>NC_059426.1:46325417-46663907 GCF_021028975.2 Sphaerodactylus townsendi | reverse complement strand
ATTCCAGGAGAACAACCCATAGGAATGGCTCCAGAAATGTCATTATAGGCTTTTTAATACTACAGCTGTGCTGTAGGCTGAACCCACTGAACGATATTTCTGATAGAGGAACTGTGAGATATAAATGGCCCCACAGTCAAAAAGCAAGGCCATTTCTGCATGGCACAATTATACCGGGTTACAATCGGTATCTTACAGTCTTGGTCTATTTTATCATGGTTTCACCCTTCACATGGCTGCCTGTTTCTGTGAAGGAATCAAGTGAAGACCAGGAGAAAATACTCCAGTTAATTTCACATGAGCCTGGGTCTTTTGTATTTATACCCCAATGTATCCACACATGTGAAAACATCCCCAGTGTCCCGTGTTCTGATTGGCTGTTGTTTTGGGCAGCAGCGGGGGAAAATGAAGCCCCCCCTTTTCCAGTTCTGGATAGGGCCCGAAGCAGACCTTAACATGGCAAGTAGCAGCAAAAAACAATGGGGCACAGCATCACATCACATACCCACTCACGTTCTCATATTTTTGTGGGAAACGAGAGACTCCCCCCTCCTGTGACATGCCCACTAACATTCAGCCCAAAGTGCACATCTCCCTAACTATATGCTTCAAGCAACCAGTACATGTACAGAAAAGAAAACAGGGACATTTTGGGACTCCACTCCTGATTAACCCAGGTGAAATGAGCAGTAAACGTACTTGGGGAAACATTTTGGTAAGGGTGGGATGCAATGGTTAGTGGCTCAGCAGAGTTGAAAACTGACATGATGTCAGGTGGGGAGATCAGGGTGTTGGGTGGGAAAAATAAACTGTTTCTGCTCCCATGGTGTTTGCATGGCAGAGGGTTCACTGTGGGATTTTTGAAAATCCTGGGATGATGGAAATATTGTGGGACAAACCCGCTTTAGGACTGGGAACCGTGTGAACCTCTTGACCAAACTGAGATATTTCTCTTGCTCAACCCATAATATTTGGACCATGCAGAAACAACCCAAAAGGAACAATTTAGTAGTGACTAATTAGAGACAAAGTCCAGTTGTATTCACTGCAATCCTCAGCAGAGTTACTTGAGTCTAAGGATGACTGCAATCCATAAGATTAGATTGCAGTAATTCTGCACAGTACTGTCAGTCATGATGAAGTTTAGGCAGATCTGAGGAGATACATGGTGCCCTTTACCTGTTCATCCTGCAAGAAACCTGCTTATATATTAATAATTTCTGCAGATCAATGTTTAGCTAACTCAGCCATGTGGATGTTGGTCCCAATGATGTTTAGTCTTTTTCACAGAGTCTGGCTGCACCACACCTGAAAAGGAAGTGTTGATTCTATGAGAAGCCAAATTACTACATAATAAGGGGAGGTCACTTGGTTTGGTTGTCCCTGTGGGTTCAGAGTGTTGCATTTTAATGATGTAGATGAATTCTGATTTTTGACCTTTGAGAAGATAAACCTTTCAGTATGAAGTTATCAACTGGGTAAGTATTCATTTGATGTGGTAGTGAAAAGATTACCTGTTATTGCTGTTCTATAGGTAGTGATGATCTCAGTGTTAAGAAAACAGTCTGATCCTATGGAAAGTTAAGCACATATAATTCAATTATTTCAATGGCCTTAACTCTGCATAGGATCAGGCTTGTTTGAAAGTGGAATTTGCAGAGGCGTTCTAAAAATATTTTGATTTTTTTGTTAATAATAAACCTCAAATACGGAAATTCCATTATCTTGATTGTCAGTATGCCTTATGGTTCTGGTAACAACATTCCCATTCTTTATCGTATCCTTCTTGTCAGCAGTTACATGAATCCTATATTCATGTCTTTCCAGGTATCTAAATCAGAGAAAGATAGGCACGTTGGAATTCTATACCATGTAACCTTCAGTCAACTCACATTTTAGCTAACTAATTTGTAGACAACACCCCAGTGACAACAGACAGCAAATGAATCTTCGGTGCAACTGTTAAAATCCAGATTTAATTCATTCCAGATGCTTTGACAGAGGTAGGCAGCATGGCTTTCTTATGAAACCAAGATTTTACGTGAGCTTGGGCTAATTAAAAAAAACTTTATCCAATATGATGCATGGATTGGGGGGGAAGCATTTTGAAAACTTCTAAGTCTCCCTCCCCCACATTATACCATCTCACGCTGTGAAAATCTTTTACTCTATTTACCAAGTACAAGTGAGTCTTGCCAACGGTTCTGAAAGTTTCCTTATTGTGCTTAGATCCTAGCACTTCAAAGGCAGATGCAACTCTATAAATTAGCGAGTGTGCTATGCTGCAATGGTTTCAGACTGGAACTTAGCAAAATTCGTTCATAATTCACTATTGATTGAATACTAACACTAACGTATGAGGGGGATAAAATTTTTTTTGTAAAGTTAGTCCTCTGATTACTAATTTGAATCAAAAGCTCTAACCTTGTTAGCATCTGGACTTATTTCCATAATAACAACCCCTTCAGAACCTACAAAGTAATGAATAATTGACAACAAATGAAATGTTTTGATAGTTGTCGGCACAAAGCATGTTTAATGTTTTGTGTTGCTTCCTAGCTAATTATGTAGATGACACATTTGTCAGACCTTGACTGCCATTAGAAACGTGTTTCCAGAGGGGAGAAAAACAGGCTATTCATAGAGTAATTAACTAGAATGCTCAATGACCTGTGAGAGATTCAAATGGCTGCCAGTTCAGACATTGTTTTGTTACAGAAGCAGAGGGGTAATTAAAATTCCAAATTACAGTGCTATGATGAAGCATTTGTTTGTTGACAGTATACTCTTACTCTAGTTTGTTAATTCTTTTTTTAAAAAAATGGTTTCTAATCCATTTTATAGCTTTAGGAATTCTGTCTTTGAATTCACCGACAACTAATATTATGGTAAATTGCTCTTCCGAGGAGTACTACGGGCTTTGGCAGTTTCATGGGAGCACAAGGTGGGTGGGATGGAATAGCAGCTCTTTTCCCCAAACTGACATCCTATGTGCTGTCACTGAAACGCCGCTAAACGCAGCCCATCTTGTGAAATGATATGTTCATAATTCCGCACTGAGGAAGATGTCTTGTTGCAGGAGGAAACAATTCAGAAGAAGCAATCCTAATCAAACAAATTGAGAAAGGTGTCTTAAAACATTATGGTAACAGCGGTGAGCATCGTTTAGGCAAATGTTCTTGGAAATAGTTTGAGGCAAAAAAAGAGCAAAAGGGGAAGAAAAAGATGGTAAAGGCAAATTCTGACACAAGATGCTTAATCCAAAAATGAAGAATGGTTCCTCCCTCCCAGTCAATTATATCAATTACTAAAAATTGTCCAAAGCGAAAATCTGAGCAATGAGCAAACAAACAAAAAATCTAGTAAATGCACCGAGGAATTGGTTGAAAGAGGGGAAAGTGGTAAAGTTTTCTAACAATGAATTTAATGCAAACCCCAGTGAAATATTTATTTACTTTGCCAAAAGTGAGAATATAGCTCTGTTAAAAAGATCTGACAGAAGTAACATGGTGTTTGATGCAGGGAAGTTGACAGCGGCATGGAGTGAGCGCTGATTATCCTGAAGACACTGTCAGCTAGGATTGATTTCTACTTTCTCCCTTTATGTAACGGTTCCTGTAATACAGCTGACCCCGAATCACATTACCTTGTCATCTCTCTGAACAGATCAAGAAGAGATGAGCTGAAAATAGCTAGGCACTGACCTTGAACTTGCCAGAACAGTGAGAAGTGACAGTGGCTTTGCGTATGTGTGCGTGTGTGAGAAGAGAAACTGGGTTTCGTGTACAAAGGCAGCCAAGCTGCTTTTCAGATGAGTTCACTACAACAGCACAAGGGGGCAGAGCAGTATTAGAGATTACAGGTAAGGCTGATATTCACGGTTGTTGTTTTTTATGCTACAAAAAGTCACAATCACTTGCTCCGTCCAGTCATCTCTGCTTTCCTGATCAGCAGTGTCCTGTGAGTGAGCAACTTAATAAAATTTGGGCAACCTTCTGAATAATTTTTTTTCCAAACTGCTCATTGCCTCCTGTACCTTGAACTCCACCTGCAATTGCATTGAGAAATGATGACCTGTTTCTGAAAATAAGTAGGATCACATATGGCAGGCTGTACATGTAAGCTCTAACACAGACAGTGTGCCTGGACTACCCAACATTCAAAGCCAAGGGAGACTGAATAATGTTACAGGTATGATATGGGCACATAGCAGATTTTTCCGAATTGCCATTTCTTATTATTCACGTATAACCTTTTGTCATTTTAGCACACAAATTAAGGTTTTCAATTTGCATCACAAAACTATTTTAGAAGACCTACCAATGTAGAGTATATTATTATTATTATTATTATTATTATTATTATTATTATTATTATTATTATTATTATTATTATTATTAACCAATCAATTTGCTCCTTATATATAACATAACTATTTATCTTTCATAACTATTTATCTTTTCATTGTTCATCCTTGCACATTTTTAGCTTAACTGTCAAAGGAAGTTTAGCACTGATATCCAAAGCCTATTGAATGAAGGACACAATGTTGTTCTGGAAAGTATAACATTCTAAGGAGCTGACACTGAGAATTTTTCTTCTTTTTTTCATTTGGCCACTAGCAACTTCAGGCAGTGGGGTGAGGGGGACAATTTCCCAAGTATCATGTCTGGCTACAGTCCTCTCCATTACTTGGCAAGCTGGCTGTTGATAATATGAGGGCATCCATGCCCCCTCAATAGGTCTTGACCTCTTGGTCATCATCTAAATCCTCAAGTGCTTTTCAATCAGGCCTTGGCTGCAACACAGATGTTCCTAGCTAGACATACTTGATTTGGAGCTGCAGATCCTGAGGTAATCATGGCTCTTCTCAAACATTTGTCCTTCAACATAGAAGTCTGGAGGTAGTTCTTCTCTTTGGAACATCACCATCTATCCTCTAAAGAGCCTGTTACACCTTGCTAATTTGGTGGAACCTGGTTCAAAGGTGTGGGGCCAGGGAAAAATGTTCCCCTAGAGGTAAGCTCCTACTTTCATTGTTCTGGGCTTTTAATAAGGGACCCTATTCCCTGATGCATTGGAAGAGAGTTTATTGCTACCATCTGTTTAATTGTCCTCTCAGCTTTCTTCTGGGAATCATGAAAGTATTTTACCCTTCCTTTGAATCTCTCAGTTATTTTTAAAGACTGGGTAAAGTACACATCAATTTCCAAAGAGTATATTAAAAACTGATAAAACAACAGCATCTCTGAACAGTAAAACTCAAGGAAAACAATTTTTTAGATGAATGTTTGTTGTTTGTTATCAGCAAATGCAGCACTTGCTGCACAAGTAAATAAACAGGGTTCTTTTTAAAGTTTTTCCTCTTTTGAAATTGTTGATTTTCGCTCCTATCTCATAATTTCTTATTAAGCATAATTGATAGGAATAAAAAAAACTCTTAACAGAGTGAAGTATGTTCATCACCGAAATTATGCTAGAAAACTGAAGGACATGGTTGTAGCTTTAAAACATCTAAATATAGAAAAGGAAGGATTCTTGGAGAATATAATGCTCTAAATAAAATCTTAAACTCTCTGAATGTATAGGGCCCATTATAAATTTAAATCTGATGCCAGGCTTATTAAGAGAGTGCAAGAGACATCACAGGTGAGGCTCATGTCTCAAGCAAATACCAATTTGTGAGGCAGTGCCAACATTTAACAGAAACCATGGGTTGTACAACCAGAGGAGCATCAGCTGAACTCAGAGACCCTGAACTGCCCCTCCCCCTCTTCAGACATGGGGACCACCATATGCCTACAATTTATTCAGCCAAATACATAAAAAATGTTGTATGTATTCAAATACATATGTGAAAGATTGCAAAATAATTTAAATATTTTAAAGATGGCAGCAGAAGCCTGAATGATTAGAACTGTCATGTAGAAATCATTTTTTTAAAAATAATACAATGGAGTTGGGCAAATTTGCTTCCTTATAAATTGAGCACACAGGTGTAGCATAGTGTAGTGGTTAAGAAGTGGCGAACCGTGAACCATTCCGCACGGGCCAATAAATATGGGTGTAGGACAGTTTAAATAAAATGTTTTTGGGAGGGGGTACTTTGCACAGACCCTGCCCCTCAAACGAGTCTGCCCCATGTTATTTTCCCCAAACTGAGTTTTTTGAGAATTGTGCTATTAGCCAGTCTTTTCAAAAATCCCAGGTTGCAGCCACTCATGAACAAACAGCTGGGGAGGAGGGGGTTTATTCGCTTCTGTTTTCCTTTTTAAAAAATTTGCAGCTTAAATCTGCATAGCTATGCAGGTGCAGATGTTCATATTATGAGACACCGCCATGGCTACGGGGGTTCATTTGTGCATGGCTGCATAGCTACGCATAGGTGGGAAATAAATTTTTAAAATAGAGGCGTCTCCATATGAAGGCATGACAGTATCCAAGATTGTTTCTGTGGGCTCCAATCACTGCCTGCATGGATGCATGTGAATGTGAAAACAGGAAAACAGGTTACTTTATCCTGACTGCAAACCGTTATACATTTGCTATGCAGAAAGGACCTCTAACTTGGAAAACTGTGTTTGATTCCCCCTTCCTCCACATGAGCAGCATGTGGTAAACCAAATTTGTTTCCCTACTTATCTGGTAAACCAAATTTGTTTCCCTACTCCTACATTCCTACTGGGTAACCTTGGGCTAGTCAACATTCTTTGGAACACTCTCATCCCCCCCCTACCTTACAAGGTGTTTGTTATGGGGAGAGAAAGGGGAAGGAGTTGGTAAGCCACTTTGAGTCACCCAGAAAGAGGGGTTTATAAATCCAAAGTCTTATTATTATTGTTAAAGAGTTTCTGATTTTTGAGGTCCCAAAAATGCCTCTGCAGAGTTGTGGTTGATGTACCAGATGTGGAACAAGAGAACTGTGTTCAAGACTCAGCTCAGCCCTCACGTTATTTTTAGTCTCCCAGATTAGTTTACTTCACATGGTAGTTATGAGGAAAATACGTAGCAGCCAGCTTGAAAGATCTGAAAATGTGCTAAAAGCATGTTTCATTGCATCCCCCAAGATCTGCATGTTTTAAAAGAATTACGCCCAATCCCCTTCGGGGATCGGGCGGTATAGAAATTGAAACAATAAATAAATAAATAAATACATACATACATACATACATACATACATACATACATACATACATACATACATAAATTATGGCACCAATTTGATCGGTAGGAATCACAATGCTAAATGTAGGCCAGCAAGCTAATACCAAAGTGTGATGAGCAACAATCCTTCTGTGCTGTTATTTTCCCTTGACTCTTTCAGTAAAATTAGGACAATAAACTCCTCTTCATGTACATGTCATACTCCAAATGCTATTCGAATGGAAATATGTAGGTACTGAAACTGAGAAGATTTGATCAAATTTCCCACAGCTAGTTTTGGGCACCTGACCTGCTTAGTTTCCCACAGGGGGAAAGAAAGCACTGCTTCTTTAAATCCCCAATGAGAAGGGACATGTGTCTCCTTGCATTGAGTTACTTTACATCACATCATGTGGCACAAAGTGACCCAACACAACATGACAGGAGGAATAAAGAAAACAGATTTTTAAACCTTTATTTATATATTTCTTTGCCTATGTAAAAATCACAAATGAAATGAAGATAGAGAAGGTGGTTGTGTACTTATTCCAAGGAGTCAAAGACTATAGGAACCTGTTAATGCTACCTTATACAACAACATTAAAACAGATGTTGACAGTGCTGTAGCCAATACCTAGGGGTTTTTTTGGGGGGGGGGCAGGGAGCGTGATGTGTCAAGAATTATCCAATGAAACAGATTTGCTCTATCTCCCTATAGCAGGTAACACTGTTACTAAAATCTAATGGATTGCTATTTCTATATAAAACATGCAGCATCAACTCTCATATATGTATATAAAATGTTTGTCCAATTAAGCGTGGACACAGTAGTGGGCTCTTGCATGTGTCACCCCAGTCAGATAATTGATAATCCAGAAGGTAGGTGGAGGAGCAGAAAGGACTGAATCACACACTCAGTCTTCTTCAAGCTGATGATCCATATTTTTGGCTAAAAGTCCAACTTGGACCTGAGAGGAATGAAGTAGTCCACTGCTAGATGGGTACATGAATGGCCTGTCTTGATACTTTCTGAAGTGCTAGTTTGGTCCAGAGCTGGGTCAGGGCATAAAGGATTTGATGCTCCTTTTTTTTTTTTTTACCAAATGCATGGAACCTTGGTATACTGTCTTAAAATTAATCTGTAAGCATTTCTGGAAGTTTAATTTCAAAACCAAAATGTGAGAATTTTTGAAATGACATTTCCTTTCATCTTCAATCTAGACTACAATGGGAACACAACCCATTTTGTAATAAACCTCTGTGTTACTTGGGCATCTTTGAGCAAATGAGCTTATGCATATTTAGTGAAGTCTCCATGCAAGCTTCTTAGGAGTATACAAAAACTCGCAGTGGACTCCTAGAGTAATTCCTGCTAACAGTGCCATTCTAAGAACACTTGACCGAGAGAATGCTCCACTGAACAATCTTGATAGGATTCTGAGTAGACCTGTTTAGGATTGCTCTCCTGAGTAGACCTGTTTAGGATTGCTTTAGGAAGGCCCCTTCCACACATGCAGAATAATGCACGTTCAATCCACTTGTGAATTGTTTACAATTCGATTTTGCTATTTTGCACAGTAAAATCCAGCTACAAAGTGCATTGAAAGTGGATTGAAAGTGCATTATTCTGCATGTCCAGAAGGGGCCTAAGTTTGCAGAAGTCAATAGGCTTAGAAGGGTATAATTGCCAGTCATACACACTTCAGTTTGTCAGAAGAGCCAATATCATTTAAGGGCCATAAATCTCTGATTGAGATTTGAGAGGTCTTAAAGCAGACTTTAAAAAGTGAGGTCTGTTGAAACAATGTGGATCACTATGACCAGGCATATATTCTCAGAGAAGGGACTGACTCTAGTAAATGATATTGCTATGAGAACAGTGCCTCCCAGGAGTCTTGAAGTAGGCCAGGGCAACAGAATTGGACTACTGTGCATCTGAGTATGTACATATAACAGGACTTAAAACCCAAATGAACATCTCTAGAAATAATACTAGGTTGGATCCCACAGAAAAGCTCCTAAAATGCAAAACAGCCAAGGGACTGTAAGCCAGGGGAAAATTGCCTGCTTTCTCTGGTAGTGGCTTCTGCCAGTCGAGGAGGAGAAATTAAGTGGTTTCATCTAATTTCTTACTTCAGCCCCTCATACTTTGGTGCACACTGTAAAAACAGGATTGCCTGATGCTGAGAGTATTTCTGGAATAAATAATAGACTGTTGGGGGAAGGGAATATGGAGAAACATCCATTCTGCCAACTCTTTCCACAAGTTTTCCTGTAGCATTCATTACCTGTAATTTCCTGTAATTTTAGTTTTTTCACTGATTTTTTTTTTGCATTATCTTATGTGGGGGCTAATAAACCTTCACGGTGCTATTTTATTCATCAGAAATTTCCCATACCTAGAAAATCCCTTAGCAACAATTGTGAATGTTTGAAAAGATTTGTACCTGGTATATTCTAAATTGTATTAATCTATAAAGCTGGACTCCCTATTGTTGCACTTATTAAAGTTGTAACTGAAACGGTATCTTTCTTATTGATCTTGAACTAGAAGCTCTTATCCAGAAGCTTTGTTTTACATTAAAGACACTAATGATTGTCTCCACAAAGTGAGCAGATTAATAGTCAGAAAATGTTAAACGGATGAAAAAAAGTTGATAATCACCTTTGATAGTTCTTCATTCCGACATCATATATAGCAATGAAGTGCAAGCCAAGCTTTAATAGACCTTTTTAATAAAGTGACTCAAAGAGGATCAAAGCCTATTTTAATGGGATTTGCTTCATTTTCCTTGAGCTCATGTCCTTCTTGTCAGTTTATACCAGAAAAGGAGATGACAAATGTTGCTTTCACTTCCTCTTGTAAAGTAACTGTTTGGTTTCTTCTGCTTTTGAGTATCTTCCCCCCCCCCCCCCCCCCCGGATATTGCAAGCATCAAGCATTCCTGATGAGCAGGAGAGGAACTGCATAGTTCCTCCCTATCTCTGTTGGTGAAGGCTGGGATGTTGGGACAACACTACCACCAAAGTACTTTACATTTCCCGTAGCAATGAGTGGCAGCCATTTTCTGATACAGGAGGAAGTACAAATATACTCTAATAGTTCCATCCTAAGCCCAGTTATACCCTTCTCAGTCCACTGAAGCCATTAGGCTTGAAAGAATGGATTTCTGTTCAGGATGTCTGTAGACCATTCAGATTGAAGGTTGCTTACTTTGTACCACATATCTCAGTGGTATATGCTTGCCAGATGCTGTAGAATTCAAAATCTCATTATTGCAGGTCAAATGCTGTTTCAGTACTCCTGCTCTACTACCTGGAGGGAACTGCAGGTAGTTTCAATCAGGGTAGTTAGTAGTGCAAGCCATAATCTCATTGGCCTTTTGAATCAGATGATCTAGATGATCTCAGAAGCCTTTTCTTACCTTTAAGGATAATTCATTGATAATCCAGGATAAAAGTTCAGGATAATTCATTTCTGAAGTAATCAACCATCTTATTCCCTTGTACCCAATCATTTCCTAGTAGACTACCTGTCTTCTGCAGATATCTGCCACTTCTGCAGATATCTGCCACTATGAGTACCTTCATAGCCCCATTTCTTGTATCCCATGTCCCAAAGTTGCCATGATGTAGGGAGCTTTGTCATTGGACATTCTAGCACTTCTTAAACAGAAGCCTCAAGGGGCACTGATCTGATCCCTATGCATCTAATACAGTTTTGCCAATCTAAACCATCACCACTGTTCAGATTCATGAAAAGGGAAAAAGACAATTGAGAGGGAGTTTATTTTTTTTCTCTTCAAGAGCTAGTAAAGTCCAAGGTAGAGATCAGGTCCAACCATAAAAACCACACCATTTTCCTTTAAAATGCAGAAAAGAGCTGTTTATGGGATTGCAGAGGCCATATCAAGTTTGACTTTTGAACCTTTTGAAACACGGGGAAAAAAGAGAAAGGATACTTGCAAGGGGCTACACTTACATACTCATACTGGTAGATACTGGTATCAGTCAAAAACTGATACCAATTCTGACAAAATTAAAATTCACTTCTTGAGAACAGAATAACCAGCCACAAATATCAACTGTGCATCCCTTCCAGACATGGCTTGGCTTGGCTAGAGCTTAAGCGCATAAGTTAATCTTACCTTTCTATTTGCTATGAATGAAAATATGTTTTTCATGCAAAACATCTAGCTAGTTACCATATTTAGGAAGAGAGCATGCCTGGCTAGAAGAAGAAAAAGAAAATTTCTAAAAGGAGATAGAAAGAAGAGCTTCTATAATGAGTACCAAAGACAAGGGAGAAAGCCATGGCTAAGCTTTTGATGCCATCCTTCTGCATAAATAAAACTCATGTTGGTTTTAAAACTTGATTGCATCAAGTTCAGTACATTTCTGAGGTGGGGGAACACTATGGAGCACCTTAAATCAACATATTTTCACCATTCATCATTTATTACAGTTTTAGTTTCAGGTTTTGAAAACAATTAAGCAGAGCATTTAGTATGAAAATTACCGTAATTGCTTGTTAATTGAGGTTATCTGCTTCACATTATTCAAAAAGCAAATTGTGTTGACACTTGTACCCAGAAATGATTACTTAATAAACAAAGTCAGAATGCATCACAAATAAAACACGGCTGTCTGCTGATGGCTACATTCATCTGGCATGAACTGTTCCCAGGAACGATGTCAGAGAAGATGTCTTTTCATTGTTTAAACTCACAACTACAACTAAAAAACTAGCATCCTGGACTTCCCACACTTGTTTTCACTGAATACTCATGAGGGGCTTCATTTGCCAAAAATAGAAAGACAAAAATGACTACAGCAAAATATTTGTGTGTCTAATACACAGTAAGACCCATTTCTCTGATAGCTAGAGATGGGAGGGGGGATTATCCCCAAGTTTGGGATGAAATAGGCCTACATTAACTGAGCCGTTTGCCTGAAAAATGGGGAAGGGGTATTTTCTTTTGAGCCCAATTTTATTTAGAAAGCACTTCTGATGTTACAATGGTATCACAGTATGTCCAGGAAGGAGCCCCCAAAACTGCTCTTGCTCCTGCCTTCACTTAGGTGACCTGGAGATAGCGGCAGCAGTGGTGAAAGAGGCATCAGAAAAAGAGTCCCAAAGCCCTCTGTCTTTTGTGACTGTAATTGTTTGGAAACTGAGTGATCTAGGTATTAGGGACTTGGGGAGAAGTAATTTTCTAGGGTACCTGAGTTTGTAGGAAGCTAGCATTCCAGATGCCAGGCAGCAGGGAAAGAGGCCCTTTCTGCTGTCACTGCTGTTACACTACATCTCCTATTTCTACCAGCAAGATAAGTGAAATATCATAACAGGGCGGGATGAGGGAAACTGTCTTTAGCTTTGGAGTAGGTGAGGATCAGAAGTTGATTGCATGTTGTTGGTATTACTACTCTTTAACATCTCATTTAGAACGTCATTATGTTGTCTATTGAGTTATATAGAATATGAACAATATAGAGCAATCCCTGAACAAAACCCCTTCTTCTTCTTCTTCTTCTTCTTCTTCTTCTTCTTCTTCTTCTTCTTCTTCTTCTTCTTCTTCTTCTTCTTCTTCTTCTTCTTCTTCTTCTTCTTCTTCTTCTTCTTCTTCTTCTTCTTCTTCTTCTTCTTCTTCTTCTTCTTCTTTAGTTGAATGCTATTTTATCTGGAAGAAACTGTACTACTAGATCCATGTAGGAAGTTAATAACTTAGAGACAAAATGAATACTTTGCATACAAAAGATACCAAATTAATTTTTAACGTCTCCAGTTAAAAGCATTTCAGGGAATAAAGTTAGGAAAGGAGGGAGGGTGCGTGCTTGTGTGGGGACATGGGTGTGCAAAGATGTGGCAGGGGCGCAGGACGCATGCATGCCCTGGGTGCAGTTCCCCCTCGCTCCTCCCCTGGTCAGTAGATTTACACCACCCTTTTGGGTGGAATAAGGCTTCTTGGGCCATTTCCGCATGGCCATGCTGGGGGTTGGGTCGGTGTACATGACACCGACCCAACCCTCCCAGGACCGTTCGCACGAACGGTCCCGGAAACTACAGGGAAGACGGCACCGTGCTGCATCGTCGCCCGATCGACTTACCTTCCCTGCGACCGTCCAGCGCATCGCCGAGGCCAGGGGACACGCCCCCCTGCCCTGCGCGACCGCTCCAGAGTCGCAGGGCAGGGGGGCGTGTCCCCAGGCCTCGGCAACGCGCCGGACGGTCACAGGGAAGGTATGTTGATTGGGAAAATGGGGAGGGATAGTGGTTGGAAGCCGCTGTTTCCCAAAAACCTCACTTGGGGAGCGAGGTTGGGAAACAGCGGCTTCGCGCCGCTGGGGAGGAGCGAGGGCAGCACGCCCCCCATGTGAACAGCTCCCTGGCGATGGCATTTTTGCCGTCCCCAGGGCGCTGTATTTGGCCTGTACGGAAAGGGGCTTGGTGTCATTTGAGGCATTTTCACTTTTCAAGTCTCCCCATACCACCAGGAAGCCTCTTTGGGGGCAGTGACCAGGCGTGGCCATGGTGCTATGACTGGGCGGCTGGCAATTGGATGGGGCTGCCCAAGATCTCCAGTCCCCACCTGGAGAATAATTCTACTCCAATCTTTTTGTGGCCTTGTAAGAGTACTGTAAGGGATACTGTTGTAAGATGCATAGCAATTTGCTGTTGACTGCACTGCATGAAAATGTTCTGCCTTTTACTGAAGCAGAACCTCACAAAGTCTGTATGGTTCTCCTTATTATGCCTGCCTCCCCACAGGTAGACAGAGAAAGAGAGAGATTGCTTTATTCAGCTTCCAAATTGTATATATCATATGAAACATATACATGACAAATGTCTAAGAAAATAGTACTATTTTCTCTTTAGTATTTTACAAAGTTTATTCTCCTAGGAAATTAAAGTGAAAACACTAAAAGAAATGCTTTTCGAATAAGTACTGAAAATGATTACTAATTGAAAGCATCTCGAAAACAATTTTAAAGTAGAATTTGGCTGCAGACATCTGAGAAAAAGTCTCATTAATTTCAGTGGAATTTCTGAAGGATTAAGCTGTATGGTTATCTTCATAGATGACAACAGAACAGGGTAACTGCTACACTGCAGTTATCTGCCAAAGTATTCAAAATTTGTAGTTCCAACTAAATGGCTAATGATTCTAGTAACCAAAGGCAAAAGAGAACATCTCCCGTACCTTTAAGAGTTGTGTGGAAGGGGGAATTTCAACAACTTCAGCTTCTCATGTTTGCATGTACACCTGTCAAAATTCCCTGTTAGCCGTAAAAATTTACTACATCATTGGTACAATAAAGGAATAGGCAGCAATTACGCTTGAAGTACATTAATATGTTCTGAGGTAAAGTCCGTCAGGCTGTATAAATCCAAGAGACTGAAATGCAAAACAAATGAACTTTATTTAATTTTACTTTGAAATTCACGATACATGGCAATACATCAGCAAACAAATAGATAGAACAATTTACTTGCTGTATAACTCCCTCATCCCTTTATAGCACTCATTGGAATATTTCTTCCACCCTTTAGAAAGCACGTAAAGTCACATTCAGACATTTCTGATAATATATTTATTTAGTGGCCAGTTAAAGATTTTGCTTTTCTACCTATACAGTAGCATCAATATGAGCCTATTGCTTGCCCGCTATTTTTTTTTGTTAACTTCAGGAACTAGAAAAGCTTTCAAAATCCATACCCAGGAATGTTTACAGCAATGCTTTTATGACCATTAATCCTCCCTCCCCTTGGGTGGGTTTCCTTCCTTTGCCTCCATTCTTGTGACCCTGAGATTCAGCTTTGTTCTGGACTTGTAGCCCACGGCAGTAGAGGGGGGGTGGGGCGGGAAGCGAGTCGGCATCAGCTGAGATGTAGAGCACACATAAATGGGAACACATATACAAACTGAAATGACATGGCAGCTGAAACATCTTGTTGCTCATCTGGACTGCATGTTTGAGGAGGGAATGGGAGGTAAATAGTGATAGGTAAGCGAATAACACTCGACAAGAGTAGATGGTTCTATGGCATATGGTCATGAAGCAAGGCTGAGGGGCAAAGGACAAGTGCCTCTGGTGTCCTTGCAGTCAGATTGTATCCAGAGACCCTAAAAAGCAGAGGATGTTGACTGACAAAAATATAAACCACAGAGCTCCTCTAAACTACTGAAGGATATTGAAGACTAAGTTTAAAACTGAGCATCCTGTTTCGCAGCTGGCCTGAGAGTTAGCTACTATTCTGAAAGACATATAGCTAAGCATTAATGCTCATAACACCAGCCTTGTTTGCATTGTGGTGAATGCATACATATAATTTGTGGAAGTGTGTGTGTACATCTGTTTGTCAGAAAGAGTCAGCACACATAACTTTACAAATGAAACTGGGGACAGGTTGTCAGGTAAATTTAGGGTTTAAATCACACATTCAGTTGTATGTGTGTTGAATATAACATGAGAATTCCTCAAGACCTGTATAAAGAAAAAAACTCAAGTGTACACTTTAATTTGGGAACAATGCACAGCATATTTCAGTAAATATGTAACCAATGCTAAAGTCATAGCTGCCTTGTGACATAGCAAGGACGAACCTACAATTAGAATCAGTATGTCTTCTTTATTGAACAATCTCTAGTATGTTTCGAGTATACTGGCATAAACAGCACGGGAATGTCCAATCTGGCCACTGACTCATGATTAGGACTTTAGCCTCCTACCTTAGATGCAGGCTGAAAGCTTGCTTTCCACAGGGGATAGTCTTCTAGAATAGTCAATTTCATTCCTTTCTTAAAAGGCCTTCCTCATAGTCACCAGCCCATAGTTAAACTGACAAGATCCCTGTCCAGATGCCACGAAAAGCATTGCAGGCTGAGAGGGGAACCCGTGGGCTTGAGCCAGCCTTGCAACCACCCAATAACCAATAAACACACAACAAACTTATTTGTGGGTAAAATAACTTTGGCCATAGCCAGCTTGCCCCACGTGGACACCGCTTTTTAAAGCCAGGCGGTGATGACGCAGCCTGCCACTATCGCGGGACTGCAGCTGTTCACAGCTTGGCTCCCACGCATGCGCAGGCCAAGCTCTGAACTATGTCACTGCCCTTGTAAGGGCTTTCGCCCGGGGGTACCCTCCAGCCTGCAATGGCGGGCCGTGCATGAGCAGCGGCCGTGCTTTATAGAAGAAGTGTGTCACTTATCAATAATATGTTCATTCGTCAACAGAGAAATCCAGAACAGCCCAAATACAGAATTGTGCTTGCAATGTGGTAACATAACAGCTGTTTAGTCCGGGAGAACGCATTTGGTGCAAACATTTCCCATCTCATAACCTGTTTAGGCATCTCCTGTGTTGAGCAAATTGCAAATGACTGTGGGATTTTCAAGGCAAGAGATTAATAGAGATTATTTGCCATTACCTGCCTCTCTGTAGTGATCTTAGACGTCCTTGGTGATTTCCCATCCAACCAGGGCCAACCCTGCCTAGCTTCTGGGATCTGATGAGATAGGGGTAGCCTGGACTATCCAGGTCAGGGAGCATTCAAAGGATACTTGTTAAGAACTTACAACCATTACTTTGTTAGAAGGCAAAGGGAACTCACATGTCCATCTTCAAATATAGATACCTGAAACAAAAATGGAACAAATTTGATAGTGAGATCTCTCTGAACACATACTCCCAATAGAAAATCAAGTTCTAGGACGTATTTTCTCAATAGTCTAAATTTCCATTGTCCCTAACTTAGAAACTATGTTTGCTTTCCTGATCTGCCCCTCTACAAGGGAGCAGAGTGAGAAATACAGGAACTTCAATTTCCCCAGTTGTTTGCTTACCTGTTCACTGACGATGTATTCTTTAAATTTGCTATATTGTCTCAAGGGAAGGTGGTATGGTACAGCCCGATTTTGTCAGCTCTCAGAAGCTAAATAGGGTCAGTACCTGGAAGGAAGACCTCCAAGAAAGATTTTGCAGAGGAAGGAAATGGCAAACCCACCTCTTCTTCTCACCTGCCTTGAAAGCCCCTTGCCAAGGTCACCACTAGTCTGCCTTGACTTGACTGCACTTGACAGCAGTGGCGTAGTGCCAAGGGGAAAGTGCACAATGCACCAGGCACGTGCCAGTGTGAGGGCGTGGAGGGGAATTCCAGTGCAGGGGTGGGAGGGGTGTGTGGCAGAGGCGCAGGGTGCAGCATGCCCCGGGCGCAGTTCCCTCTCGCTCTGGCCCTGCTTGACAGTTATAAGAGAAAGAAAACATAGCCCTTAATCACCTTCTGAAAAACAATGAAACCAGTGTATACCTCCTATCACAAAATAAGTGCATGCTGAACACTGGTACTGAATCACACGATCTTAAGAACTGTTCTTTGACATCAAGCAAGGGAACCAAAATTCATGTTTTTGCTTGAAGTGCACCAAATGCACCAGACTGAAGGGCTACTGTAAGTTTATCCAAAACCTGGATGACTATACTGAGGTACATAGAGAGCCTTGATTTAAAATGCATGGAGCTTTTGAACAGACCCCTTTTGCTGGTCATTTCATTTATCGGTGCCATAATTTTGATTTGTGCAATATAGGCCCTAGCCAGGGCTGTATATCTATGATAACAATTTATAGTCATGATTTCCTTGCCAGCACTTTTAGCTTCCCTCATTTTTAATTGCATTGTGATCCTAAAATATTTAACTTTCAGTAGCCCTATTCAAATGGGGGGGGGGGGTTGCCACGTAAGTGTGCACAGTTTTAATTAATTGCAACATAGCAGAAAGTGACCGTTCAGCAGTGCTTGTACAGAGCAAGGACTTCCTGCAGGAGAAAAAGTGATCACTTACAATATTTTGCAGGCTGCCCATCTCAACCCATCATTGCCTGGCACCTACACACTAAGGGCAAGGTTCCAGCAAACTTGTGAGTGGGCAGCATGCCATCTGAACAGATGGGCATGAAGTAGGCAGCCAGTAGACCATGTATGTGCATCAACTGTGGGTGTTGAGGGCAAGATTCCCAATGGAGAGTGTCCAAACAGCTGTCTGGCCTGAGCCAACATGCCTACGACCAAGGAAAAGTGCCATCCCTAAATCCTGCTGAGTTGGATTAACCTTCAAAAAATAAAAATTGCTTTTGCGGGAGCATAAGGTGAGCTTTTGGCTTGTTTAAATCTGGGAAAATGAATTAGGCAAGCAAGATAAAGAGGAGCACTAATGAAGCATCCGCTAGAGGGGAATAAATATAGGGCAAGGAGTATTAAAAATACCACTTGCACAAGGGCATCTCTGAGTAGATATTAGCTGGCAGTTTGCAGCATCCTTATTAACTCTTCATCTCCCAGACTAGCAAAACTCAGCAACAGCAGAATACCAGCAGAACTGAAATGCCCTTCTGATTGAGGTATGTTTCGTTTTCCTACGAATGAGCTTTCTCTTTAAATGCACTATTTTGCACTATACCATTTTATAGAGGATTTACGCCCCGATCCAGTTCTAACTGCATGCAAACAAGACATTCAGATGTGTGTCTAATTGTGTAAGAAAGTGGATGCAAATGCTGATTTGAATAAACTTTATTTCTGCTTGCGGCACCCCCTTCAACAAATAATAAATGCCATAAGAGAGTCCACCCCACATGTATAATAGAGATCTAAGTCAGAGTGGTATTTAGTTCTGTGTCGTTTTAAAGAGCTGAGTTGGACTCATATTAGGAGATCCCTACCCACATTTCCAGCAGATGAAAAAATATATCTCATTGTATAGGCAAGTAGAATTCTCACTTTCTGAGTGAACAATTATCTAGTAATCGGTGTGTGAGATTTCCTGCATTTTCTGGAATTTTCAAGAATACTCAGAGATATGTGTGTGTGGTGGGTGTCAATTTTTTTTTAAAAAAGTAAATCATAAAGGTGAGAGGAGAGAAAAAAACATGTGCTTTCCACACTTGACACATGGTTTAGCGCAGGGGTAGGGAACCTGCGGCTCTCCAGATGTTCAGGAACTACAATTCCCATCAGCCCCTACCAGCATGGCCAATTGGCCATGCTGGCAGGCTGATAGGAGTGTAGTTGGGCTGAATTTTATCTGGAAAACGATTCCCTGCTAATTTACTTGATTAGAATGTCATACTGGGATTTGGGAGACCCAGTTTTGAATCTCCATTTTATGATGGCAGTTCTCCAGCTGTCCTTGAGCTAGTTACACTCTCTCAGCCTATACTACCTCACAGGTTTGTTGTTGTGAATATAAAGTGGAGGTGGGGAGCAGTATTGTAAGTCACCTCAGGCCCCATTACTAAGACACAAATCTGTAACGGACCTGAGTAAAGCAGCACAAGGAAGCTTAGCTTCCTTGCCTTACATATTCTGTTATTATTGAAAAATAGACACTAACTTTCTTTACAGATAAATAGAAGGGATTGCTTTCTTTCCCCTCATTGTGGCTAATTGCAGTTCTCTCTCTCTCTCTCTCTCTCTCTGTATATGATTGGTATTGGAGAAAGGTGTATCTGCTTAGTACTTTCACATAATGAGAGATATCAGATCATAAGCCAGCCATTCTCTTTCACATAGAGTGCAATCTAAACATTCCTCGGCGATATCTCTCAGAGCTCATCTATTCAGAATTTGTGTACTCCCTGTTGGGCCACAGAGGTCTTAGCCTATGTTTGTATCCCATA
Organism: Sphaerodactylus townsendi; assembly: GCF_021028975.2. Taxonomy (NCBI): domain Eukaryota; kingdom Metazoa; phylum Chordata; class Lepidosauria; order Squamata; family Sphaerodactylidae; genus Sphaerodactylus; species Sphaerodactylus townsendi. The sequence goes on along the minus strand of NC_059426.1, from coordinate 46,644,084 downwards.
CAGTGCGCTCTTCGTGTGGTGAGGGATGTGCCCCACCTATACCCTCAGATCAGCTGCACAAATGATAGATTTTGTAATGCTATGGTGGCACAAGAGATCTTTTACTATTACAGTTCCAGAGGACCAAGATCTATTCCCCCGGGGGAAAAATGGCTGCTTTGGAAGATGGATTCTATGGCATTCTATCCTGCTGAGATCCCTCCCTTCCCCAAACCCTGTCCTTTCCAGGCTCAATCCCTAAAATCTCCAAGTGTATATCCCAACCCCAAACTGGCAAATCTAGTTTACAGGGAGCGTCATATAGTCATACCTCAAATAGTTAACCCAAGTAGATGCAATATAGTATGAAAGAAGGTGCACAGAAGATGTAAATAGGAATATGTGTCTCGGTGTGGTATCTTGGTTCACGATAGAAGGTTTTCAACTGCACATGTGACTGTCAAATGCACTGCTTTTTGAGCAGAACTCTCTCTAGACCAGGGACCTGGAAAATGAGTTATGCAATATCAGATATTGATTCTGCTTAAGATATGACATTATCTTGCTCATTATCCTGATTAAACTGTGAATTGATTGGGTTCCTCCCGTTATAATAAATTGCCTAGATATTTTAAAAAAAAACCCTTCCTAGGCTTGTGGATGAAGGAGGACTCTCTTACTGTGCTAAAAGGTCTATAAGATTTTGATTTATAACTGAACAAAGGGTCAAGGCAAGCAAAGCTATTATCATTATTCTTACACACTCTGAGGAACTGAACTGTGTATAGAGGGCAGTGTACTTAAAAGGAGACATAAGGAGAAGAATGGACCACAGATTTGTTTTTCTCCTCTGACGTTTGGCTGTAGATTCTGACAAAAGGATATGATATATGCTACTCTGAAGAGTCAGAGCAGGGTATGTTTCTTTGTTAAGTGATCAGTGGTTAGAGCAACTGGTTTGAAGCAGAAGTACAGTAAATCTTCTTGTTTCAGTTAAGAGACTCAGGACTTTCCATTGTTAACAATGGGTACCAATTCATTATCTTTGAAGCCTTAAATGGTGTGGGATCAGGGTATGTTTGAAACATTCTACTGCATATGACCTTGCTTGACTGCTATGATCCCTTTCACAGGTTTTCCTCTTCTTGCTCCTACCTTTTGAGGTAAAGTAGCAGCGACAGTCTTTGAAACGTCCTCACTGAGCAAAAATAATTCTATTTCCCCAAATAGACTCTTGATGGAGGAGTTTATTATAGACCTGATTTTTCTTGTTCTTTTGCCTTGTAGTTTTTACAGCATTGATATATATTTTTTAATGGTTAGGGATCAGAAAATATTGTTTGCATCTATTTTATACTACACCATTGTTTTTATTGTTAGTCTTTCATCAAAGATCTGGTTAGGTTATTAGCAGACTGGCTTCATTGTCACAAGCCAATCCATGAGGTTTTAAGCCAATGCTCTGAGATGAAAATATTGCAAGCACATATTCAATTGCAGCTGAAACCTCGTGCACTGTGAAACTGCAGTCTCCCTTTGAACTTTGAATACTTCCTGTTTTTGAGTTCTGAATTTTGATGATTCCACACCCTTGCTTTTATGTTGCTTATCACAAATCTATTCCACATAAAGTGACACTGACAATCCTTCCTTTACTGTAGGATATTTTTGCAGGGCCGCTGTCTTTTCAGAAGCTGACAATGGCTTCATTCCTGGATGCTGGAAGAGCTCTAACGGTACTGAGATACCCTTTAGCTAACTTCAGGGAGGGCAAAGGAAAAGTTGCTGAGGCTGACTATAACAAAACTCGATTTGCCCACAGACTTGCGAGTGCTTTAGTGAGTGGACTTTTCAGTGCTCTAGGTGACATTGCTGCTGACTGAAGAATGTTCATGAAATCAGAAAAGTGCTGATGAGCTCGCTTTTCTGAAAAGAAATTGACCAATGGTTTCTTAAAGTTCTCTACGAGTCTTACTGTTTGAAGAAGACAAAATAGGAATGATTATTAGGAATTGTGGGAGAAACTCCAATTGAAAGAAAGGTCTGTGCCTGTAGTGTATAGCCTTATGTCCTAATAATTAATTATTTTTCCGAAGCTTTTGCCTGTAATGCACAGTATGCATGTAACGTCATTTTAGCTGCTGTACACAGCTGTTGGTACACCAAATTCATATCTTAGGCTGTTTCCGCACGGGTGGAAAACAGTGCCCTAGGGATGGTAAAAACACCATTCCTGGGACGCTGTTCGCACAGCAGGCTGTCCTCGCCCCCCCAAGTGGTGCGAAGACGCTGTTTTTAAATCTCGCTTGGGGGTGAGGTTTTTTGAAAACGCCAGCTTCCATTGGGTTCTGAGTGAATGGTACCAGGTGGAAGCCGGCGGTTTTCCTGCAGGCCCCCCCGAACGGCTCTTATCTCCTGTCACCTTCCATTGCGTAGGCCAGGGGACACGCCTGCTGGCCTCTGAGCCCAGAGCCATCGCTCTGGCCATGGGGCCATGTCCCCTGGCCTCCACAGTGTGACGGAAGGCAACAGGAGGTAAGAGCTGTTTGGGAGCGGTGCAGCCTGTGCGAAGGCTGTGCCATCAGCTGTGCACCCAGTGGGACTGTCCATGCGAATGGTCCCGGGGGGCGCATCGGCATAAACTATGCCAACACCCCCCCCGTTCAGTTGGCCTTGCGGAAATGGCCATAGGGTTTTTGAGGTCAGAGTTGGTTAGACACAGAGAAGAGTTTTACAGATACCGTGTCAAAAAGACAAATCAGTGAGTTCTAGATCAAATCAAGCCTGAAGTCTCCCTGGAAGCAAAAATGACTAAACTAGGGCTATCATACTTTGGTCACATTATGACAAGACAAGAATAGCTGGAAAATATAATAATGCTGGGAAAAGTTGAAGGCAGCAAAGTTGAAGGCAGCAAAGGGGAACCAATGTGAAATAGATTAACTCAATCAAAGTAGCATGGTTCTCAGCTTGCAAAATCTGAGCAAGACTATTAACAATAGGACATTGCGGAGGTCATTAACTCAAAGGCTCACCATAATTCAAAAGTGACTTTATGGCAGTTACATACACACACACACACACCTCAGGGACGACTTTTTTTTACTGTCCCTGGGCATTGTTTTTGGCCCATTCGGAATCCGCCATTGATTCTATAACCAACAGTATTATCCAGCAGGGTTCTTGTTTCTTATGTACATACAGGCTTCTGTGCTGCTGTGGCTGCCAATATAGAACAATGGCAACAGGCACATGACAGTTCCTCTATAGGTTCCCTGCCCCAGTTCCTCAGCAGTGGCAATCCCTCCCCTTCATGCCACCAGGGCTTTTCCATTTTTTTAAAAATTCACAATTAAATACCATGACATAGCTATCTGTGTACTAGGTTTTATGAATTCCAAGATTTCCTTTAAAAAACAACCTTTTATGGAAAATATATGCCTTTCCCTCTATATTTTTACAATGAAAGGGGCTAGATAGATGACCCAGGGTAGCCAGATCTTGGCAGATATCAGAAGATAAGCAGGATCAGCCCTGGATAGTACTTTGGTGGGAGGCCACCATGGAAATCCAGGCCAGGCAATGGCAAACCACGTTTGTTAGTGTCATGCCTTGAAACCCATATGAGGTCATCATAAATCGGCTGTGACTTGGTGGCACTTTCTACCACCAACAAATAGACCTCTGCTTTTTATTTAAAAAAGCTGAGAATTGAGAGAACCTGATACACAAATTGTTATATTGTTATATTGATAGAACATTATTTAAATATTATTTATTTATTTATTTTATTTATATTTTAGATTTATAGGCCGCCTCTTCCCCGAAGGGCTCGAGGCGGCTCAACAACATGGCTGTTATTAACAGCAACTCAACAATATTATTCAATATTATTCAAATATTAATCAAAATATAAACAGCATGTTCCCTCCCAATGGCAAGGGGAGGAAATGACTGCAGCAGGGACAGTGCTGCCAGGAAAGTGCTGTCATGTGGACAGGAATGGGAAAATCTAAACTTTCCCGCCATACAGCAACCATTCAAGTTTTGCTGTAATCTTTTCCAAAACTTTCCAGCAAGTTTGGAAAACATCTGAGAAAATGTAGGCAAGCCCTGGGAGGTATCATGGTGCAGAAATGCACCTTAATGCTGTGAGGAAGTGCTGGGGGGGGGGGGGCACATTTCCCAAATGCATTGAACCCAGGAAAAATAACCAGTGTGGAGATGCCCATAGAGGGGAATCCCAGGGAGTTACAGTCCTGAAAACTGCAGTGGCTAGGAAACTAGCATCTAGCAGTTTTAGGGAAGCTTGTCCCTCCATCCTGATGGAGGCGTCCTCAAATCTATAATGATCCAAGAGTTATTAAGCTACACTGAAGTCATTGTAGTAAAGTTGTGTCCTTGTTAAACCTAATCTCATGCATTGTGGGATTATTCTAGGGTCCAGGGACGGTGGTGAAAGATTTATACTCATTGGTAACTGTTTCACTTTTGGCTAGTTCATTCCCTTTAGCCATTGGATGAAGGATCATTTATCTAATGCAGAGGTCATTGCCTTTAATTCTGCAGAGAGCAAAGAATATCTCACATGCTATATGTGAATGTATTTGAGTGGGGATTTTTAAGTGAGAATATAAATGAAGCAGATCTGAATGGTTTCAGTGTGGATGCTGTAAGTACATGAGCTCTAGATCTGTTGAACATTAAAAGATAAAGGCAAAAAAAAAGATAAATGGAACTAATTTATTTTGAATTTACACACATGCCTCTGCTAGCATTAATATTCAAGTTCTATCCAAAATCTAAATGGAAAGTCTGAAATCTTAGAAGTTCTCTCCATAACATCAGCAAATCTTTCTTGTTTACCCGGCATGCTAATAAAATAGGAGCGTGACACTCCTGAAAACAAGATCGCAAAATACAGAAAATGTGGTCTGACATTTTTTTTCTCCCCAAAGGAGGGACTGCCACTAACGAAAGCATTTCTTATGAAGGCTCGATTGCTTAAGATGCAGAATATTAAGAGAGAAAAACACTTTAGGACACAGCCGTGTCACCAGCTGTTACTCATTCCTAATGAAATTGTTAAGTGATATTCCTCATAAATAGGTCAGTGAAACTTTTGAATCGCAGAGAGTGTTTTATCTGTTTTCTCTGTGAAATGTTGGTATTAAATTTAGAACGGGTAATTCATTAAGCTCATTAGTTATCACTAGGAAAGTAGAGCACTTTCTAAGATGAAGATTTCAGGGCTTAAATGTTAGTGCTTACAAATAAACATGAAAGCAGTGTGTAGCGTAAAATATGGGATCATAATATTTTAAAGTATATTTTGAGGGAGGCCCTCTGGATTAATTAGGAACAGTTTGTAGAGTTTGACATTTACATATAAAGAGCATATAGTAGCTTCTTGTTGGCTCTGCTTTACTAGGGAAGAAGATGGGAAAATCAGTCAAAATTTACTTTTTCTTCCTAGTTAGGATTAAGATAAGCAATGTTTTTATTTCGTTTAAGCCACAGATAGCAAATTATGGTCCATTTTAAGAATAAAATACAATTTAAACACATGAACAGATAATTAGTTTTGTAGCCCAAGTTGACTTTCTAAGCAATAGTATCACACCACTTGCTTTCAAAAATCCAGCTTCCTTTTTGTCACATTTAAATTATATTTTAGCAGCTATAGTAAAGCTGCTGTGCTTTTCTTTCAGTGTAGAATTCTAGTCCATCTAACAATGGATTAGGATCACTTTAATAGAATAAACTTCTAAACACGTGCATTGAAACAAGCTATACTATTAAGATACAACGCCTGTTAGTCCCCATAGTTTCATTTCAATTGAGTTTTTTCACTAGTTGCATTAATGGAATAGCACCTTTCAGCAGGGGGGCAATTTTCGTCAATTCCTCCTCTAATGCAGCTCCCCATTTTGCCTCTGTGATATGTGGTTCCCCTTACTCAGAAGCACTCAGTGGATTTCAGTTTGTTGGAAAGAGGTGGTAAACATTGATTCATTGAGTTCTGGTCAGTTCATGGCCCCTTAGATCCCACTGTCTGACTTTAACTCACTGAAGATTGCTTCATACATTACTGTACATGATACATATGTCTCTGGAATTAAGGACCGAAGGAGATGACATGTTAAAATACATTACTGGATCTCCCATTTCTTTAAATGTTTATAAACAAAAACTTTAGGAGGAAAGGTGGTTTGAGTCTGGACTACTGTGCTGGGCAAAGGGATTCAGGTTTGTGTGAACTGACTTCCTCATGGAGGTATTTGCTCTTGTAAATGTATATTTAGAGATGCATTTCTGTACGGTGATGGACCATTAACACACTATCGATGACTCACTGTGTTGTAGTGGTTAAGGAGAGCTAGCTTTGAATCTGCACTCTGCTACAGAAATTTGCTGTGTGATTCTGGGCCAGTTAGTCTCAGCCCAACCTTTATGAGAATAAAGGAAAGGAGGAAAAATGGATGTTGTAAGCTACTTTAGGGATGTGTTGGAAAAGTGGGGTAGAAATAATGCTGGGGGGTAGGGAGGAAGGATTTGTACATGTGATGTTGCAAACACGCAACATCTTGTTAAAACTGGGCCTTCAGGCCCCTTATATACCATTTAACTGCATCAGAGAGCATTAGCCCAGACAGGAATTATGGTTATACATGCATAGCATGACTGCACAAAGGCTGGGTCTACACCAAGTGAACCAAAAGATTTTCTGTCCTGCTAGCATCCACGGGGTCATCTGACCCCCATGTCCCCATGGGCAATATGTGCCACCCGTCTGAGCCGCCTCCTTCCCTCCCCAGACCCTCGGGGATGTGGCTCGGAGGCAGAGGCAGCTTGGACAGCACCACATTGGCAAGCCACCTCCTGGGCTGCCCATGGCGGTGCCCTGCCCCACCCCCATCTCCCTGCAGGTCAACTTCTGCAGGAGGTGGCCTGTAGGCAGGTGTGGGTGGTGTAGCCAGGCACCACAGCAGCAGGAGCCAGCCTGCCAATGGGGTGCCTGTCTGAGCTGACCCACCCCCAAGCCCCGCACCAGAGTACAGGGGGCCAGGACCGGGAGGGGGGGCTCGGAGCAGGGGTTGTCTCCAGGTGCCATTTCCTCCCGATACACCTTTGCTAGCATCATATGCTAAACCTGGTTTTATTTAGCATTCTAAGTTTAGGACCACCTGCTCAATTCCATTCTGGGATCCAGGAGGAAGAAACAAAAGCCTGGATGCAAAGGTGTGGAGGGAGGGAGGGAGGGAGGGGTTTCAAAGCTGCTTTCTCCCCAGACTGTGTTATCTACATCTCCTCCCATCAGCCCCTTGGAATAGTGGTAAACTGCAGTACTGAAGTCAAAGCTCTGTTCACGAACTGTTTGACCCCAACTGAAGTAAGTTTTGGATAACTGGCTCAAGGTTGACTCAGCCTTCAACTCTTCTGAGGATGGTAAAATGGGTAAAGTGTAGATGACTAGGAGAGACCATGGCAAACCACCCAGTGGTGGGATCCAAAAATTTTAATAACAGGTTCCGATGGTGGTGGGATTAAAACAGTGGCGCCACCGCACACACGCACCTCCAGTCCCTATTGGGCAGGGAGGTTGCTTTAGTAACCCCTTCTCGACACTCAGAAAAAATTAGTAACCACTTCTAGAGAAGTGGTGAGAACTGGTTGGATCCCACCTCTGAAACCACCCCATAGACATAGTCTGTCTAGTAAATGTTGTAATGTAATGTCACCCCATGAAGTAGTAACGACCTGGTGCTTGCACAGGAGACTACGTTTTCCTTTACTTCTTATTCCATGATAGAATGAGTTCAAATACAAAGTGGCCAGTTAACACCTCTGTCAGGGGGAAGCTTTAATATCCCCATGCATATATAAAGCAAATAACTTTTGTGTTAATGCATGCATGGCAGCACTACTGAAAAGAATCTCAATGGGCATACTTCTCCATAGGCGGTAGACCTGTTATCTGCAGTCCCAGTGTTTTTCAATTGGAGTCCTTTGAGAGGCTAAGATTCTCTTAGATGTGTCTGTGTATCTTTGAAGATTGCTCTTCCAAAATAAAAGGGAGAATCCCTTCCCCCACACACGAAATGTCAGGCACAAGTGAAGGGTGAAACTGTCCAGAATCAAACCAGCAGCCGCCTCTTTTTAAGATGTCCTCTGGACATCTGATTTTGGGTGTGCAGAGTGAAAAGACATCTTTTTTGTGCTGTGCGGTTGGACCAGAATCTCTTTTGTAGTAAAGTAGGCTAGCTTGAAAAAGAGTCTGTAGCTCTCTCAAAACCCTGATTTCTGAGAGAAAACTAGATTTAATTTTTTTGAGAGGCGCTCACATTTACACTATAAGAATTCTGAGATTCAGGAAAGGCCTCAAGAATTCACCTCCAGAATACAAACTTGGCTGCTGTGCTCTCCTAAATTACCAACTGTAACCTTACAAATGTATGGGCCCAGAAAGACTGATAAATCTGTAAATAGTTTATACCCAATCTCTGAAACTCCTTGTTCTGATATTCCTGGAAGTAAATAAAAGTTACTCTTCTTTTTCTGTTTCCTTCATGGGTGCTGAACTTGTTTCATTCAAAAGTCACTTGGGTTAAGTCTGTAAAGTGGAGGGTGGTGTTGAAATTGGATAGGTGGAGGCTTACATCACACTACCTTTGTATGAATGTTATATTTGAGACCTTGCCATTCACATCTTTCCAATAACTAATAGTTTAGGCCAGTGATGGCGAACCTTTTCGAGACCGAGTGCCCAAATTGCAACTCAAAACCCACTTATTTATCGCAAAGTGCCAACACGGCAATGTAACCCGAATACTGAAGTTTTAGTTTAGAAAAAACGGTTGGCTCCGAGGTATATGTTACTTGGGAGTAAGCTTGGTGGTAGTTGGTGGCTTTGATTTGAAGCAACTGTGTAACTCTTCCAACGGGTGAATCACGACCCTAGCAGGGTTTACTCAGAAGCAAGCCCCATTGCCAGCAACTGAGCTTACTCCCAGGTAAAGGATTGCACTTTAGTTCTTCGCATGAAAATCAGTGGGGTTTAACAGCGCTTAACAGGGTTACCTACACTGCTTCCCCAAAACTATGTCTTAAGTTTAATGCTCATAATCGAGCCTAGCAACCCAAGTCACCCTACATGTGTGTGTGTGTGGGGGGGGCGACTCTGCGTGTGCCCACAGAGAGGGCTCTGAGTGCCATAGGTTCGCCACCACTGGTTTAGGCCATGTGAAAAAGATTCTTCACATTGGATATTTTTTTTGAATCACTGTTTATATACTGTTTCAGATTATGGTAGTTGTAGGAAGGGCAGCCTGTATGCATAGAATCTCAGAATGTTATAAAATTTAGCTGATCATTTTGAGAGAAAAAAAAAGGAGCTTCAAATTTCCAGAGTTATTTTAAACATAAAACTTTTGACAGAAAGAATACAGTTCTGACACCACTAATCAGCCATACAGGGCTGTTGTAAGGACTATGTATGAGTTAATACATGCAAATAGCCCTAAATGTTCTGAAATATTGTACAAATATTAAGAGCTAATTAATTACTGCTTTTAATGTCATTAGCATGCACATATTTAGCACTTAATGCGGTGCAAACTATGCACTGCGTAAAGTTATTTTCAATCTGCCCTTCCATGTTCAACATTGTTTGAGTTGAATACAAGCAGATTCTGATTTTGAAATGAATGTAATTTCAGATATCCCGTCATAGAAGGAATCATTCCCAACATAATTTAACAGTCACTGAGATCGTTAGCCCACTGGAGCAAACGGTAAGCAATTGTATTGCAGCATTTATGATTTATTGATTTAGCTCTTTATTTTGGATTTCGTTAATCAAAATGTAATGCATGATTTTTGAAGGATAAGTACTTACGGCTGCAGATGCCTCAATATATTAATAGGGTGAAATAAAAAACTAAAGCTTTGGGAGAAGGTTGGTTAAACAATGAAAATAATAATTGTGGAAGCTACAAGCCATTGTAGCGAATGATATACAATTTCAATTACCCATTAAGTCAAGAGAATTAAGGATGACATTTCAGCAATACTAATAGATATTTATTACAGGATGACATTGCTTTGACCAAAATGAGTAGCTGCAGTTAGCAAAATAAATACAGTTAGGAAAAATGCCAGGTGTGACTTGCTTTTTGAAGTGTTTGCTACTCAGTGAAGAGGAAAAAATAACGACAGTGTTTGGAATAAAAAATAAATTGGATATGTTTCCTTTGTTGCTTGCAGGTTTCCTATGTTTATAGGAAACCTTCATATTGAGATGAAAGGTGCTGAATAGAGTTGCCTTCTCTGACTTGGGAAATTCTTGGGAGATTTAGGGGAGCTGCTTCGATAGAAAGCCATAATTTGCTCTTGGGAAATTGCCCTTTGTAGTCTGAAGATCATTTGTAATTATGCAAGGACCTTAGGTCCCACCTGCAGAATTGTAACCCTACTATTGAAATGTTTTAGGCAGAAGCTAAATAGGGAACAGCACTACTGTTTAAGTAAGTCACATATAGAACTCAACTATCCTAAGCAAGTTGACTCAGAAGTCCTATTTTGTTATGTGGGACTTACTTCCAGGAAAGTATTCTTAGGATTGTAGGGTTTTTAGGCAGGGTAATCCCCTTTTTCTGCTTTGACCCAAGCTGAGGCCATGCAAAAAAAGTTAATATCATTGCAATTAGTGGTCCTTTAAACAGTATGCTCTGTGGATTCAGGCTGAATCTGTCATATTTGTTGCCACCTAGTGGCCAGAAGGCAGCCTGGTTATTTAACCTAGTGAAACTGAGCATGCTCTTGGGGTTGTGTTGCTGGCCGAGAGGCCTTGCATTTCTCTGAGCCCTTTATAATTTATATTGTATGTGAGCAAAAATTGGAAGAAACTATCATACATTTCTTCCAAAGAGTGTAAGTAGAAGTTAAGTGGTTTATTGCAAAATTGTTTATGTATGGGATAAGGAAAAAATTGCAATGCAGGTTAGCAAAATGGATTCCATATGCAAATACTATTTGATTGTTTATTTTAGTATGCCATTGCAAATAATATTAATTATTGTAGAAGACAGTGTGTGTGTGTGACCTTTAAATCCAGCTACCACAAAAGTTAGTGGGCTTTCTTTTAGGATGCTGTCTTGGGAATCTCTCACTTTAAAAAAGAGAAGATATAATTATTTTAAACAAATGAATACTTCTTATTTGGTATCACTTCATGATGGGGCGGAGAACAGTCAGTGTGAAACAATTTTATAGATCTTTTAGTAGGTTTCATAGATGGTGTTTTTGTGTGTTTGTTTTAATGCTTGAAGGATATTGGATTGATAACTGCACTGAGCCAGTAAAGAGAAACAAAAAAACCACAAATACAAATCATTCAAATAGATAAAACTAATAACTTCCCTGAATGCCAAGATGAGGCAAAAGTGTTTCTCTATTAGCTGTAAGAGAAGGAGACAGCTGTATGTGCTTCTACAGTTCCATCCTAAGCAGGTCTAGTTAGAATTCTTCTCAGGTGTACACAATGAGGCTCACACCTAAGAAAGTGTTCTTGGGATTGTACTGCTTAGAAAATATTTCCAGGGTCACATTCAAGCCTAAGTTAAGTCTAGAAGCAGAAGAAAGGCAGCTAACTGAAATATGGGCATAGACCCCAGGTAGGAAAATTGAACATGATAATAGGGCCACTGATACAAATTGGATCCTTGACTAATTCTTGGATTGTGGTTACTGTGTGAGGCCTTTTCCTCCTAGGATTGTCCAGGATGATTGAATTAAGTATGATACTATACCCTATTCAGGATAAAGTTGACAGGAGATTTGTGAATTCGTCCACAATTTCTTGGACGATCTTTGTTCTAGAATTCTCTGCTTGGGACCTAGTGCCTACTTAGTACTGTCCCCAAGGCGAGTGATTGCTTTTGTTCTGTTCAGGTCATCTCTGTCCTGGCTTACTGTTTACTGGAGTAAAACAGGCCTGAAACACAGGACCTATGGAGGAAGCAGAGACAAAATGGAGCTAGTGTGGTAGCAGAGCATTTACCAAGGTCCTGCAGTTGATGCAGTTCTACATATAAATTGGAGCCATTACTCCAGCCCTGTATCACTGATTTGGGAAGTATACTGTAGGTACAAATTCTAGGCTGCAGTGATTAAGTTAAAAAAGTGCCACTAGTTTAAGCATGATTTTGTACACACTTCATAATTAGTGTTGCTATCCTGTAAAATACTTACATGTTTCAATATTATCTGAAATTCTTAGTTTTTCTGCCATTTGTTCCTCTGCTGCTGCTTTTTCCATATTCCTTGGTCATGTCACTGTAACTTTTGTTGTGTTTATTCTGTTTCTTTGCTTTCAATTTACATAATTACATCCCTTACAAAAATCTTATCCTTTTGGTAAAAGTTATGTGACACCCATTGGTCATTTCTTGCCAACCATTGCAACCTCTTCCTTTCTGTTTTTCCATTGTTAGACCTTGCCTTCCTGACCTCTTTGTACTCTGATCTTTGTTCACCTGCCGCTTAGTTCTGTGGTGGTGGAAAGTGCTGTAAAGTCACAGCTGATGCATAGCAACCCCATAGGGTTTTCAAGGCAAGAGATGATGGGATAGCTGCCATTCTCTGACTTCATGTGGACTAAGAGAGTTCTGAGGGAGCTGTGATTGGCTCAAGATCACCCAGCAGGCTTCATGTGGAAGAGTAGGGAATCAAATCCAGTTCTCCTAATTAGAGTCCACCACTCTTAGCCACTACCATCACACTGGCTCTCCTAATAGTTCTGCTTGATACCTTTCCTTAAATCCTTTTGCTGGCCTTTTGTTTGTTGCCTGCCCAGGACTTTAGCTTCCCCTGACAACCCCCTCAGTCATATGAAAGTTTCTTGCTCCTACAAATGAAGCCTTTCTTTGTATCTTTATCACTTCCTTCAACTTTGTCCTGAAAGTCACCTTTTCTGTGAAACCTTTGCACTGCCCCTTAGTTTTATTTATTTAATTTTTTATTTTTAATTCGATTTATAAACCAGCCTCCCCTGAAGGGCTCAGGGCGGTGAACAACAAAGATAAAACAATAATTGAATCAAAATTCATATAGTAATAAAACCCAACAAGATAAAACAATCCCCATTTCCTGGAGACTGTGCCATTATAAGGGGGTACACATTCATACCCTCCTCCATCCTGTCCTCTTGTTTTCTTCTTTATATCTAATTTTAGACTGTAAGCTGCTCAGGTCAAGGACCTACTGTCTTATGCACTGAAAAGAACTTTAAAGATTGTAAGTATAATAATACATAGGTGCATTTATGTAGATAGCTATATAGCCAGTTTGAAGTGCTAGGCAGGTTCGCTGCGTGTGAACTGACCACTGGATTTTTCAGGTGTCATATTCACATGTATGCATACATGTTGGTTTTGCTTACACAAAGTAGTGACTACATTTATCAGGAGGATTACTGGCAGCATACACCCCCATGATATGCAGCATCTGGGCTCCCTGTTCTCATGGTTGTAATGTCTGGCAAAGTCTTAAAGGAATGTGCAGTATGGGTGTGTGTACATGCATGCATACATATACAAAAACTAGGGTTGCTGGGTACCCCCTGGCCACTGGTGGGGCATGAGGAACTAGGGTTGCCAGATCCAAGTTGGGTAACTTTTAGGGTTTTGAGATGGAGCCAAAAGAGGACAGGGACCTCGGGATTGCGAAGAGCTCCAAGCGGACCTTGATAAATTAGGTGAGTGGGCTCAGAAATGGCAAATGCAGTTCAATGTAGCAAAATGTAAAGTGATGCACATAGGGGCAAAAAATCCAAACTTCACATACACACTACAGGGGTCAGTGCTATCAGTCACAGACCAGGAAAGGGATTTAGGCATCTTAGTTGATAGTTCCATGGGAATGTCAACTCAATGCATGGCAGCTGTGAAAAAGGCAAACTCTATGCTGGTGATCATTAGAAAAGGAATTGATAATAAAACTGCAAAGATTGTCATGCCCTTATATAAAGCAGTGGTGCGACCGCACTTGGAGTACTGTGTCCAGTTCTGGTTGCCGCATCTCAAAAAGGATATTGAGGAGATAGAAAAAGTGCAGAGAAGGGCAACAAGGATGATTGAGGGACTGGAGCACCTTCCTTATGAGGAGAGGCTGCAGCGTTTGGGACTCTTTAGTTTGGAGAGGAGGCGGCTACAAAATTATGCATGGGGTAGAAATTGTTCTCTCTTTCTCACAATACTAGAACCAGGGGGCATTCATTGAAAATGCTGGGGGGAAGAATTAGGACTAATAAAAGGAAACACTTCTTCACGCAACGTGTGATTGGTGTTTGGAATATGCTGCCACAGGAAGTGGTGATGGCCACTAACCTGGATAGCTTTAAAAGGGGCTTGGACAGATTTATGGCGGAGAAGTCGATTTATGGCTACCAATCTTGATCCTCTTTGATCTGAGATTGCAAATGCCTTAACAGACCAGGTGATCGGGAGCAACAGCCGCAGAAGGCCATTGCGTTCACATCCTACATGTGAGCTCCCAAAGGCACCTGGTGGGCCACTGCAAGTAGCAGAGAGCTGGACTAGATGGACTTTGGTCTGATCCAGCTGGCTTGTTCTTATGTTCTTAAGTTCTTATGACCTCAGTGGGGTACAATGTCATTGTACATCCCTCCAAAGTATTCATTTTTGCCAGAGAAATAGATCTGTATAGTCTGAAGATCCCACCTGAAGACTGGCATCCCTAACAAAAGATATTACACAGTTCTTTAGATGCGTAAACAATACAAGCTGCGAATTGTCAAAGGCTTTCACGGCCGGATTCAACTGGTTGTTGTAGCTTTTCCGGGCTGTGTGGCTGTGGTCTGGTAGATCTTGTTCCTTTCGCCTGCATCTGTGGCTGGCATCTTCAGAGGTGTATCACTGAGGGAAGTCTGAAGATGCCAGCCACAGATGCAGGCGAAACGTTAGGAACAAGATCTACCAGACCACGGCCACACAGCCTGGAAAACCCACCACAACCAATGCAAACTGTGATCCAATATAAAGTAATAAAAAGATAGTCTTTTTTGAGCGAGTTCTTGAATTTGTTTGCCTTGTTTTCATGCTCCGTTTTGTTCAAGTTATGTTGTTCAGCATTTCCTCTGCTAGAAATGCTTGGGAAAGGCAACAACTGTTTGTGTAAGAAATGAAAACAATAACTTGGATATATATGGAAAGGGACTTTAACATATGAACGCTAGGGAAATACATAATACATACCAGTGTGGTCTGGTCTTAGCTGTGTTGAGAGAGAGAGAGAGAGATGACATAGGGGGCAGGTGGGATCATTCTTAAGTCCTGCTCATCTCTTAACAGTGCCGAAGAGACTGCAACCATTACAGCTGCACCAAACTCCAGGGTTCCAATCTGGTTGTTGCCTGTTCTTGTTGGAATGAACTATTTGGGCTAGGAAAAAAGTGATCAAATCGGGATCTGGTTCAGAGAAACAATCTGAAGCTTGGATGGTAAACAGAAGCCTCTTCCAACTCTGATTTTAGCCAGAGGGAAATATCTTCCTTGTACATAATTCTGGCAGCAACAGTGTGCATATGTAAGGTACAGAGTGAGAAGAGGAAAAGGCCAGATGTTCGCTATAACCTTGGTGCCATGGGATGGAGAAAACTGAGTGATTTATGTGAGCATATCTTTGCAACTGCTAGACGGAGCAACAGCCTGATTCTGAGAAATAGTAATTTTGGCCATACATGTTTTTGCCTTCTGTAATCAGCAGTGAAACATGGCCCCAGGGATTGAAGCAGAATAAGTGAATCCATGCGTCAATCTTATGCAGTGTTGTGAGGGCTCCAGATTTTGAGCCACACTCGATGAATGATTATCAATGTAGTATGTGTGGTATCTTATCATAGTCCAAAAGCTTATCTATAAAAATACAGCTGGAAGACACTGATAAAGTTTTTATGCTTCTGTTTCACATTTTGGAAACTGTACAATATTGTACAATTTTTTTGTTGATTGATAATTAAATGTTTTAGTTTTAAGTCTATCTTTTAAACCTCCAAACATTTTTTGCTATAGAGCCCGCAGAGTGTAGTGGTTAAGAGCAGTGAACTCTAATCTGGAGAACCAGGTTTAATTCCCTTCTCCTCCACTTGAGTGACAGACTCTTATTTGGTAAACTGGATTAGTTTCCCTGCTCCTACACATGAAGCCTGCTGGGTGACTTTGGGTTAGTCACAGCTCTTAGAGAACCCTTTCTGTCACACCTTCCTCTCAATGTGTCTTCTGTAAGGAGAGGAAGGGAAGGAGTTTTGTAGGTCGCTTTCAGATTTCTTATAGTTGAAAAAAGTGGGGTATAAATCCAAACTACTCTTCTAGATAACTGTATATAAAGTTGTTGTATTTAGTAAAACCTCTGATTTCCTAAGCCCGGTTATATGACTTGTAGATCCACTTGTAAAGTGGAACATAGGCCATTTCCTCACTTTTTTAAAAAAAGCAGAGGCAAAATGGTTTTGTAAGCTTCGGGTGTTTTTGAGTGCGCAGTCACGCTCTGCACTTCAGGTAGTCGTGTGGGGTTTCCCAAAAGGCGCAGTTCCAAACAGGAACAGAAATTATGCGCGCTGAGGGGTCGCGAGGGTGGCAGAATTAGGGCGGCTACGTTGTCGCCGCTCCAGTAGTGGGGAGTGCTGCTGGAATCCGCGTTACTTGGAGCGAGTAGCGCCCAACAAAAGGTGAGTGGGGAAACGGCCATAGTCCACCAGCTTAGTATGTTGGCTGCCAAATTGGTTGATAACCATTGTTTTTCCCGCTCTGGGCTATCAACAAAAAATCAAGCTGAGAATCCCCAACATGATGTCAGTAGGAACCATGCTGTCTGCCAACCCCTTTCCTGGTGCCCACTGTTCTGTTCCCCAAGCAAACTAAAATTCAGGCCTCCTGCACTTGGCCAGAACAGAGTGTAAGACCCACAGACAAATAAGTAACAGTTCAAAAACTGTTTAATAATATTGAAACTTTAGGACTCTGACTCCTCCCATGGGTACTTACTAAATAAAGAATCCTTGAAATACTGGAAACTTTGGATATGGTTTGAAGAATTTGCAGTCATCAAATCTTTCCTTAACTGCTTTTAAGGAAGTCTGGCTGCTTGCTTCTTCTTCTGAGTTCTCCTGGTGTCATCTACTTGGACTCTGTTTCCTTGCAAATCTGTTGGAACTGGGTTACTGTGAGTTCTGTGGATCTCTAACACCTTAAACGTCTTGGGTCTTATACACCTTAAACGTAATACCTTATACTTCTAAGATGTTGCTGTCTCCAGCCTTCCTCAGGCACCTAACTGAACAGGAGAATTACTGGGTCATAAAGAAGATTTTAAGGCTCTTGCCTGTAGAGGCTTCATAAAGGGACAGGGTCTAACTTGTAGTTTCCTCTCATAGAAAACTACAATAGGCAACTAAACCCATTCTAACTAAATGGACAACTGAGGCTTAAATAAACAAAATAGCGAGAGTGTCTCCGGGGCCATGACACCCACCAAGTATTCATAGAAAGTGAGGGGAGCCAGATTGATCACATGTCCAGCAGGATGTTTGATTGGCTACTGGAGAACCCATTGGCTGGGAAGTTTAAAAATAATGCTGTTTTAGTTGCTGGAGCTGCCACCACAGTGTTGGTTTTATTCTCTCTCACTCCTCTTTCCCAGTTTTTTTTAAAATTACTCCCGTTTTCCCTTGCACCTCAGCTTCCTCAGTTTTTGTGGCTCTATCTTGCAGCAGCCATGTTGTGGTTGTGCCCACCACCCAATTCAAATTCCTGAGGTGCCTGTAGGCTCAAACAAATTGGGATCCTTGAGACTTACAGCACACCCTGTCTGGGTTGTATTTAGCAACTTGACACATCGTACATGTTTCAAACAGTTGACTTTTCTTCAATAATGACTTAGGGGAAACTAGACATTTTTTTTTACAACCTGCTTGTATGTAGAGTCAAGAACACTGCCTTGGCCAAAAAAAGCAACTTTTCCTTTTAAAGATACACTGGAATGTAGACTTGGGCTTGCTATTATGCAACTACAGCTGTGATGCCCTTGGGTAGCTTCTTCCTGTTAGACTGGATAGCTATGCTGATCAACAGCTGTAACAATGGAAGTCCGAGAACTAGGGGAAGAGTCATACTGTATTTACTCCAACACAAGACTAGGTTCCACCCCCCTCCAGATGGGCCATAAAAAGTGGGTTATCTTACATTTACAGCTATGTCCAATAATGAAGTGTTTATGTGTGTATTCACATTTTTAAGGGGGGTGTCTTACATTCAGGGTCATCTTCTTATTGCGTAAATGTGATATTTGTTGCCAGTTAATTACACGGTTGCTTCTAATAAACCTTAAGTCAGCGAAGCTTTACTCTGTTCCACAGAAAGATGACAGTTCGGTCAGTTGAGGTACAGTCGTTGAGAAAATTGTACACTTCTATATTAGGATGTAGTCCCGAGATACGAGACTTAAATACGAGACTTAACATTCGTTTTTGTGTGTTGCCTTTGTCAAAACCATTATTCTATGCATTACTGAACATGGTACTTTGATACAAGGGCATTTATGCCAAAATGTATTTTTGCTTTCAAACTTTCAAGCAGTTGGGGGAGCTGGGCTAGGTAGGCACTAGATTCCAGACAGATCAGTCTACAACAAAAAAAAAATGTCTGGCATGTTTTGTTATGTGGTGGAGGAATATACAACCCTACTATCATAGTTCTAAGGAACAGAGTGTAGAGGTCTCTGTTTTCTTGAACGAGCCCTTTGAATGCTACCTTTTCTCAGCATTGCATGAAGTTCCAAATGCCTGTATATGTTAACACAACCCTGTTCCATCTGTATCTTACAATAAGAGCATGTGGAATGTTTTCCTTGCCAGGCTTTTGCTGCAAAACCTTTCATTATCATCTTTTTATGTAACATTTCCATTTTCTGAGAATTAAATTATCAGACTTTGGATGCAGCCTGATGCTGCAAAACAGCTGGCAGAACTTGCAGCCATGATTTGTCTAAAGTTGGCTGCTGTTTTTGAATGTATTTTTAAAACGCTATTTGTATTTGGTTTGGCTTGTACCTATGCTGATTCAAAAGAAAATCTGGGAGTATAAACCAAATACACATTTGTTCTTTATTGCAGGTAATCAAAGAAGGATATCTTCTAAAAGCTAAAATTGCAGATGGAGGCAAGAAACTAAGATAACTGACTCTTTGACTTCATAGAAAACATGGAGAAATGCCAAGTAGTTAATGTTCTGTTTAAGGAATTAGGAGCGTGTATGGCAAACCTAATTATATTTGTTTTGTCAGGTAAGGAAGTTACCACTTCGTTATGGTATGAATTTCTCAAAAGAAAATTTTACTGATATCCTGCTACTTTTTTTTTCAAAGGAACTTCAGTGAAAAAATTATCTGACTGGAAAATCATTTCTTATCTCTGATCCTAGATCTGGTTCACCTTAAATGAGGAAATCAATGGGTTTCAGTGTTGTGAAACCTGGGTCTATGTAGCGTGTTTAAAACAAAGGCCAAATAAAATTCTTTTTTAAAAAAAGTAAAATTGGAAACCTTTCAGTGATGAGTTCCGCATATTGTGTTTTCTTAAGTGTTGTATGAGTGAGCTGCAGTTCTTATACCACCTCTACCCTCAGCTTTTGGCATGGCAAACACATAGTTCATTTTGCCCAGATCCTAATTTAAGATGAAGGGAAATCGTTGCTTTTCAAACTGAAGCTGGAAATGTCATTTGTAATTAGTGATTTGTGAGTGTGGAAAGTGCGTCTGGGGATTCAGGCGGATGGATTAACAGAATGTTGAGACAACTCAAGATCCATCATTCAATTGGTGGAGTCATATGTTTGTGTTCCTCTTAAGTAGTCCTAATTCACAGTTAAAGATGGAATTGTCCCACTTCCCTTTTTGATCTGGAGAGAACATCCAACCTTCTTTATCAAATTCTTTGATGTGGGGCCCATATTAAAAATTGATTTTACCTGGTCTTTGGTCTTCAGTTGGCTTTTGACCTAAATTAGGAGTAGTACCACCACTTTTTTTGTTGTTTAGCATTTCTTTGGGTCAGGGAGGTTGTTTGAAAAGATGTAAAAATATAAAAAAGGGACCAGATCCAAAAGTGAATGGAATAATACATAGTACAATAGTACATAGACAAAGAATTTTTAGTGAACAATCAAGTTGACATATTGAGGGGTCTGATTGTGAAGGACTCCACTTTTTTTTGTAATATCTGAAATGCTTGGTGGCATCAGAGAACTTTGTGTGGCAAATGGTGTCAACTAACAGAGATGCACAGAGATCTTTCTCCAGTGTTTCATTTTATTTGATGAAGAAATGAGACATGTATGATGAAATCATGCATTCTGTAAAATATCATAGGTTTTCTCAGAGAGCTGTGTCCCTTGAAAAGCTTGCCAGTGGACAACTGGAACACCTATTCATTCCAGGGTACAGACTCAAGCAACAGTTGGATTTGACAGTTGAGTGTTGGCTGTTGAAGAACATGTGTAGAAAGGTTATGGCTGACTAGATATTGCCTCAGAATGGTACTGGATGAAGAGTTTAAACAGAGACATGACACCAATGTAGTTATATCATAGATTATGATACATTTATACTTTATTTTCCTGTATGTCCTTTGTGAACAACTATGTCATTTTTAGTGTAACTCTGTTGATTTACAGATAAATGCCTTGCTGGTAAACCAAATTGTAATTAATTTATCCCCTACAGTCTTGGGAATCTGTCAGTATTCCTGTCAGCTACAGCTACCAGGCACAAAATAAAGATTGCCGGCTAGGAAACCCAGATCACTCAACTTGAGCAAGGAAGGCTGACGTGGTGGGGTGGCAGCACCAATGTGGAATTGCTATTATGAAGAGTATATTACAGCATGTCTGCAAAATGTGACCTAAATATACCTTTGTTATGATTTTGTTACACAGTCAAGTTTAGACCAAAAACAAATCTGTTAATGACTGCCTATGACCACAGCAGGGAAATAAGTCCCTCAGCTGCCATTTCTTGCTCATATTATTAAAATAGAAAAAGTAAGGTGGCTTAGTTGTTTGGATAAACTGGGAATTGTTCCTTCAGACTTCAAATACCTGCTACAAGCAATTCAAACTGAGTTGGTCTTATAGTGTGCTGCCATCAGGTGTCCATTTGCCAGAATGCAAATGCAATGGTCACAATATGATTGCTGAATAAATTCCTTGTTTGGTCTACCAAACAGCCATACATCTGATGCTACATTTTACATAGTGATGTAATTCTGCATTTTTAAAATTTATATTTAATGTGTTGCTTATTTACATTATTAATCTGATTGGCACAGTACATTTGTCTGTTTGCACCACTTTGATACAGCTTTCTGATTTTTGTTTCCTCTTTCTGTATTACTGTTGCCCCTACTCTTTAGAAATACCAGGGAAAGCCCAGAATGCTTGGATTTCTTGAAATGTATTTAATCTGATTTTGATTCTTTCTCTCCATATTGGTGATTGAATATTATTTGCACATTAACCCATATTGTAAGCAGTTAGACCTCTCCTGCTAAGAGAGTGCCACAAAGGCACAGGGGCCAAAGGCACTGCTTCTTACAAAATGGATGCCTCTCAGAGAGTTCTTGGATCTATCTTGTGTGTCAAGTCTGGGCAGGAAAGAGGTTGGCAGTTGAACTTCCCCCTGGTCCCAAGGCGTGCCTGGCTGGACAATGGATCTAATCCAGTGGAGGGATTCAAATATTTTAACAACCCGTTCCGGTGTTGGGATTCAAATAATTTAACAACTGTTTGTTTACAAGCACCTTTTTAACAACCGGTTCTGCCGAAGTGGTGCGAACCTGCTGAATCCCACCACTGATCTAATCTCCCTTATGTCATGCTAACATGTGCTTCCATCAGACCTATTGTTTACCGTATCTGCACCCATCTCAGCAATCAGTCTTATTGAGGAGAAATAAGGCATTCTCTTGGGTCCTGATGACTCATCAAGCCTCTCCTGTTTTTTTTACTGGAACCCTGGAAAAGCAATCATTTTTTTTGTTTCTAGTTTTCTTGCAAGCTTACCTTACATCACTTCAAGATCCATTTTGTGATATAAATATTGGTCCTTTGGCCATTCATTGTGTGTGTGTGTGTGTGTGTCTTGGATCTGTGCATGCATCCCCACTTGCATGTGAGCTCTTTCTTTTGCTCCTGGAAATTCTGGTCATTTCACTCTTCAGTGCTGCTGTCACTGGATGTCCCTTCAAGACTGGTCACGATCACCCATTGTAAAGGATTCAATGGTGTTGATGGTGAAGTAACCTTGAGTGCATTCCACAGCCCGGGCGATGGGCCAGATGCATCGGCGGAGACTTTATCTTTGCGCGGGAGATGAAGTCTCCGTTCCCATGGGAATCAGGAAGGGAGGATGGGGTGAATGGTATTATAACCTGTGCTTCTGGCGGGAAGTGTCATTCCTGCCACTGCGTGTACTTGAGCTTTCTAAGATGTCTTAATAAATGGACTTTCACTACCAAAGCCTTTTATTTCTGCGTCTATGGAATTCCTTACATTGTGGCAGGAATCCTAATTCATCTATATTCTTGTGCAGTGGACCTCTTGTCTTGCGATGGAGAGGTTGAATGTTACTGCGGAAGGTGCGGTAGCCCCCAAAGAGGGCTCCGACCTTTCCCTTCTGGATCTAGAGAAACCGGCAGGAGAGGGGGCCTCGCGGGGGGCTCTTTGCTGTCCTCGTATCAGCACGAGTCTTCGCCTCCGTTGGAAC
Organism: Sphaerodactylus townsendi; assembly: GCF_021028975.2. Lineage (NCBI taxonomy): Eukaryota > Metazoa > Chordata > Lepidosauria > Squamata > Sphaerodactylidae > Sphaerodactylus > Sphaerodactylus townsendi. Next base: position 46,621,269 of record NC_059426.1, on the reverse strand, counting down.
GAGGGACGTGGCAGCGACGATGGGGACTTCCATGAGTCGTTTGGGGCGCTGTCCATGGATCGGCGCCTGTGGAACGGATCTCTACCCGTTCTCGTGTGGATTACAAACCTCAGATGCAACCTGTCATGGAGGAGACGGGCTTGACCACCTTTCATGCGGCAACCCAGGAATCCATTGAACGATTCCTGGACTCCTATTTTGGTGATGCTCCCAAGGAACCACCGTGGCACAGCACTGGGGCCCGTCAAAGGACACCGGGACTCAACCTGGAATTGGGAGGGTATCCGTGCCGCTTCCCAATCGGACCCCCCCCATCCGGTCCGGCGACCGCACCTGAGGTGCCTCGAGGAGCCACCGGTGGCTACGGCGGCTACGGTGTCTCCGAGGGCTCGCTTCCTGATGACGAAGAGTCTGAAGAAAGCCTGCATTCCCAGCCGGACCGGTTTCCTCTCCCATCGAGAGAAGCCTGGGGTGAGGAAGAGAGGCGACTTCGAGATGCCCAAGCGGCATGGAACCGTGAACGCCAGCTATGGGAGGAGGAACGGGCACAGTTGCAGCAAGAGCGCGAAACCCTGCAGAGGGACCGGGAACAACAACGCCAAAGAAGTCCAGCTCGAGTTGGACCGTGCCAAAGACGCAGCTCCAACGGCAGTATGCCCAGAATCTGTCAGTCCATGATAAAGTCCTGGAACAGTCCAGACTGGATTTACAACGGCAACGCGAAAGCGTTCAGGCTCTGCGCACGCAAAGTGAACTCACTGAAGCCCTTAAACGAGACGAACTGCTTAAATTAGGGCGAGAAAAAGCTGCTTTGCATGCGCACCAAGATGCATTGGCTCGCAAGGAGAGGGAGCTGGCTGCTTTGGAGAGGGAACTAAGGAGGCAGCAGACCAGAGGGCCGCAAGTTGGAACCTATGCTGTTACTGATCATGCCGGTGCCAGGGGGGCCACGCACCTGGGTCCTGCCACCCACATGCCAGCGGCCCCGCCCGCCCCCCCGCTTCCAGCCCCCCCTGTACAACAGCCGCCTGCCCAACCTGCTCAGCCAGCGCAACCACCTCCCCAGCAGGCGCCAAGAGCCGTCGAACGGGGCTACTTTCGGCCCCCGATACCAGCCCGCCCGCTTTGATGGGACCGGCTTCCAAACTTCCTACTTCATCTTGCAACTCAATGCCCACTTGGAAGACTATGATGATCTCTACCGGTCTGAACGCGACAAACCACGGGACATCGGCTCAGTCCTAGATGGCCCCGCAGCCGACTGGTCCGTGACTTTTGTGGATTTGCAGGATGAGGACTCTCGCACAGTGCCCGCATTCCTCCAAGCTTTGAGAGCGCGCTTTCAAGATCCAGGCGCAGAGAATGAAGCTATCCGCACCATCAAAACCATCCAGCAAGGCAACCGCCCGTTTGCAGAATTTGTCCGTGAATTTCGTGCAGCGGCTGCTCGACTTCCTCCTGAGTGGCCTGAACGCATGAGACGCCGGAACACTTCTCGGATGCTGTGGATAGCAAGCTACGATGAAACTGTGTTTTTAATCCGGGTTCCTCGTACCATTGCAGATTGGATCCAGTTGGGGTCTCAAGTGGCGTCTCGCTTTGGAATCGGCTTCGTCAAGGAGGTCAGCCCACGCGAAAACCACTACCGTGCCCACCAAGTCAAACTTCCAGCCGCTTCTACCGAAACCACCTCTGAACGCCGTCGCCGACTTGGGTTGTGTCTTTACTGCGGAGGGCCAGGTCATCTAGCCGCCAACTGTCCCAGAAGCAAAAACCAACCGCTCCAGCTCCGCGTACTGGTCTGCCAAACCACCACGCAGGTCAGGGCCGCCTCCCACTGGCTCGTCTAAAGCGGTGACCGAAGGCGACCCAGAGGAGGGGGAAGCAGCTGTCTGTCTTTCTTCAGCCCCCCATGGACATGGGCCCGACTCCTGACGCGGTGAGTGAAGGCAGCGCTCCCATTACTGTTCAAGCATTTCTGGCCAACCCCGCTAAACACACTCGCATTATAGCCTCGGCCCTTGTGGATTCCCGCTGCTCCCACTGCTTAATGCCGCCCCAGGTGTCAGCGCAGCTAGGTCTGGACCGATTCCCCTGGCTAAGCCCATACCATTTACCCAAATGGACGGCAGCCCCCTCGGAAACGAAGGACCGGCCCAATTCAAAACACAGCCGGTTCTCCTCCGTTCGCGACCATTGGGAGAAAATTAGTTTCATTTTAGCGCCAGTGGCCAAACACTCCATAGTTTTGGGCATGCCTTGGTTGTTGTTACATGAACCAAAATTCATTTGGAAAGAAAGGATCCTAGAATTCACTGACCCTCCCTGCGGTGAACACATGAATTGGGAAGAAAATCCAACGTCTCCTGACACTCCCCCCTCTCTGGCTTCCTCAGTGATTGCTCCCGATTCTATTGACATCCCACCTGCATATCAGGATCTAGCCAGAGTTTTCAGGAGCAGGAATGCGATCAATTGCCACCCCACAGAGACACTGACGGTAAAATTGTCATACAGCCAGGGGCGAACTGCCCAAGGGTAGAATCTACCGCATGAGTCCCAATGAGGAGAAGGAACTTCGTGCTTTCTTAGACAAGAACCTTGCTCGCGGTTTCATACGGCGGGCTACCAAACACACACACGCTGCTCCCGTTTTGTTTGTCAAAAGAAAGATGGGTCTTTACGGCTTTGCACAGATTATCGAGGTCTCAATGCGGTCTCCCTGTCCAATAAATATCCTTTGCCTTTGATCAAGGACCTTTTAGATGCACTCGGCAAAGGACGCATTTTTACCAAATTAGACTTGAGAGAAGCTTACTACAGAGTCAGAATTGCTGAAGGATATGAACACCTGACCATGCGTTTAATACCACAAAAGTTTGGACAGATTTTGAATAGTTTAATACATGCCGATTCGGGTTAAGAATTAAGACTGGAGACTTTCATGGGCTGCCTTATCAACGAAGTTCTCCATGATTTACTGTACAAGGGAGTTGTTTGTATATTTTAGATGACGTGCTTTGAATTTACTACGCCAAACTATAGAAGAGCATGAGAAATGTTGAGTCCGAGAGGTATTGAAGCAGGCTTGCTTGTGACAACTCTCTCTTTGCCAAACTCTCCAAATGCTGTTTTCACTATCAGACCTCCATTGAGCTATTTGGGTTACGGATCCTAAGCCGAGGGGCTTAAAAATGGATCACTGCTAAAATTAATGCTTTTGAAGTCCTCCAATGGCCTGCCCCCCCTACCAACCGCAAGGAGAGAACTCCAGTCGTTTCTTTGGTTTTGGCTAATTTCTATGCGTGGATTTTATACCCCAATTTGCTGAACTGGACTCTCCCTCTCCACAGACCCCTCTTACATGCATCTAAGGGTAAAAAGATTCACTGTCCGCCAAGCCGGGGCTTCCTTCTCTGAGTCTGAAAGGAATGTCAAACAGCCTTTCGTAACTATTAAAATCTGCGTTTACTCACCGAACCTATCCTAAAGCACCCTGACTCCAGATCTCCCGTTTTGTAGTTCACGTGGACGCCTCGGACAAAGCATGCCGGGGCAGCCCTCTGTTGCCAGAAAAATAAAGATGGTAGACTAGTTCCGTGACTTATTTGTCCTAAAAAAATTCTCTGGTGCCGAACTCAACTTCGGACTGTGGGAGACAAGGGAGACTCGCGGCCATCAAAGCAGCACTCTCCACCTCTGGCTCCACTGGCTGGAGGGGGCTAAGCACCCTTTTCAAGTTTCTACCGGATCATAAAAACCTGGCAGCTCTTTCCACCCCCAAGATGTCCGCAAAACAACTTCGTTGGGCCGATTTCTTTTCTCACCGGTTTCTCATTTACAGTCCATTTTTTTTTCCCCTGGGAAAACCAACAAACTGGCTGGACGCTCTCGCATTTCACCGGGGAGGGGGTGGAGCTGCCTATGACATTCCACGCACCGTTCTTTCCTCCTCCCAGTTGGGGTTGGCTGTCCTGACCCCGATCTCAAGCGTCCGGGCCTCCCTCCCTCCACCCCCCGTTCCCCAGTCTCGTCTCTCCTTTCCTCACGGGAGATTGGAGGAGGCGGGGCTGCATGAGCCCCAGCCGGGCTGAAGGGGACTCCACCAATTGCGTTTGGAGAATGGAGTTTGAAGGCGGAGGGGGAATGTTGGTACGTGGCCTCCCTCCCATAAAGCAAGTTCCTTTGAAGCTTGCCACAATGCATGCCCGTTCGGCTGGACATTTTGGCTTTGAAAACTCTGCACTTAGCCCGCCCGGCAGTTCTTGGTGGCGCTGATAATGCGCAAAGACATTGAGGGCTTACATTAAAGGCTGCTGCGGTTTGTGCAGAAGCCAAAAAACCATCCAGGAAAAGCCCCATGGATCCTGTTGAAACCTCTCACGCATGGCTTCCAGCCCTTGGGAAGTCATCTCCATGGATTTCATTACAGATTTGCCCGAAAGTCATGGCGAAAACACGCAGTTTTATGGGTGGTGGTAGACTTATTCTCTAAGCAAAGCCTCTTAACTTTATTCCATGTGCTTCCATCCCCTCTGCTCCTAAGTGGGCACGGCTGTTTATTTAACATGTTTACCGTCTCCATTCCGCGTTCAAAGTGGGTTCTCCGACCGCTGCCCCCAATTCATCTCAGAAGTTCTGGAAAGCGTTTTTGGGATTGTTGGGAGTCAGCCCCGGCCGTCGCCGGGCCAACAAAATACCACGCCTCCTTTCCTCCAAAGCGGACGGACGAGGGAGGGCGGAGAAGAAATCAGACAGAACCTCTAGAGCAGTATTTACGTTATTAAGCACCAACTACCACCAAGACAATTGAGTGCGAAGCTTATTCCGTTATGCGGAGATACGCCTAACAATAATGCGGGGTTCATAGTAGTACAAAGAAAACCCCCTTTGAAATTGTGTCTGGTCGCTCCTTCCCCGGCCGTTACCACAACTACCCATGGCAGCGTTGGACCCCTTAGAATTTCCAACAATGGATTTCATCCCTAGCCGAGTTGGATGGAAGTGCGGTCCAGACCGGGCCTTACAGCAAAGCAAAGGGACTCCCCAAAACTGCCAAAGCGGATAAACACCGCTCAGATTTCCCTCTGCGTGTGGAAGCTCAGTAATTGTGTTATCTACAAAAAATCTCTAGAGACGTGCATAAATTTCTCCAAAGCTTGGCAAAGAGATTTGTGGGACCTTTTCAAATTACTAAAGTGATTTAAATGATGTCACTGCACCCGGCTTAGATTTGCCTAACTCTCTTAGTAACATCCATCCTGTCTTCCATTCCAGCTTGCTCAAGGAGGCTCCCGCTTCGACATGCCTGGAGTAATACGACCAGCCGGAGAGGCCCCTCCGGGACTATTAGTATTAGCCACAAGCACTTTCACGAAATTGGACGCTTATCCTGGACTCTCTCTCAGCTTTAATGCGCAAACCAGCTTGCAATATTTAGTTTCTTGGGTGGGATATCTATCCTCTGGGTATAATAATCAATGGGTTTTATTCCGAAAACATTGAAGCCCCCACCCTTATTTCTCTGCTTTCCGCAGCGCCTTTCGCGCATAAAACCTGGGGAAGGGGTCTTCTTTAGGGGAGGCAGAGTGTAAAGGATTCAATGGTGTTGATGGTGAAGTAACCTTGAGTGCATTCCACAGCCCGGGCGATGGGCCAGATGCATCGGCGGAGACTTTATCTTTGCGCGGGAGATGAAGTCTCCGTTCCCATGGGAATCAGGAAGGGAGGATGGGGTGAATGGTATTATAACCTGTGCTTCTGGCGGGAAGTGTCATTCCTGCCACTGCGTGTACTTGAGCTTTCTAAGATGTCTTAATAAATGGACTTTCACTACCAAAGCCTTTTATTTCTGCGTCTATGGAATTCCTTACACCCATCCACAAAACTTTATCCAGTTCCTCCCTTTTCTCTTAGTCTGCTCTTGTACGCTTTGTGTGCGTTGTGTTCATTGCTTAAAATAGGTTTCTTGTTTTACTATTTTTATTTAATAAAACCTGATTTTAGTTATATAACTGCCTATTCATTTGACAGTTTTCACTCAGGAATATCCTGGTATCAATGTTATTCCAGGTTATCAGTCCCAGTTATCCTCTCTTGCTCTCTGACTTCAGCTAATTTCCCCAACTGAAGCAAACACTGTTTACTTAGGGCAGTGGTGGAGAACCTATGGCACAGGTGCCAGAGGTGGCACCCAGAGCCCTCTCTGTGGGCATGTACAAACAGAGTGCTCCCCCCCCCCTAGGCTGACCTGGGCTGCTGGGCTCGATTATGAGCATTAAACCTAAGACCTCGTTTTGGGGATCAGTGTACGTAACCCTGTTGAGCACTGTTGAACCCCACTGATTTTCATGCGAAGAATTAAAGCGTGATCCTTTATTTGGGAGTAAGCTCGGTTGCTGGCAACGGGGCTTGCTTCTGAATAAACCCTCCAAGGGTCATGATTCACCCTTTGGAAGAGTTGCACGGTAGCTTCAAAGCAAAGCCACCGACTACCACCAAGCTTACTCCTGAGTAATGCACGCCTTGGAGCCAACCGTTTTTCTAAACTAAAACCTCAGTATTCAGGTTAAATTGCCATGTTGGCACTTTGCAATATTATTATTATTATTTATTAAATTTATAGGCCGCCTCATCCCCGAAGGGCTTGAGGCGGCTCCCAACACGGCTATAAATAAGTGGGTTTCGGGTTGCAATCTGGGCACTCGGTCTCAAAAAGGTTTGCTATCACTGACTTAGGGCAATGCTGCGGCCAAAGTAGAATTAACTGTTGATGAACTGATTTCCCTCAAGATACAAAAATTCTGATTCTATAGGTATTTTATAATATTCTAGACTTGTGTTTATATTTTAGAATACTCTAGGCTAGGACCCTCTGCATGGAATCATGTTTGGAATACTTTCCCCCATGAATGAATGCTTCTTTCAAACATTTACAAAAGAGAAAAAACAGTTAAAAACTTCTGCATGTCTGTTTTTTTAGACAACCAGACAAAATAAAGATACAGAGGTGTGGGGAGGGGAGAGGATCTTGCTAGTATCTCACCCACCAGCTTGGAATTTGTTTAGACATTCATGTTTCTCCTGACCTCCTTCTGGGGGCATAGCTATGTAAAATGATGCCTGGGGCACATCCTGGGCACTGACCACCCACAGCTGAATCCTGCCCCCTTACAACTGCCCCTTACCCCCACACTTCACATAGAGTTTGGGGCAGGGATGCTGTTGAACAAGGGCCAGTGGGGCATGCTCCATCCCTAAGGAGCTCGAGAACAGGGCAGCCAGGCTTGCCCTACCCCCCAACTCCTTGTGGATTTGAGGAGTGATGTGGGCCCATTTGATGCTGGCCTCAGCTTGCCCAGGTCCAGCTATAAACTGTAGGCTTCCAGGTAAGGTGGAGTTACCAATCATGTGGAGCTTGGGTGGTTTAGGCAATAGTATAAAGCTGGAGCCTTACCCAGTTGCTCAGTTTGATCCTGGCCTCAGCAAGACTTGGGTGGAGCTTAAAGCTGGATGTGGGCGAGCTGTGACCAGCATCAAAAGGGCCCGTACCACTCCCAAACTCCATGTTTAGTTTGAGGGCAGAGTGAGCCCAGCTTGTCCCACTCTTGAGCTTTACATAGAGTTTGGGGTGGGCCGAACCTTGCAGGTCATTATTCAACTCTGCCCCAAACTCCATGCAAAGCGGCAGCTCTGCAATGTGGTTTGCCATTGCCTGCCTCTACATGGGCAGAGAGAGTTCTGAGAGAACTGTGAGTAGCCCAAGGTCATGCAGCAGGCTTCATGTGGAGAAGTGGCAATAAGAGATTAGAGTTCACTGCTCCTGACCACTACATTTCACTGGCTCATGCATGTGTACTTGTACAATTGGTGAATAATTTGGAACCATGGCCTACCCATGCAAGTTTATCTTTCACCCACACAGAAAAATGAGTGTCTGCTTAATTGATCAGTTCATTTTTATGTTCTTTCTTGAAAGGAAAAACTGGACTGTTTCTTGGATTGTTCTCACTGATCAAAAGTTAGAATTTTACAAAGATTCCAAACAGCCAGCTGTGGCCAATCTGGTAAGCAGTTATCTTTCTTATATCTCATCTTTTCAGGAACATTATTGAATAAAAAGTTTGGCATCATCAAAAAAGAAAAAAAATCACAGAACTGCTAAGCCTGAGACATCTGAGAGCAGATGTAAGAAAATGACTCAATAAACTTTTAATCAGATGAGAGAGGAACTCAGCATATCTTTTATTAAGAGATGCTTTTTGAGAATAATTACAAAGTGAGATGGATGGTGAGTGGCTTGCCCATAATGTGGAGGTAACACTTTAAATTAAGGTGCCAGTTATAAATGCTTTATTCTTATTTATGAAATGATCTCTAAATGCAACTACTTCCTCAAATAATGTATTATGAAGTATGTTATAAAATGCATTAGTAATAAATGCTTAACAGATGATGCGATGAGAATCTGTTACAAAGGATATTATAAGACGTAAATTGTATTAAACCCTGTGGTTGCATCTTTAATAGATGAATTTAAGTTTCTATCCTGTTTGCTATAAAGTGGCTTGCATATCATAAATAATAATAAAGTAGTTGTAAATGGCACCTTAATATAGGGTGTTACCAAAGAGCAAAACATTGGAAGTTAGCAAAGTGATTTTTATCTCTGTCTAAATTTGACACTTTCTGTAATGTTCCTGAATATTCCTTGTGGCTTGCTCTAATGTGGTTAATGTAGTTTCTGTGTTTCAAAGCTGAATTCACCATACCGGTTTTTTAAAACAAAAATGTGCCCCGAGGAGAGATCATTGATTGTAGTCTTCAGAGATGTGACAGTTACGTTGCACAAGTCATCATGGCATGTTTTCCGTCAATGCTAGCTGCTGCAGAGTTTGAGCCTCTTCTCTGGACTCCAAAAAACCCCAGAGAAATCTATAAAATTATGACACTGTGGGCTGAACAGGGACAGGTTTGACAGAGCCCTATTGTGATGGCCTCCCAAGGCTTGATCAAACCTGCCATACCTTATTGGTTTGATGGGGGACCAAAAAGGTGCTCTGTTTGACAGGAGTCACAAACAATAAATGCATTTAGGGATGTCAGGTGATGAGCATCCTTTTCGTTTTGTTCTGTTACTGGCGTTTGTGCCATTGGTATTTTGAGCCAGGGGGCACTTTCCTTTTTTTCTTTTAATGGTATATTCGACAAAAAAGGAAAAGGAAACAATAAGATGCATCTTTGATGATTATATGAATCAGGTTAGGTGCTTTGATGGTTAAATAGATAATTGTTTGAATGTTCAAAAAGGAAATTATTATAAATGTATATTTATTAGAAATGGTGTGGAACCTGTTGCAGTGTCACCTTCTTATCTTATCTGTGTAAAATCGACAATGTATTCCCCAATGAAAACTGCTATTGATTATGATGCACTGTTGTTCTCCTACTGTTCATCCCTCCAGCTAAGATCCTCATGATCTCTGTGTCCCCTACCTGCAAAGGTGAGGTGTGGTGCACTTGGCCTGTATGATACCCTCTCCCTTGAGTCTCAGCTGGCACCTACTCTACTCTCTTTTAGGTGCCAGGCCAATACATTTCGTTTTGCTTAGGTGTTTAACTAAGGCTCATTCCGCACATGCAGAATAATGCACTTTCAAACTGCTTTCAGTGCTCTTTGAAGCTATGCGGAATGGCAAAATCCACTTGCAAACAGTTGTGAAAGTGGTTTGAAAACGCATTATTTTGCGTGTGCGGAAGGGTCTAAGAGACGGATCTTTCCAAATTGCTCATGTGGTTTTGTGTAACCAAAGGACTGTCTTTTTTGTTTAATGGCTTGTGCTTAAGGTGTGGCTTGTTCTTAGAAGCTGTGGAATGTTATTCATTAACTTTTACTGTATTTTTTAGCTGAGAGCCACTTTGAGCATATCCCTGGAGAGACAGCAAATATTTTTTTATAGATCGATAACTAAAAATGTTTTTCAAAAATGTTCTTGATTCTGGATTGCCAGTCTTGGTCTCTAAGATTTCTTGAGTCTAGCCTGTCCAGCAGGCCTGCCCAACATGTCACCACGACAGTAAACACAGCCTACCTGTTAGTGTGGTTTTCACAATCTGATGTTAGTCTGTGTTTTCAACAAAGGTCTGAGTTGCATTGATAATTCTCCTAATTCAGTTTTGTTTGCACATTTAGCATTTTAAGGGTACCATTATGCATGAAACGTTTACCTTGTGGCTCTTAGCTGCACAGTGAGGCTGTATCGTGGTCTCCTGATGCTTCTCTGTTTACACACAAGGAGCTATTCTCTGCCTGCTCTGCAGCTAGCTTGCTGGTCTCAACAGGCCTCTGCAGCTTTTCCTGGTTCTTTTAACTCTGGCCATCAACTCCTCTTACAGGCACAGATCTCACTACATACAATAGCTGCAAGATAAAGGGCTGTGTTAAAGTCCTTTAAATTGCATTTATATTGATATACCTGTGATATAACTCCACCCCACACACACTGGGTCACCTTTTAGGGAAGAGTGATATCAACCAGTTGAGACTTACATTGTGAGTATAATGACATCCCAACACATTAGTTCAGGGATTCCCATTTTGGTGCCTATGGACATCATGGTGCCTTCTGATACCTTTCTTGGTGCCTGCCAAGTGTTTTTAGAAAGTGGGCAGGGCTTCTAATTGGCCACTGGAGATATGATTGGCTGTGAAGGTTTTTGATTAAGTTCCTTTGGTTGCAGATATCACCCCAACACAAGGATCTTCACTGCTTGACTGAAAGTAAGCTGTGTATAATTAAGAACATTTAAAATAATATTCTAAACAATATGTTAATTTTAAAAGGTATTCTGTTAAACAGAGCTTTCGCCTGAAAGATTAAGGAGTCACTATCAGGGCTATTCATGACCTTAGTCCCTGACATTTTGTGGTTGGCTCTGCTTCCTGCAGCAGCCATTTTGTAGTTGGCTCTGGCTACTGTGGCAGCCATTTTACGATTGCATCCACCACCCTGTGTCAGAATTCCAAAGGTGCCTGCAGGCTTAAAAAAGTTGGGGACTCATGGTATAGTTAGATTTGGCAATATCCCACCATCAACAGCCAAGCTGGAGTGACTGCTGTCCTTCCTTGGTCACCATTGTGTTACATAACTTTCATTATGAATAAATAAAATGAAAAATTATACAAAGTTTAAAGTACCAGAGGAGTAGCTTTTGCATGTACAGAGGGGCTTCAGAGATACCCCCTCCAAACATCTGTTGGGCAGGATAAATTGCTTTTGGACATTGGGGGCTTCAGGGAGTGGCTTCTGATTCAGTGCAAGGAGTACAATGTAAGCAGGAACTCACAGAAGTTCCAGTAAATGCCCAGAAATGGTTAGGTATGGATGTAGATCTTTTTGATCTAGGTCATTTTTAAGGGATAGAAGCATAGTATATAGATAGTTTCTTTAGACTGTAAATTTCATTTGCTATCCAGATTTTGCCACAAAGCATTGGAGTCATTGCATTATTATTTGATGGTTGAATTCTCCCACTACCGAAGTATTCTGCCAATAATAGCACATCACTGTTTCTTGGTGAGCTTCAGGATCAGAAAGAAAAGTTCTTTAACAAAAGCATTTTTATGGAGGCAGTCTGATTTGTTTCTGATGCAGCTAATGCAATGTTTTCAACAAACCATTCATGCTGCTCGTTTTCGAGAGCAGCAAAGGAAGAAAATGTACACATGTGATTTCATTAAAAATATTTGTTTACTGAATTTTCTTTCAAGTATTGTTTACTTTGCCGAATGGAAGAATTCAACCATTAATTGAATAATGTAATGAAGTCAACGTTCGTTGATTGTAGTATGAATTTAATAACAGCAATCTTATTTTTAGTAAGGAAATGATGTGATTTACTAAAATGATGGATATACTTTTAAACCAAAAAGTTATTAATGCACTAATTCTTGATGATTAAGTATTGTGCATAAAACAATCTTTTTTAATGGATGCAAAAATATGAAACAAAAAGAAAACAGTTCAGTGCACAGTTAAATTCCAGTAACACACAGGAAAGAAATAAAAGGGTATTTTAATAATCCTTCTTTTGCTGCTATGAGAAGAATAGTCATTTAGCATAACTGTAATAATATTCTTATTTACAAAGTGCAAATGGATATAGCAACTCCATCTTCCTTTGTTTCTTATTTCCAGATTAAATTTTTTTAGTGCCGCAAACACAGACTTGTTTACAGAATCAAGATTCATGCTTCTGTGCACTTTCTGTGGGATTAAGTCCCATTGCATTTCCTGGGACTTACTTCTGAGTAAACAGTCCTAGAATTGGGTTGCGTGAGATATATATCTAGTTAGCCTGAGAAAACAACTGCTATTCTTGATTGACATATAAGACAATCCTAGACATGACTTAGTAACTCTCTCCTGTGCCACTTTCCAGATCTTAGCCCCCCTTCTCCCCACCCCGCCAGTTCTCTAGACCTGCCGGGGAAACAGATATACAGGTACCATGCACATGCAGATGGTCAGCACAGTCAAGAGTTGAAAGCACCTGTACTACTTCCCAAACAAGTGACTGGTGCTGTCAAAATGGATCTCTTTACTTCCTGTTCTGAAATAGGAAGTGGCATCCTGGCAGTCCCCCCACCGCCAATGGTCCTGGGAATTGCCAGTGATGCCATGATTCATAGTGTTCTAGGAATTTTCAAATCTATGATTTGTATGAAAATCCTATTCTGAAATAGGAAGTGATGTCCCAGCATCAATAGCCATCTCTCTCCCAATTTCCCCCATCATTCCATTGAGTAAACATGGGGGACAGGGGGCATCAGTGGCCCTGCTGGAAATGGCCCTACTTATTAACTGTGACTGAACAAATGGATGGCTTCCAGAAAGGCAGTCCAAGCATAGAAACCTTCCAGTCATGAATCACACTTGCTGAGTCAGAATAACTGTCTATATGAACTGGAAGATTTCTTGTTCTAAGTATTATGGTGATTTATCCAGTGGTTGAGTCTGGGCCTCCAGAGGCTGTGATCCAGTGAAGTGTTAATGCTGAAAAAGCCCCCAGATGTGTTTGGCAAACTTTTAAAGCATGGCCATCCACAATTTGCCACAGGAAATGGCATTCTGCAGTAGGTTCCTTCTGTATTTTGAACCAGGCCTGAATGATAAACTGTTTCAGAGATCCTGACAGCACTATGTGAACACAGGAGTATCTAGGACCTTGGAGGCAATCCTATTTTCCTCACGAGAATGCAGGATCAACATGGACAGCCTGACTTTGCCCAAAGATAGTTGTCACAGCTTAGATGAAGCTTTCCAGCACTGTGGGGACTAAGATATTCAGGTAAGTATCCCACTTCCACCAAAAATTGGTAGCTCCACCCAGTTCTGCATAAAAATCAGTCCCAACATAAAGCCACCTGTCCAACGTTTGTATATACATACATATTGCAATATAAACAAGTCCTCAGTAGCCAGTTCTTGTTTGTCATTTTTGCTGAAGTAGGTGAAAGATTAGATATGTGTTTTGTTGCTTTGTCTGGAATAAATGAGTGAGATAATCTGGAGAAAGGTTATGAAAATAGCAGCCTATAACTTTGATCTTATAATTTTTATTTGCTTATTTTAAACACGCTTTCCCAAACTTTAGCGCAAACCATCTTAAAATACATATTCTTGAAAGTATCATTAAACCATATTATTTCAATCCCTGACCGTTGAGATTCGGGATAGATAGCTACTGTTTATAAGGAATACAGTAAGGAACAATATGGATGGGGTAGTGCTCTGGCTCAGTTGTAGAATATTTGTATTGCGTGCAGAAGGCCTAACTAAGGTCAGTCCCTGGTATCTCCATTTAAATGGGTCAGGTAACAGGGAATGTGAAATACTGCCTGAGACCCTGGAGATTTGTGTCAGCCAGAGTAGACAGTACTGAATTGGATGGAGGTCGGGACCCCTTTGGGGGTCGAACGACCCTTTCACAGGGGTCACCTAAGACTCTCTGCATCAGTGTTCTCCATCTGTAAAATGGATAAATGTTAGGGTTGGGGGTCACCACAACATGAGGAACTGTATTAAATGGTTGTGGCATTAGAAAGGTTGAGAACCACTGGGATAGACCAATGGCCTGACTCATTATAAGCTTTATGTGTTCATGAGGTATTATACCAATGTATCTGGCTCAGTGGTAACCAAAAGATCTAGGGACACAAAGACATAAGTGGTCACAGTTCTTGTATAGCCATCTCTTTTCTGCTCTATATTCTCTCCTCTAATTTTTCTGTAGTTTGGAAGGACTTTGCACACTATTACAGCATTCTATGAGGGAACCTTTTTTAGCACAGTAACATAATTTTGCTAGCATTATTCTGGGCTGTTTTCCAGGGCCGCAAATCCAGCACCTCACTGGTACACCTTTATTTTCATGAACAACAGCTGGTACATTCATGAGGTACACTATTTTAAAAGTAATTAAATAAAATAGTGTATGTTTGTGAGCCAGTCACTAAAATATTTAGGGTATAAACGACACAATAAATTTTGGTTTTGTTTCAGCTGTACTTTCTATACTAGAGTTCTTTAAATGAAGTTGTCAGCAACATTCTGTAAGTAAATGTCTTTTTACAAGAATCTCTATTTTGACATAAAATGCTAGTCCACAAAGTGTTTTTTTTCACCCTCTGGAGAGTTTATTCAGAAGATGATATTTTACCCCTGGTTGTTAACCTTCTGCAAACTAATTTATGTAGTGAAAATGCCTTTGAAATCCATATTCACAGAGAGCAAGATTTCAGCATAACAGGCAGTTGTAGCAATTTATAAGCACAGCCTCTTCCAATGGCGCTGATGTAACATAATTGGTCTGACTGAAGAACACAAAGCAAGGACGTTAAATGTTTGAGGGAGCACTTGTATTAGCCTTGATTTATTCTAATGTAATGTAGGAGGGATTTATGGACTTTAGGAATGATATCAAGGGCAAATGGTATACTCAAGAAGTATTTTGTTCGCAACGGTGAATAGCAATTAGAGAAGAACTTCCAAATCCTAGGTGTTCTGGAGTGTTTGTGGAAGAGCAAGCATTTGACAGAGCAATTCTAAACAGATTCACACCCTTTTAAGTACATTTTTTCCAATGGATTTAGAAGGGGGTTAATTCTGTTTAGGATTGCACTGATAACCTTTAGAATAAAGGTAAAGGGTGGGGGTATGAAATGTAAATGTGAAAGACTGTAGAAATCAAATTTGAAGTATTAAAAAACTGCCAGGTTTCAAAAAAGCTCATTTATAAGTATTTGCAGACCTGAGTGTCATATGTATCTAGAACACTGTTTCCTAACCTATAAGTTGCAACCCATAAATAGGTTGCAAAGAAGTGGGTCACGGACTCCCATTGGCTAATGGTGGCTCTTCCCTTCTTTCCTTGCCTGGGGCTAGTCTGAGTTGTGCTTATGGGACAATTATGTGATTGTTTCACCATAACTTCATAACTTCAAACATTTATTAATAAAATATTTATACCCTGCTCTTCTTCAATAATTGGTCCATATGATTATGTAACCAGAGGTACATGGGACTACTAATGTATACGAAATATATGATGCGAACTGCCTCATTTATCTACCTCTTCGTTATCATGCCTAGTTCATTGATAATCTATGGCATTCATGGGCATACAAATTAGTCCAAGAGAGAACTATTAATTGGAGATACTATTCTTGAAATGAAGCTTGAGATTCTGAAATTTAGGGTTTATATCCTGCCAGCCTATGAGGAGCGAAGCCTGGCATATGTAACCTTATTGTAACTCTCATGTAACCTGATTGATGTGCACCTTGATTGATATGTAAAGAGCCTTTCTCGCTTTTCTTCCTACCCCTTCTGATGTTTATAGCTTTGACACCAATTATAGATAACTAGGCTGAATGACCCTGAGGAGCCTCTCTGATTTGGGGAAACAGGATATGGCCATTGGCCCGAGGGGGGAGGCGAGGCAGGTGGCTGCATCTATCAATATCGTGGCCTTGAAGGCACCTAAGCCTCTAAACAAATCTTTTCACACTTTTTCTGAGAAAGCGGCAGGGGGGATTGGGCAAAGATAAAGGAACCCGGGAAAGCTAGGTTGAACACAACTGGCTTTCTCAAGCTAGGTACTTCCTGCCTTTCAATAAACACTACTGATCAAGAATCCAGAGTCTGTTTATTGGCTTAAGGTCCAAGACCTAACATAGCCTTTTCTGCTGATCATAAAAGGGGAATCTGGACCCCTTTTGACCACTAAAAACATTGTGCTGGGAATTGTTGGACCATCATACATAAATCATGCTGCACTGGAGCTGTGGTGAAGATGGGAGTTAAGTGAGGAGGCCCGAAGCTATATATACCTATATACCTATATATACTGCTGGTGTCCCAGAGTTATAACATTTCAGTTAACAAGGTGAGAGTTCAAAGCAGAGGCGTAGCTGGGCCAAACTGCGCCCGGTGAGCATTCTGTATTTTCTGCTGTTTCATGGCTCTCCGTCCTGCGCTTCTTTCCTTCCAGCTCATTCATTTTTAGTTCCTTTCCTTTTTCTTGAACTTTTTCAGGCTGCAAAAGGCCTGTTCACAATAAAAATGGCCTGATGGGAACTATACTTCCCAGGAGACCTTGTGAGCCCCTCAGGCCGTTTTTACTGTGAACAGACCTTTTGCAGCCTGAAAAAGTTCAAGAAAAAGGAAAGGAACTAAGGTAAGTGTGGGAAGGGGGGTGGGGTGGGGCGCCGCGGGGGGGCTAAGGTAAGTGTGGGAAGGGGGTAGGGGGCGCCATGGGGGGCACCGCGGGGGTGGGGGAAAGGGAGAGGAGCCTGGGGGCACGGTGCACCCTCCGTCACCTTGTATCTCCACCATTGGTTCAAAGAGCATTTGTCAGCTAGGTGCTGATTCCCAAGATGAACCTTTCCCAGTCTTAGGAATCTCATAGTATATGGTTGAGCTCCTTCAAGACTTTTCAGTATTGCAGCCTTCTACAAAGTCTGAAAATCAGACTTTGAGACAGAGAAGTCTCCTGTTTGAAGTGTTCACTGAAATTGGCCAGCTTTATCTCAAAAGCCAGGCCCTGAGATACATACTTATGGCCCCATCCAAGGGGGGGAAATTAATCCATGGAAGCAGCGAACAGCCACACTAGTGAATTTTGACCTTCCCATGGCACTTGCCCCAATGGAGAAGTGATTCTGCCAGAATGCAGCTGCCGTGGCCCTCTCTGGTGCTGGGATGCAGCACTGAACATACCGGTAGCACCAGTGTCTCCAGCGCTCCTGCCACCGCCGGAGTAGTGGGATGGACAGGGGACATGGCCTCTTGGATAGGGCTGAAAGTTTCCTAAGAATTTCTTCCTGGCTTCTCCTCTGGAGGCGCAAACCCTGTCTGAAATAATATACTGTTTTCGCCTGCTGTACTGTCCATTCAGGCTCTGAGACAGATAGATCCAGTCTCTCTACGAAGGTTCAGACCGTATCTGGCAAGAACTGAGAGGAACAATTTTTTCTCTTTCACTCCCCTTTCCATCTGGCTCATTCAGCCATCCATTAGCCCAGATTGACTGTTACACCAAATAGGAATAGAGGGGATTGATGTCTGATAGAAAGGGGTAGATCATTTGGCCATCTGTTATATTGGCTCAAAGTTATCTAGCAAGCTTCCATGGCAGTGTGGGAGTTTGAACCTGGGTCTCCCCAACTTTAACCAAATGAGATTGAGCCTGTATAGAACTGCTATATAGAACTGAAAAATTAATTAAACTGTATGACACCAGCATCTAGTTTGTAGGAGTGTATTAGGCAGGTACCTGCAAACATTTCTGATCTCAGCTTCAAAGAAAAGGCTGATATTATATTTCAAAATTCTGGACATTCAGCATATTATCTGATAAATATGCCTCTATCACTATGCATTCTTGGTTCTTCATGTTTTATTTTCTTCTGTGTGTTATTTTCAGAAAACAGGGTATAAACCTGAATGGGTGGACTTGCATGGAGCTCACGTTGAATGGACCACAGAGAAATCTAGTAGAAAGAATGTTTTTCAGGTAGGACATGATTTATTATCTCCTATTTTTTGTTTGTTTGTTTTGGTTACTTCAGCTTTAGGAGAAGGAAAAAAAATCTCCAACCAGGCTTCCTTTCCACTTTCAACTCTAGTGAGCCGAGACAGTGTTTGTACTTTGGTAAAGCAATTCAAAAAGCAAAACATTTTCTTCACTCTTCCTTTCTTTTTTTCTGGGCTAAAGTGTTTTGATGATTGAATCTGCTAAAAATAACCATTGAGAACCTGTTGATTTACTGATTGATGTGCCACTTTCAATTTGTTTTTAAAACTTGATTGTTAATTTGTTTGGGTTTAAGACTGGGTTCCTTGACCTAGTGAACCCATACAAATGGAACACAAGCTGGATTCCGATGGAGTGGAATTTGCCTGTTTATTTGTATGATTTCTCAGGCTTTAATGTCAGGTTCATTCCTGAGTAAAGAGAGTTGTGGGGTGGGGCAGGGGGGGGGGGAGAGGGGAGGGGAGCCTTCTACACCTTTCACAGCCAATTTGAAAGGTTATGTAATTTCTCAAATACAGATTATTTTAATGAATGCAAAATAATTTAATACGATTGCTAATAGCCTGATCCTAAACATAATGATTTCTGTGGGAGTGATTTCTAAGTGTGTGGCGGGTTACAGCCTCTGTGATTTATATCACTGGAGAATTGCAGGGATAAGCTACTATTTCTTATTTTGTTTATTTTATCTTCTTTTGTACTGTTGTCAGAGGTTTTAATTCTCCAGTTTTTGCTGTTGGTATTGTAGATTAATTGGAATTGTGCGTGGCGTGTTGTACAGTTTTTATATGCAATTTACACAAACAGTGTATGTTATAGGTATCATATAATAAGTAACTTGGGCTTATTGAGAATGGAACGACGTTGTACAATTTTGAGAAAAAAATGGTAGGAAGAAATAAAGTAGTATACAGTAATCACAGGTTCAGTCTGCACAAGAGAGAAGCAAAATTATAATGTGAGGATTCAGGTTAAAATAGCAGGCATGAGAAATTCAAAATCATCTCCACTAAATTACACCAATATGCAGATGACACTCAACTCTATCCTGTGCTGCCAACAGATCCCACGGAAGCTGTGGAAGCCATAAACAGATTCCTGAATGCAGTTTGGAAATAGATGAGGTCTAACAAACTGAAACTTAGTCCTGACAAAATGGAGGAACTACTAGTGGGGGTGGGGGGAAGGTTTGACCCATGAAATGGATTATCTCCTATTCTGGATGGGGTTACATTCACCTTAAAAGAGTAGGTTCACAGCTTGAGGGTTCTCCTGGACCTAGATCTCCTGGTGGATAAACTCCCCTCCCTAATGAGCCACACAATTCACCAGCCTTTGGAACCGTGGATCCATCTTCCTCCACAGCCTTTCCCCAGGCTGTTGGCTCCCACCAGCCATGACCAGCACAGCTGTAAGAGGTAAGCAACATTCCGTGGCACTGGAGGGTTGGGGGAGAAGACAGGGGGCCACACAGCCTGGCGAGGATCCTGGGTGTGGGAAGGTGCAGCAGCTGCCTCAGGCCTCTCCCACCTTGGTCTTAGAGAGGGCGAGCAACCCCAGCGATCTTTGGTTCGCCCATCTCTTAGGCCGTGGCTGCGGCGGCATCTGTCCCACGACAGTGTCAGTGGTGGCCAGAGGTGTCTTTCATCAGCTTTGATGTGACTCAGCTGTGGCTCTTCTTGGGCGGAAAAGATCTTGCCACTGTGCTGCATGCCTTGGTAACTTCTAGAGTAGATTACTGGAATGCAGTCTGCATAGGGCTTCCTCAGAGGCTGTCCAGATTCTGCAGTTGTTACAGAATGTTGGCCGAAATGGGTCATAGAGACCTAATCACTTCAGCCTTGTTCCATCCATGCTGGCTTCTAATTTGCTCCAGGCTCAGTTCTAACAAGAAAGAGGTTCTCTTTCTCCTAGGAGAAAGGCAGAGATCTCCCCTGCCTTGGATAGGGTTATATTCCCCTTAAAAAGCCAGGTTTGCAGCTTGGAACTGCTGCTTGATACAGCCATCATCTTAGAAAATCAGGTGACTACTTGTGTTTTGGAGTGTGTTTCTCAGCTTCAGATGATGCATCAACTGCATTCTTTTCTGGGTTCTTTCAGATGTAACCACAGTGATCCATGCCTCAGTTATCTCTAGACTGGACTACTGCCATGCACTCTATTTGGGGCTATCCTTGGAGAGTGCTCAGAAGCTGCAACTAGTGCAGAATGCTATGGCTGGATCACTGGTTGAAGCCAGTTGTACTGGCTGCTGATTCCTCCTGAGCTCCAATCAAAGTGTTTGTTTTGTCCTATGTGGCTTGGGACTGGGGTATGTGAAGGACCATTTTCCTCCACATGTTGCTGCTTGGGAATTAAGACCGCGAGGAGATGCCTTCCTGACTATTTCACCAATTAAAGACACTTATTAATGGGTACATGAGAGAGGGTCTTTTCTGTGGCAGCTCCATATTTATGCAGGAAGTTGTCCCTGGCCTCTCAACATTAATGTTCAGGAGGCATTTGAGGATCAGTTTTATTTATTTATTGGAGTTTTTAAACAATGATTTGTATGGGTTTTATATTAGTGGTTTTTATTATGTCTATATAACATTTTATTTATACTGTTAGCTGCCTTGAGTTCTGCAATGGAGAAAGGCAGCTAGTAAATGTTTTAAATAGCAAATAAACAATTATTGGTGGTGGTATTGAACTTTAAAGGTCTGTATGGCCTGGGACCAGCATACCTTAAGGACCACTTTCTTCCATATGAACTTAGATATTCACTGCAGTCAACCATGGAGGCTCTGCATTGGTTGCCTTCCATCTGAGGTTAGAACTCTGTCTCCTGAGAGATGCATCTGTCTCCCTCTGTCTTCTGCTAGCAAGTGATGATGTTCATTTGGCATACCCCTGATAACTGTTACTGGCCCTCCTCCCTGATTCTGGTCTTGTTTTATCAAATTATTTTTATAATGTTTTTATGTGCACTGCCTTGGAAACACTGATTGGGCAGGAAGGTGGCATAAAACGTTTAAATACACATTAAAAATTAAAAGGATAAATGAGACAAACCTACCATTTAAAACAACAAAGCCTTCCTTGAGTTCCACCCCTGCATCTGTAGGTACTGCTATGTGCATACCAGGTGTCAATAAGTACCCTTGTATACTTGCTTGTGGGATCAAATTTATGTATAGTTCAAGTATGGGATTTCCCTATCCTGAAGTGTCTGTGTTCCTTTGCCTTGTGAATATTTATCTTTATTGACTTAAGAGAACCCAAAAACAGATTTTTTTTTGAAGAGGCTTCCCAGGATTGTATCAACTCATGGAGCAATTTGTGGCTGAATATTGCTTTTGTCTCCCTGGCAAGCTGACACCTTAGACTAGGTCTTCATCAGAAGAGTAGTGAATAAAAGAAGATTTATGTTCAAATCACATGCTTTAAACATATCCACTAAGTGCTAGTTTGCTCTTTGGTGTTGAGCCTGAAATTTAAAGCACTGGGGATTAAAAGGATTACAACATAATCTTAAATAATCCTAAGTGTCATTTACAGAGAGATGGTTGTAATAACTAAATAAAACCATGTTAAGGGATGGCAGTGTTGTCAGTCAGCAACTGAAACGGTGCCTCTGTTGTGCCATCGTTATCTCTTGTCTTCTTTTCATCAACGCTATTTTTATATTGGCTAGGTATGTATTGATGTGGGCTACGGCTGAAGAAAGCAAAGGCATAAAAAAACGCTTTGCAGTCAGCATTAATATCGTTACTGAAGCATTAGTAACTAGATTAGGTTTTAGAAATCATCTCAAGGTTAATTGTTACATGCCTATGGCACAACTTCCGGAAAGGGCTTATCCATTTCCCTCTTGCTGTTTGTTTCTTCTAAGATGAAAGTCAGTCAGCCTCCTCTGAAATTAACATTCTGATTGGTGGAGCAAACTGCTGAATTTAGCATCAGTTGACATAAAGATGAGCCTAGTTCACGTTGGAAAAATATCATTACTGAAAGGAGGTCTAGTCCCCCTCCCCCAAACGTATGTGATCAAGTGAAAGAAAGGTCCATCTTTACTTTGCATACAAGATACAGTTGTGGAAAGTTTTAAAAAGCAACAACTTTTGGGTATAATCTTTTTTAGGTTCTACATTTGGTGTCAGCTGTCTTTGGATAAATGCAGTACTCTTACTCCTTCAGTGTCTGCAATTCAAAGCATTTCTTTAGCACCAACCATGTGAGATGCACAATGTATTCAGATGGGTAGAATCTGCCAATTTTGGTTCAACTTGGGCTCACTCTTTCCGAACCTTTTCAAAGAATTACTGAATTTCAAAATTCTTTGATAGAGGTCACAAAGGCCTCCACTGTTCAGAATCTAGCCATTCAAAAGTAGGATTTGACTGCTCTGATTCCCTGATGAGACATGGAGGTGTCTCCATCACCAGTCTCCCTTCTTTCCCCTGGCAGTCTCTGTCTGGGAAAACTGTATCCCAGTTGTGTGGTGCCAGCCAGTGGACTGGCTCTGGTTGCCTGTTGGGGAACCTTAGGGACCTTATGTCCCTACTCGACCCCTGAGTTCAGCGGAGGCAAATTTACTGGTGGTCCCTGGCCTCTCAATGATGTGGCTAGCCTCCACCCGTGCCAGGGCTTTTACTTCCTTGGCCCCTGCCTGGTGGAACACTCTTTCTCTGTCCATCACGGCCCTGCGGGACCTAGGAGAGTTCCGCAGGGCCTTCAAAACAGAGTTGTTCCACCGGGCTTTTGGGGAGGCTGGCTGCTGATCTGCCACCCTTCGCTAACCCTTGTATAACATCATACTTGGCTGATTTTATTGTGTATTCAGCCCCATCCCAGGGGAGTAGGAAGTCCTTTTTTTTCTGTGTTGCCTTCTGTTGTTAGGTTTCTGTTGTTACAATGTTATGTTTTAAATGATGGGTCTGATTTTAATATGTGTAATTTATTGTATTTTAATATTGTACACCACCCAGAGCCCTTTGGGGGGTGGGCGTTGAATAAATAAATAAATAAATGAATGAATGAATAAGGACACCTCATTTCCCCCTTGTATTCTTTTCCTTACACTATGTATCCCTCCTCCTGGGAACCCTCTCACTGTTCCATGTCTCCTTTCTTCAGAATCTATTTGAACTAATCAGTCAATCAGGCTCACACTTATGGCACATTAGATGTTTTAGAGTTGATTGAGTACCACATGTGTGCATAGTTCTAGCAGTTACCAAGCAGTTGACAACCTTGATAGCAAAGGTCCTCTCCTAAATTCTGTGGTGCTTGCAATCACCTTCCTTTGCTTAGTGGGGCAGTGTCAAGGAAAGTCACTGCTTCTTCCCAGCTGGTGTTCAATGCTAGAATGGATTTTTCTCTAACGATAAAAAATGTATTTGTAGCTGTTGCGACCCATGGAAGAGTTGTTACTCTGAACAGACTATCTCCGCTTTGAATTGGAAAAGTAGCTCTAGAGACAGAGTGGGAGGAGGGTAACTGAGATCGATAACCTGTGTATACCAGGATGATCCTGATGGAAACTCCCAAATAAAGATACTGTTATAATATGAAGAGACTTTTATTAATAAACTGAATAAAGGATTAAATTGTATATGATTGTTTTATGCCCATGCACACCATACACTCAAGAGCTAACAAGAGGCAAAGGGAGGAAGTAAGATTTAGAATCAAGGGATG
This sequence comes from Sphaerodactylus townsendi, assembly GCF_021028975.2. Lineage (NCBI taxonomy): Eukaryota > Metazoa > Chordata > Lepidosauria > Squamata > Sphaerodactylidae > Sphaerodactylus > Sphaerodactylus townsendi. The sequence goes on along the minus strand of NC_059426.1, from coordinate 46,597,488 downwards.
GGCGATATCTGCCAGTCTAGGCAAGAAGAGTCTAATGAAGGCAGCACTGTATAGGAGAGAGAAATGGCCAGTGTATCTCATAACAGAAGAAAAAGCCAACATGCAAATAGGGGTGCATGATTTGGATCCAAGACACACATACAAACGAAATGGCCACAGAGCCCTATTTATGCCCTAAAATGAGTCCTGAGGTAGTATTAGATAAACCAGAGACAAAGAATTGATTGCTGATCCAGGGTCCAAACACAGAGAGGAAGAAGTGGTGTGATAATCCATTAAGGTGCTAGAGAATGCTCTGTGTTGAGATCGTCCTGAATGATTGTGAACTGATTGGTAAGGATGTAACTTAATGGCTGTGATGTAGATGCTTTTACTTGTTTTTCCAGAGTATCTCTGGAGTGCTAGGAGAATGATGTGATAGATCCGTGGTGTCGAACCTATGGCACTCCAGATGTTCATGGACTACAATTCCCATCAGCCCCTGCCAGCGTGGCCAATTGGCCATGCTGGCAGGGGCTAATGGGAATTGTAGTTCATGAACATCTGGAGTGCCATAGGTTTGACACCACTGTGATGGATGCATATGAGTGTGGTGTTGTTTCTAAATTAAAATAAGCAAGGTTGGCTCAGACTGAGTTTGTTACCTCAGGGTGAGTTTGTTACCTCAGGGTGAATATATGGAGATCTGCTAACCTCCTTTCTTCAGCCAAATGCATCTCCTAGGCCACGGAAAGAGTATCTACAGCCAATCTCCCCTCCCCACACATACCTTGGAACACTTGATGGATGCCAACTTCTTAGAACAAAGCAGCACATGCCGACTGATTCCTACTAAGTATATGATAGATACGGATATGGCTCATTCAAGCAGTACTTAACTGGCATGAAAAAATCTCTGCCTCTGCTACATCACCTTGGAAGCAGCTAGTCATGGTGATGTTCAATGTGACTGAACTGGCTCAGACCATAATATTGGGAAGCACAAATTACTGTCATTCAGAAGCATTTTGTCAACAGTTTCCATTTGGGATGAGTCACATTTTTCAGCTGGTTCGGTCTTTTTAATTATCAAAGAAGTGACCATTATTCATTTTTACATTCCAAGAGATCAGACCAACACCACCCCACATCCACTGAGGGTGCTGTAACTTGCATTGTCAATAATATGCTGGCAGGAAAGCTAAGTCACAGCTCCATGCAGAATGGGTGGTTTTCTTTCCTAGATATGCTTTGATGGAGAAGCATCTTTAGGATTCAAGGTTAGGAGCAGAGCAATCTTAAGCAGAAGTATACCCTTCAAAGTACATTATAATCAATTGCTTAGAAGGGTATAACTACTGTAACTCTGTTCAAGATTGCACTGGAAGTTATTTTTATGCCCGCTTCTCAGTTAAGATGGGAAATGGACCAGTAACAAAGCTTCCTTTGGACTCTCTGTACCTGAAACAAAGGACTTTGGTGGCCCAAATGCTTTTGAATTATTTAGTATGTGTGGGACCTGACAAATCCTTTCATACTGTGTGCTTGTCCATCAGGATGATGCAATCAAAAACATTCTGGGAAGGATGACATTAGGGAAGGATGACAGACAGGCAAACTGCTGAAACAGTTTATCAGTTCTGAGAAATGCAGTGGCATATTTGCCTAGGGATAGGGAGTACCCTTCATCCCTGTGCATCACAGATGTGGTCACATGGGGGGCACAAAATCGGCCCCTCACGTGACCAGGAAGACTTGTTGTCTTCTGGTGCCCTCGGCCCCGCGCATGTCATCATCAACATGAGTGGGGCCAAGGAAGCCAGAGGATCCCCCCAAGCTTTGCCCCCCTCCAAGCTGCCGGCTCCCCCCAAGCCCTGCCCCCCTCCCAGCTACCAGCTACCAGCTACCAACTCCAAGCCAGCAGCCCCTTCTGCCCTCCCCTCTGGGGAGGACAGAAGCAACTGGAAGGCTCCATTCTGGGGGCTTTGCTTTTATAAGCCCAGGGGCGTGGCCCCATCCTATGGGGGTGTGGCCCGACCCCCAAGCTTATAAAAGCAAAAACCCGAGCACAGAGCCTTCCAGTTGCTTCTGTTCTCCCCAAAGGGTAAGGCAGAAGGGACTGCCGGTTGCTGGCTCGGAGCCGGCAACTGGGTGAGGGGGGCTTGAGGGTGGGCCTCACCATGAGCCCCACCCCAGGTGTAGAAGGGGTGCCATTTTCCCCCTGTACGCCTCTGGAGAAATGTATGGTGATGAAGCTGTGAGCATAAAAGATACAGGGAAATGAAGAGACGTAGTGACTCATAATCTCAAACCATTGATTATTATCTGTGGTTAATGGCAGAACCCCCCCCCCTCAACTTTGTCCAGCACTTAATGTTGAAGCCTTCCAGCAAATAACTCAGGATACTTGCAGGTCCTTGAGCTCCATCTATGTAGAGTGCATCAGCTTATCTACAGTATAATACAATAGCTTTGGTCTGTGAAGAAAATGCTTTTGATCTATCTCCAAACAGGGCATTCGCCTTTTTAGGGTGATCAGTAGATTGTTTGGAGGTAGTTGGGCCATCTTTTTCTTTCCTGCCTTTTCTGCCTTATATCATCAAAAGTCAAAAGAACTGTCCAGGCCAGCATATACTTGGATCCTCTGATTTTGTTTCGCAAATGTGTTGCTCCTGCTGAAGTGCATCTTTCTTCCTAGCTTCCGGTACTCTTGTTTGTTCAAGATCTGGGTTTCAATAGACCCTTGTGCAAATGGAAGTGGTGGCAGCATAGGAAGTAAGTAGTGTATTGTGCAGTGGCACAAAAACATGCTTGGAAGTTGGGGCTATGAAAGCTTGCTGAATGATTTTGGTCCACTCATGCTCTCAGCCTCAGCTACCTCACAGGACTGTTGTTGGGAGAATAAAATGGAGGTAGGGAAAATGCTGTCCTAAGCCACATTCAAGCCTGCACTTTCAGGGTGAACTAAGGTAAGTGTGTGTGTGTGTGTGGGGGGGAGCCACGGAGGGAAGGGGGCGATTTCCCATCCCCCAGTCGTGTACCCAGCACAATGTGCACCCCCTGTCCCCTGGTAGCTCCGCCTCTGTTGTTCAAGTCTGTTCCTGTCATCTTCATTTGGTGCTCACTAGATCTAGTGATAGATGGAGGGCGGTGGGGAGAACGGAATCTCTATACCCAGTGGGTAATTTTATGAACCTCTTTCATGCCCCTCTGCCCCCAGTTTTGCCTAGCTATCAGAGGCCTCTATATGGCACTGTAACCCAAGCACAGAAGGAAAGCAAACTCCGCTTTGGAGGGATTTCCAGGGTCTTGGCACCACTGTTGAGAAGGCCTTCTTTTGTTCAGGCACTGTAACTCCATTGGTGTGTATGGTGGGAGTAACACACACAGAAGCACTTGTGAGACAGATAGCAGCATACTAGCAGGTTTATGTGCAAAGAAATGGGTTTTTAAAAAGATATCCTGGGTCCTGGGTCTGCAAAAGTTGGGTGGAATAAAAGTGCTGAGCTTTCTTCAGAAGTCAGCACAGAATGAATCCTGGGGACTTCTCGAGAGAGACCTCTTTCCAAAAAGTGTTTGTACTCAATCATAGGCATCCTTACTCCTGGCATAGAAGATGAGTATGGAGCCATCCATCTGTCTTGCTGCAATCACTGGAACGAGGTGTAATCTTTTAGGAGTTACTGTGCTTAGGAAGTTAAAGGCCTCTAAGTACATGTGAGTGTGTTCGCCTGAGGAAACTGTACATGTCCCTTCTCTCCCTTTTGATATATCAAATATGAAAATACCTGTTAAAGCCCAAGTCACATCTTTGTTGCAAAAGTCTGGCTTAACAACCTTTAATGCTTTAATATATACATGAGGTAATAATTTTGTCAGGAGCAGAAGCACTAAAACCCAGTGAGGCTCAAGTAACTAATGCGCCAGGCAGCCAGCAATGGCAGTTTAAGAATGCAGTTTCCCTGCTCTCTTCTGTTGCCTTTTACTACATTTACCATGTTTGAAAAGTAATTATTAATTAGTCATTTTAAATGTATAACAGGAGCGGATGGCAGTGACTTATTGCATTATTCATAAAACACATTGCTGCCATCTGGTGGTCAATGGCCATGACAACACTGCTTTTCTCTCAATTTGTTCAGTTTGCAGCTTTGAGGCAACTGTGAATCTTCAGCAAGGCAGTCCTGGACATTTCTGTTACTTAATTGTAGGTAAACATGTTTAAAACAAGCATTCCAATCATTTCCACAATGGTCCATAATAGTCCTCCTCTGAAATATAAAATATTGCATATGTTGGACTTGTTCAACATGCAACCCAATAAGTCAGTTGTAAATGCAGAATGCCAAGTCTAGTGATGGACAGCCTATTCTCACCACACTCCCAGGCAGGCAAAAAAAAAACAAAAAAAACATGAGGTATGTTGAAAATGTTGCTACAATTGGGCTGGTGGGTCACTAGTTATAGAGGCCACACACATGCTTTTACGAATGGCACATCAAAAAAGCAATAATTACACAAATGCAATGTATTTTTTTCAATAAAACAGAATGTAATTTGTGCAATTGGAGTTACCAGTAAACCCCCCCCCTTTTATTGTACCCTCCCCTCCCCTTTTAAGTTGATTGTCTTTTGTTATCCAGAAGGGATGAATTCCTTTCTTGAAGGTTTAATGATGTGGGACTACTTTTTTTATTAGCCAGAGGAATTTTTACAGGTGCAACAAACATTAGTCATTTGCAGCTGGTGTTCAAAGCTGTTTTAAAATGAATAAGGGAATAAACAGGTGCCAAGTTGCTCTGTTTGAAAGAGTAACATTAACACCTTTCCAGGCTGGTTGTTTAATGAGGTAACGTCTGATTTAATAGAGAGGATTACTATTGTTGATGTTTTGTAAATTTCATAGCTATTTTTATATTTTAAATGACTCGTGGCCATGGAAAACAAAATCAAGGGGCTTCCCACCATCTCCCCAAAAGCAAATATACTTCAAATGGACTTGTTAAGTAAGTTTGTCTTCCTGGTACTTGTTCATGTGTTACAATATGCATGTGTGCATGTGTGTGTGCATATTATTGTAAGTCTAAAACCAATATTATATGAAAAACTATTATTCTACCTCTAAAATCTCAGCCTGTGTTTCTTTGCTGACACACAGAGCTCTCAGAACTCACTGAGTGTTTGAATTTATTTTCATAGATAGGATAGCTCAGAATGCCCAAGGGGATGTACCTCCTTCAATGAACAGAGAAATATCCAGCCCCATAAAACATACAATGAATTTCACAGAGTTTGTGTTTTGCACCATTGTTCAAAAATTATGTTGTGTCATGTCTCTGATATGGGGCAGTTTCTTGGGGTTTTTTTGTTTGGGAAAAGTGCCTGTAAATAGCAGGGTTTGGGTTTTGCACAAGCTATTTGTGCCCTGCTGTCTCCTCCTAGTCACTGTCCAGTAGGAAAGAGGAGCTCTTCATAGTGCCTCTGTAGTGATGTGTCATCTGTGGAGCATGATGTTTCTGACTCCTTTGAGCTCCATCTGTGATGGTAAGACCAAAAGGAACATGAAAGAGTTTTACTCCACTTGTTTCCGGGAAGGAACATGAAAGAATTTTATTCCACTCTTGTCTCCAGGAAGGCAAGTTTGTGTGTGTTTATGTGTCTGTTTGGGAGTGGATGACCCTTTAATGCGTCATCATTGCAGGGCACCTTCCATGGGGCTTCCTGAACCCTGGAACAAGGCCTTTGTCAGTGGTAGAGCCACAGGTGTTACATACTGAAATCTTTCAGTTCAGTCCTGCATTAAAAAGGATTTGAGCAGCTGTTGAGAGAACCCACTGCTGGTCTGGGTTGACAGCACTGTACTACATAGAGCAGTGATCTGGCTCAATATCTTAGGTCCAGCTATTCAAATGTTTTAAGGAGAGGGCATAGAGCCCTCATGCTGCATGCAGAAGATCCCTTGTTCAGTTAAAAGTCCCATGTTGCAGGACTTCAGAAGACCACATTCTAGTCTGGAGCTAGACAAACCAGTGGTCCAACATTTCATAAGACAGCTTCATATGTTCATATTGGAATCAGTGGGCTGTTGTTTAGACATGATATGATAGGCCCTAGTATATAATTGACAGATTTAGGCTTTGCAGTAGAAATATGCTCTAGGAAGTGCTGTTCCATTCTTGAAAGCAGGCACCACAGAGCTGAAGGAATGATATATACATGTTCGTACTTCCACATAACAAAATATGGCACACTTCTTTAATTTATCAGTTGTGAAAATGAGAGAGAGAAACAAAATGAATCCTACAGGAACTCATGGATAATCAAATATGACTTGTTTACATGTTTGGAATTGGCATTTAGCTGTCCAACCACTACATTTCTGGGAGTGGAAAAAAAATTGGCTCAGCCACTTTGCTCCATTTTTCTGTTTCTCTTTAGTAAGTGAGGCAGATATTTTGGTGTTGGCTGCTTGAAGAGAGTGTTGGCTGTCCTCTTTTAGAAAGGCAGCAACTTGTGCTTGTTCAGAGATGCATGCCAGATTATGAAAAGCATTCATGTTTTTCACTGCAAGTGGATTTCCCCCCTGTGGGAAAAAAACAGTCCTTCTGAGGAAAGACAGTTCTGTTAAAGGCATGTTATTTAAAACGTCAGAGAACTTTTGTGACTGTAAGGAGCTGTGTACAAATGGCATCCTACAGATGCTTTAGAAAGTGCACGTGTTTGAAACTCTCAGGTTCCTGCATACCTGGGGTTTTTATGCTGTAATCTCCAGTAGCACTGCTGTTTCTGATGTGATAATGATACCATGAGAAACTTGAACTGTGTCCTCCCTGCTGCCCAAGGGAAGTACTTGTACAGAAAATGAATCCAGGGTGGCAACTTGCATTCGACTATAATGTTGCTCTGAGGCCCCATTATTTCATACGCTTTCCCCGCGGCCTAAATGAATAGCTGCTAAGTTCAGGACCTCTACCATTGTAATATATGCTATGGTGATCTGATATTTAAACCAAAGTGATCACTCTACTCCCACTTCATACTGATCTATCATTGTCCCCTGTTAAATGTTCACTCACCAATGAGTAGATAGTTCTATCCACTAAAAAGTTTAGGAGATATCACAGACAGCTGGAAGCTAGCCTACTGTTCCTTAGAATTTGTAATAGAAGTCTAGTGCTGAAATAATGTTTGGCATTTGTAAAGCATTGTAGGATGTTCAGAGTGTGTATAATCAGTCTTGGTAGTCCTTCAAATAGTCCCACAGTGTAGGTCATAACTCAGATAGGGAGGCAGTAACTAAAATATTTACTGAGTTCATGACAGTGAGGAAAATGTAAGAGAAGAAAGGGTTAAACTGTCCCTCCTCCCTTATGCCTCAGCTTAAACTGTCAACTTCTCAAGTCAGAGTGTGGTTGTTGTTTTTTTAAAAAAGTGGGGAATTTATTGTATTATTCGATTTGTATACCGCCCTCCCCTGAAGGGCTCAGGGCAGTGAACAACAACAGCATAATAGCAAACATCAGTAATCATAACATCAATCAACAAAACATCAATAAACGTAGCATCAATAAACATGACATAAACATAGTATTATAAACAACAAGAACATCATTAATCATGACATCATAAACTATAAGGCAACAATAATCATAGCAGCATACATAATCAGCATAGGTAGACATACTAAGAATAGATGGCTACTTTTCCCTTCTGTTGCCTAAGACTACAGAAAACACAATGACCTAAGACTAACCCCCAACAAATCTACAGCCACATTAGTACAACAAGCCTAGTCTACTGGCTAATCCAAAAAAATACAGCATCATATCACTAAACTAAACCTAAAATAAATCTAACTATGCTTAGCACTAGTTCTATAGAATTTACAATACAATAAACACATTACCTAAGAATAGTAAACTTTTTAAAAACTCCCAAATAACAGATCCCACAACTACAAAAACTAAAATACAATGAACTAAAATAGAGTCAGCTCCACCTACATCATAACCCTCCCCAAACAGTCCCCAAATGGGCCCACAACGGGCTGCTGCCTTGGGCTGCTGATGGAACTCCTGTTGTAGTTGCCAGACCCTGGCCCCTGCAGGTGTTTCTAATGGGGTGGGTGGAGAAGGACTTTCACTTCTTCCCACGGGCAGCAGGCGGCAGCTCATCAGGTTGACTTCTCCTTGGCTGGCTGGCTGGCAGGCAAACCGGCTCTATCCCAGGCAGGGCTGAACAAGCTGGCTGCCTTGGGCTGCTGGTGGAACTCCAGTTGTAGCTGCCAGACCCCACCCCCTTCAGGTGTTTCCAATGGGGAAGGACTCTCATTCCTTCCCATGGGCAGCCGGCGGCAGCTCACCAGGCCGACTTCTGCTGGGCTGGCTGGCAGGCAGGCAATCCAACAGGGAAACTCTGAACCAGGCAGGGCTGAACAAGCTGGCTGGCTGGCAGGCAAACCCACAAGGAGACTCTGTCCCAGGCAGGGCTGAACAAATTGTGCCGTTTTTGCCAGTCTCTCAGCTGCTTTGGATTCAGTTTTCTTTTCTGCTGGAGAAATACACAGAGAGGGTCCCCTTTGACCACCAAAAGTCTAGCTGGAGATCACGGGACCTGTGCTTATGAAAAAGGCTATATAGGTTTTGTACACATTGGGGCATGGCTTGGGTCAGTCTGCTCAATCCTGCTTCTTGCCCTTAATCCTGCCCTGTACTCTTAATGCTGTGTGTCCAGGGTTTGCTACATCTCAGTTCAGCAATCAAAGGAAGTGTACATTCACCCTGAATGTAATGAATTTGACAAGCATGCCAGTGTGTAATGCAATAGCTGTTTGCACAGAAGCCCATGATCAGAAGGAGCATCCCTTTTATAATTTTTATAATTTTCACTTTTAATTGAAGGCATTTTTTGTGATATGCTCTTAAAGTACAAATACAGGATTTTGTTTACTCAGGATTTTGTGAAGAAGATTATTTTAATTATATGTTATGTGTGCTCGGTCTCATTTTACTTCTTTCTGAACTGAGGAGACAGAATAAAAACTTATCTGAGTTTTGATAAAATTTGCCTTGCTAATTGATGTGGAAAGACTGCCAGCACCATGACATGTGACTCTTCACATATATTAATCATTATCATTTTAAAAATACATATACGTTCATAAAGTTTTATTCTCAGTTGTTTTTTCAACAAACTCCTGGATATGCCAGAGTTCTGGTGATGTGTGGAAATGGAACACGGACCCTGACATTTTATAAAGCACGTTCTATTTTGATGCTTATCTGAGGAGACATCTCAAGATGACTGAAATTTTATTTCATCAGCTATGCTGACAAGACCCCTCAAAAAGCATCTCTGGTACATCCTAGTTTCTCCTTAGCATCTTAAACTGTAATCGCATTATCTTACTAATCCAACAAAAAACAGTGATACACAAAATGTTGGCAAGCAAAGCTTTTAAAATGGGCCAGGATTCAGATCATCATATGACCACCATGTGTATAGCAGGAAGGGATTATTTCATTCTTTCCCCTCATGCTGTTTTCCTGAAAAAAAAGTCACCCCAAACTACTTTTACCACCATTGAAGAAACACACAGTATTTGCTCCCAACTTTTCACACAGCATTGCAAGCTGTCCCAATGTTGCCTTAAGTTTCATAATTGCCATTTGTGTGTGCGCATGGTGGTGGTGGTAGTGGGGGCGGGGCTTTGGAAATGAAAGTGGTCAGAAGTTCCATGTTGGCTGATTCTGCACAGGCAACTGAAATGGGTTACATTTACCCATGTTGCCTGTGCCACTGTTTGCAGGGCAGGTGCAAAGGGCCAGCTGGGATCCCAGTGGCAGGAGGTAGTGCCGTTCACACAGGAAATGCAGTGTTTCCATGCAAAGCTCACAGCCAAGAATCCCCCCACCTGAGAATCCACCCCCCCCCCCGGGAAATCCATCCCCTGCAAGAATCCCCCCACCTACCGGCACAACATGGTGACTGCCTATTAGAGAATCCACTCAAAGGGCAGCCTCCTGGAGAATCCATCATAATGGTGAATGGAAGGGGGTGGGCATAGAACGCTTCCTGCGTGCTGTAGTTCCCACAGGCAAGCGGGAAGGTTTTGAAATTCTGGTTAAAAGTTTAACCTGGGTTTAACCTGGGTTTCAGGCAAATATAATGTGTCAGAAGCCGTGGTGGGATTCAAATAATTTAACAACCAGTTGTTTACAAGCACCATTTCAACAACTGGTTCTGCCGAAGTGGTGCGAACCTGCTGAATCCCACCACTGGTCAGAAGCATTTGGGGGACGAGTTCTGTGGGAACTTCTCCACCAAAACTTTAAAAGGGTCTGAATCTGTTATATTTGGCCTGTTCAGAATCACACATTGTGCATGGAGCTGGCAATTTGTGCATGGAGCTGGCATGTGTATGGCAATCTGGATCATCACCATTACCATCCTGTAGATCTGTCATGCTTTTAGTTCTTCCAAAGTGACCTTTTCCAGCTCTTCAATTTGCTCAAGCAACAGGACTTTTCCAGCTTAAAACATTTGCAGGTGTGTTTTTCAAAGGCTTTATGTGCAAATCGTCAGACACTCTGAAGGCGGGGTCAACTAATAGTTTACTTTAGGAGTATTTTTCACAAAACAAGTTCTTTCTTTATACATCAGGAAGCCATATTATTGCTCAGGAGCAGCAGTGGCATAGTGGTTAAGAGCAGGTGTATTCTAATCTGGAAGAACCAAGTTTGATTCCCCGCTCTGCTGCTTGAGCTGTGGAGGCTTATCTGGGGAATTCAGATTAGCCTGTGCAATCCAACACACGCCAGCTGGGTGACTTTGGGCTAGTCACAGCTTTTCGGAACTCTCTCAACCCCACCTACCTCACAGGGTCTTTGTTGTGAGGGGGGAAGGGCAAGGAGATTGTAAGCCCCTTTGAGTCTCCTACAGGAGAGAAAGGGGGGATATAAATCCTCCACCTCCTCCTCCTCCTCCTCCTCCTCCTCCTTCTTCATACCCATGAGGTCTAAGCCCTTATTTTACATATCTTAACAATGAAAAGCTGTGATGCTCTCTCTTTTCTCTCTCTCTCTTTGCAAATGTTATCCTTCCTGGGAATATTTCCTGTCTCACCATTTTCACTGACATCAGTGAGGTTAACCAAAGTTTCAGCATCTAGATAGCGCTTCAAAGCTACAAGAAAACAAAATAGCTAATTTATCTGGTTTTGGTTTTGGCCATTCTGTGAAAAAGCTTTAATGCATTCATTACTAATAATATCCCCACTTTAAAAATAATATCCTCACTTTAAAAATAATATTTCAATTAATTAAGGGATGCAACCTGAGTTTATAGTTTACTTCAGCTGTTAGGGGTAGAATGGCAAAAGCTCACTGTTTATCTCCTCCAACCACAAAAATAAAATAAAAAAATAACTTTTCACTTCCTTCATCAAAAATAGATTCCTTGTTGCACTCAGGACTTCCATTTCAAATAAACAAATATAACACTCGTACATCTGCCGTGCCTAATGTAGCAAAGGCTATGAATAACTTTCACAAATAAATCTGATATTTTCTGGTGGACCATATTGCATCTTCTGCCCCCCCCCACCTTTCTGTTTGTATGTGTGTGTGTTAATGAATAAAGGCATCCTTTCAACTGATGGACAATGTTTCTTTGGGTATCTTTAAACTGGTTCAAATTTTTGGAATTGATCCCCCAAAACTCTGCATTTGAATGTGATAGGCACTGCTTTGCCTGAAAATGTATTCCTATACATCATTTTCCTCTCATCATTGCCAACTTTTTTGTGTATTCTTCCAGGAGTTTTTTTCGTGTCAATAGGGCAACTGGGCTACTTTGCCCTGTAATGAGGCCAGACATATATCTAAGTTCTGCTGTGAAGAAAAGAGCGGCCATGAATCACCACGGCCACACTTGCTGCCCAGGAAGGGCAAGTGGAGAGCCACTGGCTTCCGCCCTAAAGAGGGTGGAGGCCAGGCCAGCAACCATGCCTGTTAAGGGCAGACGTCACAGCGCCATTGGCACCATGATGTTATCATTGGCACCATGATGTTATCAGCAAGATATGGCCGGGCCTATAAAAGGGCTGGCCCAGCCTTTGTCCCTTCATGTGTGGCAGGCCAGTCAGCAAGTTGCCCACCCACCTCTCCCTTAAAGAATTTGGTGACAATGTTAATGGATGCTTCTTTGTCATAGCCATTTGGGCAATTTTGCGCATGGGAATTGATCTGATGGGGCTGGGGGGAAGCTAGGGAGCTACCGTGAGGCAGAGTAAAAGGCTGACCATCCGGTTTTTGTCCTGGGTTTTTAAAATGGTTTTAATGGTTTTATAATGTGATTTTATTGTTCATTGCTCAATTTCTTAGCTATTCTTGTTGCCCTTGTGAGGGGAGAAATGCAGGAAATAAATCCTGTAATATAAACTTTTAAAAAATTCTTCTTGTGATGCATAGTTCTATTCTCCCACATAGATTTTTCCCATTTCCACATAGATTTTTCCCATATCCCATTTCCATATGAGGAGGGTGTACTGTTTTAAGTATTCTCGACAATATTAAAACTTCTTGCTACAGACAGTAGCATTGCCAAGAGGCTTTGGAATCCCCTTTACAGTTTCTTTACAGTCACAGAAAACAATGGGAGAAGATTTCCTTGAACCCTCCATTAAATCAGATTCTGATATAATTCCTCTTTGTTTAAAGTAAGATAAAGAAGCAAGAGGGTTTTTTTTAAGTAAGAAGACCCATCTATGGTGATTTGAAGTTATATTTCAGGTGTCATGTTTTATAGGAAATACCAACACTTAAGACTTTTGAACAATATAATGATTTACTCTGGGACAATTTTGCTCATGTCAACTCTGATATTTTCAAAAGCAAATGTGAATTGAAAGAGACATCAAGAATCCCTAAAATTGCCTCAACTCATTTTCATTCAATACTAAAAGATAAACTATTACAGCATTATTCTTGCCAGTAGGCTGAAGGTAGCATTCAGGAGTTCTGGATATTTTGATTTTTTACTCGCAGACTAAAAAGTCACATATTTACTGTTGCAGATGTGTAAAGTGAATAAGCTGATATGGTTATACTGATTCACTTTGCTATAAGTTCTCTGTTGGTACATGGCTTCCCTTGAAAACAACTGAGACTTAAGCTAATTCATAATACTGTGGCTAGCTTACTAAATATCTGAATTTTAAAGCAACTGAACTGCATATCAGTTTGTACCTGGGTTCAGTTCAAAATGTTGGTTGCGACCATTAAAGCCCTTCACGGCATAGGGTACATAGGACCCATATATGTCACCTTTCTTTGCATAGACTCTCATTCATGTTGTCTATCGATTTTCAAGTTGGTTCTTCCCCTCAAGAAGTCTGGCTGATGTCAGAAAATGGTGGGCATTTCAGAGAACTGGAGTACTAGAACAAATCCATCAACACCTGTCTCTTTCGTTTTTTAGATGATTAAGAAAGACTTTATAAAAATGGATAATTTTAAAGGAGTGAATGGGATATATTTTTGGTGAAGTTATATTTTGAAAGAAAAGTTTGGGGCCCAGAATAGGTTTCAGGGTCTGTCCTAGCAACCATTGGAACACAAGGGGGGGGGGGGATATGGTCAAGTAGCTACCAGGAACAGTAAAACAATAGAGTCCTTATCAGTTCCTAGAGAGGACAGGTGCCACTTCTGGTAAAACCCATCACCAATGGCAGTTTAAAAATATTTCCCACTCATCATCATCTTTATTGGCCACTGGAGTGTGTCAGAGGGCAAGGCCCATTGGGGCAAAAGATTTCCTGCCCCTAGCAGCAACAAGGCAATCCTAGCCCAGAAACATCATAGCATAGTCCACCAGGTAAAAAGACACAGACTGCCAAAAAAGAGTGAAACTTATAACAATGTGATTTTCAGTGCACTGATGTGAATCATATATGACAGGTTTTGTTCATCCATTCTTGTCTTAGGGACAAACGATGGGCAATTGTCCTAATACAGTGCAGCTTGTATTTGTGTTGGGGGTGGGGGAGAGTTAGTTCAACGTTCAGACTAGGAAAGAAATCTCTGTGGTTTCATAAGTGAATTATGACCCCAGAGTTTAGATGAAACATGTTTCTCCCTTTTTTCCCATCTTCCATGCAAATATATTACGAATCTTCACATCTTTTCTTCTTGAACTTCCTTGCCTGCTTGCTTCTGTCTTGCCCTTTTCTCTGCACATGAGTAGCATTTTTTAAAAAGATTTGCTGTTTGCTGACAACCCCAAATCATGATGGAAATATAATAATGCCCAAGGAGGTTTATTTTTTTTTTGAATTCTATTAGTATTACTTTCACATGCGCAAATATATCTCATTTCAATTTTTAAAAAAATCTCTGGTCTTTTCGCTGTTCTTGTATATCGTCCAGACTTTTCATGGAATGAAAGGATTGAATTAAACACATTGTTCTAACCTTTCTAATAAACAGTTCAGATTTTCCCTAAGTTTTTCTACATTTTAAAAGCATTGCATAGTCAGAAGATATTTTATTCTGTCTCCTTTTGCCCCATATTACTAACGCAAATAATGAAAGTGAATGCTTCTACCATTCTTTCCCCAAGTCAGTGTATAAGCAGGTGCCAATAATGTAAGTTTCCAGTAAGTCTCTTAATTGCTTCTAAACTATTTAATTACTGTATATACTGGCGTATAAGACTACTTTTGAACCCTGGGAAATCATCTGTAAAGTCTGGGGTCGTCTTATACGCCAGGTACTGAGTGGGTGGTACTGAGCAGGTGGTACTCTATATTTTAACTGGAAAAGTGGGGGGGTCGTCTTATACCCCCAGTCATCTTATACTCTGGTATATACGGTAATAGAGTTGCATATGAAGCAGAGAGAGAGAGAGAGAGAGAGAGAGAGAGAGAGAGAGAGAGAGAGATCAGGCTAATAAATGTTTGTTGGAACTTTATTAGGCATTTACCTAGGGAGCTGTTTTCCTATTTTTTCAGACCATCCATGGTGTTTGCTGTTACAAAGGAGGAGACAGACCCAAAACAGCAAGCAGAATTAATTAGTTAGAAAGTTAACTCCAATGATACATGATGCATTTTGGAGGTCTGGCTTGTCTGAAGAGCTAATGACACTTGATTAAATGCGCAGACAAGCACATAAACGCTCATCCAGATTTCTAGAAAAACAATGCATCTGATAAGGAGAAGTGAGTGAGTATTGGGGAGTGCACAGAGATTCCTATTCTGCAATTAAAAAAGAAAACCTAGGTGGATGTAATCTAAAACTTGGCTTGCTAGGTGCCTTCCAGGACATTCTCAGAAATAATTTTAGGAAGAACCAGATCAGTTGACTTCTTGCTAACTTGTTAGAAGACTGTATGTGTCAAGGTACATATAAAATCAGTAAATTTAGGAGTTGTGGGGCATGTTCCCATCTTATCCTTACATACACCCATGAGTTCTTTCCCTTGTGAACAGCTAGATTTGAGTCCAGTAGCACCTTAAAGACAAATAAGATTTCTGGGCTATACTCTTGGAGAGTCAAAGCTTCCTTTGTAAGTACCAACTTTGAAAGTTTATACCTTGGAAATCTTGTTACGTTAAGTACTACTACACTTGAATCTATCTGTTAAATTGCAGACCAACTCAGTTACTCTCTGAAATGTTCCCTTGTGAATATGATACAAAGGTTTTTCTGAGCCTTTATATGGTTCTAACTGCCACCAGTTCCCACACTCGTCTCTCACTCCTCTCTACATCTGTAGTAGAGACCTTAGTGTTGTTTGAATGGAGACCTTAGTGTTGTTTGAATAACACTTTGTAATTAGATTGCATTTCTCATGTTTTATATCAATGTTCTTTTCAACAACTTGTAAACTGAGAAAGTATTTTAGTTCTTGTATTACACTTACAGGTTGGAACCTGAGGGTCTGCGACAGTTAAAGCCAGCTAATGAGTTAGTGGCTGAGCCAGAATTTGAACTGGGGGCATTCTGCTTCATAGTCACTTAGTCACTGTGACACACGTGAGAGAATCAAAGAGAAGTAAACTCATGAGCAAGCAATTGTTGGTGGAACGTGACTAGAACTGTAATACTGGAGTCTTCTAATTACGTTCCCATGCAAATCGTATGTTTATCTCTGTGCCAAAAAGTAACAAGTTAACAAACGTTAAAAGGAATCCCAGTCTCTCCTCCCATTAATTTTTATGAGATATTTTTTAAAAAACCTGCCATCTTAGAATAGACTTTTTTTCTTGGAATATGTTGAAGACCTTTTAGTGCTTCTAAAAGTTTTCCCAACTATGGAAATCAAAATGGGTATCTATTTGTTAAATAAGTGGCCAGAAGGGCTTTCAAATAATCTTAACATTCTGGGCAGGAGTGTACCGTGTAAGAAGTTCTGCAAAGCTTGCTCCATTTGCCCATCCAACTGAACATTTCCCTCTGTTTGTAACTTCTTCTTAGTTAGCTGTGACTAAATAAGTTATCTCAGCTTTCCAAGACTGAAGTGTTAAAGTCAAAGCTGTCTTCAATAAACGGTTGGTTTCCCCAGTCAAGCGAGTGGTACATTAATTTTCATTGTTGCAGCAGGACTGGCTGCTCCATGGCACTTCTCATCTGTATTTCATTAAGTCACATTCTAGGGCGGAACGCTGCAAGTTTGGAAATGCAGAAACAGTTCAAGGAATTGATTCTATTTGTTGTTTCAGTTCAATAGACCTTTGATCTGAAATGTTCAGATATGCCAGGCTGTTCCACTTGAGCCACTTTTAACCATTGTTAGCATAATAATAACCTTGTTATCAACTTGTTTGCATTAATTCGATCACATTAGTAATAGGAAGTTACAATTTCACAATACCAGGAAACACAGCCTTCGCTGCCTCGTGTAACATGGCAGAAGATTCACTAATAACGCTACATCCAAAAGTACATCGTTCTGTTATTGTGCAGCGTTGAGCATGCTTCAGAATAATGAAAGAATGTGTTTCCGATAGGGCCCAAGCACGGGTTTCTTGGCATTGCGCAAAATATAACGAAAACCATTGCTTGTTATATGGCAGCCTTGCCCACAAAAATTCCTGAATTAACAAGCTGAGAAAGAGAAAGACAAACCACAAGACAACCCTAGTAACCCAGAAAGGAAACAAAAATGAAACTTTCAGGCTGTTATATTGTAAGGGGCAAGATTATGAAACCTTGCATGTTAATATATACAGCATAATTATTTAAATTCGCTTAGAGGGGCATCCATAGAGCTGGTTAAGACATAATATTCTGCAATGGTGTATCATAGGGCTGTATTGCCTTGATCTGCTTGCTGATTATGCAAAGAACCTATCCAGACTAGCATATCTATATATATAAAAAACTAACAGTGTTTTTGTTAATGGTAGTATTACTCAGTAACTACTGGGCCAATTCCTCTGAAAATTCCCAGCCAGGTGAGAGTGTTTTTAGATGTTCACATACCTGAAATTTCATACTTGGCCCAGGTAAAACGCCTTTTTCCTGGCGCTCCATGGTGAAGGACATGCAGCTGCCTGTGTGTAACTGTCACCCTTAGAATGTTCGTGCAGCTTAGAATGTTCCTGCTTTAAAGTAATCATTTCAGGTCTTTACTATTTTCTTCCAGCAATGTGGTATCATCTGCATATCTCAAATTGTTGATGTTCCATCCACCAATTTTTACTTTCCCTTCATCTAAATGTAATCCATCTTTCCTTATGATATGTTCTGCGTCCAGATTGAAGAGACAGGGAGATAAAATACATCCTTGTCAGAAAACGCTTGCCAACTGGAAACAATTCTGTTGTTCCTTATTCTATCCTAATAGTCGCCTCTTGTCCAGAGTGCAGATTGCACAGCAAAACAATCAGATGTCGCGGGACACCAATTTCCTTTAAAACCAGACATAACTTCTCATGATCCACACAGTCAAAAGCTTTAGTGTGGTGTACAGTTTGACCAATGTAATCTCTGTCCCCAACCCTCTACCTGACAGACTTAACCCAATTGGCTTCTGAATGTAATAAGTCCAGCACCAAGAACGAAGAAGAACAAAAGTTTGGATTTAGAAGAAGAGAGGGAAACCGGAAAAGAACAGTATTCCCCCCCCCCCCCCAATGGATAGGGCAGTAATGTGTTTCAGAAAAGAGGCTAGGAACTGTTTACAGTTGTAATACAGTCTTCCTGGGCCTATGCATTTATAAGGCTACAGCTGAATGTTTAGGAATGCAGACAGCAATTAACATTTTGTTTAATTTCATTTATTAAATTTCTATACCACCCATCTCCTCACACGTGAATTGGGGAAGAATGAGGAGAAACAGAATGGTCTCCAACTGGCAAGGGCATCAGACCAGTTGGCAAGTGTTTCAGACAAGATTGTCTCTTCAATCTGTACGGTCAGTGGAAGAGCATCTGCTTGGCATTCAGAGAGTCCCAAATTCAGTCCTCAACATCTTCAGATTAGAGCTGTTCTGTGAATCCTGATCAGCTTCTAGCTGTTCTGCCCAAACATGACAACAGAACTAAAGGGGGTTGGTATTTTCTCTCTGTCTCTCTTCTGAGAGGGCAAGTCCTTTACCCATCTATCACACCTACCCATACACAACTAGCAGGACAACAAAGAAAGCTATTTTGATATCTGCTTTTCTGCATGTGGAGAATTCTGTATGGAGGAACTAACAATGTGAACTTATGGTTCGTTATGGAAACTGGGACACAGGGCTTCCTGGAATGAACTTTTTAATGTAGGGTGCTGATTGCTTTACAGCTTTTGGTTTGGTTTGATATCCTAGCTGATTTTACAAAAAAGTAAAATTGCAGCAGCACTGTCCTGGCTGCCCGGGAGCAGTGTGAAGCCACCGCTGTAAACATCGCTCGTTAAGCAAGGTTTTTGCAAAGTGGCGTCTTCCCGTTGGCGCGGTGCGAATTGCACCATTGGGAAGACACTGCTTTTTCCATCACCTCCACTGACCTCATCTTCCAGCGTCGCTCTGGAGAGCTGCAGAGACCCGCCCACACTGCCCTCCAACCCCTGGAGGTCAGAGGGCAGCGTGGGTGGGTCCCTGCAGCCCTCCAACACGACACTGAAAGACGAGGTCAATGGAGGGGGCCGACCAAGAGGCGGCTCTGTGTGGAGCCGTCTCTCCGGCTGGGGGGGGGGGGGAGTTGGAGCCAATCGGCCTCCAACCCTCCACCGGCACAATTCATGCCGGTGGAGGTTCGTTTCTGTGCTTGTGCAGAAAGGGCCATTCATTCCTCCCACTTCTGTAAGTGCAGCTCAGTTTAACTCTGTTCTCCCTTGTCTCTGCAGCATCCTGATCTGTGTGATTGTTAGTAAGTTAGGGTTCCCACAGCCCCAGGAAACAAGTTATTTCCCCTGGCATCAGAAAGGACTGCTTGGGTGGAAGGGAGGGAAATATTCTGAGCATCTTTGATTGACAGACCACTGGATCCAATCCCCTTTCCTTGCAAATTTTAAAAAACGCATTAGGGACATTTTGAGTGGACAGATTTCAAGAAGGGAGAAGGCTAAGAGTCTCTTAAGCAGGTGCACAACAGGAATCGGGACCCATGGTGAATCTTGTCAGCCTGTTCACTGGCCCTATCATACTGATTTCAGTGTCCTAATGCTGACTTTTGTTCAAAAAAAGAAAAAAAAACAGTGGAACTACTTATCATGTCCAGCTTGGTCCTCACTTTGTTGCTTAAATGCCATTAATAACTCCTTCTATAATTCAAGTGTTAATTGATGCAAACAAAGGCTGCATTACATTGAATCCCTCTGAAGCTTATTAAAATTAGAGATGTGCCAGATTATTCCATCGCATGTTGAGAAGTAAGTGAACCATTAGATCCAATAGTTAAAAAAAAAGAAAAAGAATAGGCAATATATTTGCTACTTGTTTGTTTTCAGGGTCCAGTGGCAGCAGAACATTGAAATAGCTTTTTATTTTTATTTTTGCATTAAAAATGTCTTAATGACTACACTTAAATATTTTTATAAGCTATATGGTTTGATGTGTTTATGGAAATGATTAAAATATGGAAATAATTTTACTGAGGGGCTAGCTGAATAGTTGTGTTTTAGGTTCAACAATGCTTATATATTGGGATGAAATTGTATTATATTTTTATTATGCTGGTTGAAGTGACATGGTTCGGAATTTTCTTTCATTGTTCTGTTGCTGCTGCGACCATTGGAAACATAGTACCTCAGAGTTCTGGTTGTCTGTTTTCTTATGGCTAGAGGTTTTACCCTGGCAAGCCTTAAATGGTTTGAACACAATCGAATACTAATACCACTATGTCCATTTGAAATCTGATCAATCCACCAGTAATGCAGCAATACTTTCCTCAGAGTAGGCTTTGATAGGATTCTAAGAAGATCTGTTTAAGATTATACTGTAAGTCACTGAGTTGAATGAGCAAGTCCCTAGAACAGTTCACTGGGTTGCCTTAGGCAAGTTGGCCTTTTTTAGCCTGTTCTCCCATCTGCAATAAGGTGATAATAATATTGTCCTGGCTATCTTCATGTTTGTTGTAAGGATTACAAGATAATACATGTGAGGTAATTTGAGCACTCTCAAATATTTTATAAATACTTATTACTTCTCCTAATGCCACCCGTAGGTGATCTTAGCAGCAGAAATGGGTAGAAAATATTTATTATTACTGTATTTATCCATCCATCCATCCATCCATCCATCCATCCATCCATCCATCCATCCATCCATCCATCCATCCATCCATCCATCCATCCATCCATCCATCCATCCATCCATCCATTCATTCATTCATTCATTCATCTGGGTCATTTCTATTCTGTGTCTCCAAGAACTGCTCCTTCTGTCTTACCAAACCCTAAGCTAGAGCATCTTTTAGAGATGCTATTATTTTTTTCTATTTGAGGAAGATTTTTGCTATTGGAAAGTGTAAGAGATGGAATGGAACCGAATGGGCCAGAACAGTAAGTTATAATTGAAATTGTGGCAAAAAAATAGTGGGATGTGTTAAAGACATTTGAGCACAATATGTTAGCAAGAAATATCTGCTTTAACAACAAAAGGCAAGAACCAGCCAGTTCCAATATGTACCGAAAATGGCTGTCTTTAGAGTTCAGTACACACTGAGGACCTATGAGGAATCAGCAGGGAATGGTTTTGAAATCCCACCCCTCGAAATCTCTCCCTTTGGGATTTTTAAGCTTTTGTGAGTTTGAGCAGGTTGGTCCCCTTCCCTTTATTTTCATTTCCTTAGCTCAGCTGCTATCAACATTTCATTTCTTCTGGAGAATCCTTATCAGGTTGATTGTTGATGCTTTCCCCCCATTTTGGTTCATTTACATATTTTTCTACATACTCAGTAGTCTCTGTCTAGAGATCCCTTACTCCTTTGTATGTAATCTTATTGTGCAGCTTTTGTTATCCACCCAGGAACCAGCTGCTTTACTATTAGATATAGTGATAGCACAGTAGCTGCACCAACCCTTGAAGAATCTACTTCTAAGTACTTGCTCTAGCCAGAGAATGTAAAGGCCTAAAAAGTCTGAAATTTTCTACCACCCCAATTTTTCCACTGAAATTCAGACTTAAATTCTGACAGGACAGATTATTGTCATCTGTAGTTCCCATTCCTGCAGGCATGTCTTGATCGACATAAATTATATGTTGAACAGAAAAACATACTTCTGTAGCTGAATTTTTTTTAAAAAAATCTCAGTACTTAGAAAGTTAGCGAATTGTGTTTTTACATTATGCATTCAGTAGTTTCTTCTCACTTTAAAAACCATATCCTTGTTCTAATTTATATGCTTTGTGAGAACTTGTGAACATATAAAATAAGAAAAGCTTAATATGTTCTAGCATAACTCTGCTTGTCTGTATGCCACACCAATATTGAATTTGCAGTTTTAGACAGTGTAGGATGACCCTGCAGATTATTTTGCAGTCCAGTGACAGTGTGTTGATAGAGAATGGGTGTCTTGGGGGTCCACATCAAGTAAGAACTGACTAAAAATGAATCAACAAATGATGCCTTGGCATATTAATGCTTTGAATATGTTATGGTTTCTCCTAAGCAGCATGTTATATTTATCTCACTAATGATATCTGTTACTCCAGTCTCCACTGCAAATCAGGACTTAGGCAAACTGTTCCAGATGTGTATTCTTTGATCATTATCCTGAAGCACAATGTTCTCCTATACCCATCTGCAGCAATATTTCTTATTAAAACATTGATATACATAACAGTGAACTTGTTTCCTTTTTCATCCTTATTGTCATGAAACAACTATCAATACTTTTTTGTAGTTAACAAAATTTATTTTATTAAAAAAACCTTTTTTCTTAAAGATAGATGTGAATGCACAAAAAAGTGGGAATCATTTTTTTGAGGGGGAGAAATGTGTTTTTTTCCTGATAACTTTTTTTTCAAAATGGAAAAATACTCTATCAGGCAGTTTACTTCCCTCCCTTGTGTGTTAATCCTGTGGCAGTTTTAGAATGCTGCAGCTTCTAGACAATCCTTGCACACCTAGTGGCCCACCAAATTGAAAGTAACTCACTAGCGGTGTATTGTGACAAATACTTTGTGACAAATACTTTCTGGGGGAAAGCCGACAGGAGCTGACCGGGGGAAAGCCGACAGGAGCTGAGGTGTCTTCGGTTCGGAATACAGTATCTATGGGGATGCAGACAGAGAGGGAGGTTTTTCTAAATCAGCCACAAACAAGCGAGGAACATAGCAATGTGCATGTGATAAGGGATAGTGTCTACAAAAGACTTGAGGGTAAAGCACATAAATCCCAGGTTAAGGACAGAGACAGGGTATACAGGTGTCTCTATGCTAATAGTAGAAGCATTCGACCTAAAATGGGGGAGCTGGAGTACAGAGTTTTGAAGGAGGACTTTGATATAGTGGTCATTACAGAGACATGGTGGAATGAGGAGAACCAGTGGGATGCTGTTATACCAGGCTACAGGCTCTATAGGAAGGATAGGACAGGGCGCATTGGGGGTGGAGTTGCCCTTTACATCAAAGAGAGCATAGTATCACATAAAATAGACAATGCAAGGGGAGCTGGTTCCCCTACAGAATCACTGTGGATATCAATACCAGGTGTGAAGGACAGTTTAATATTAGGAATATATTATCGTCCCCCTGACCAAAGTGCACAAGAGGATTCTGAGATGGAAAAAGAAATTAGAGAGGCCAACAAAAACAAAAATGTAGTGGTAATGGGTGATTTTAACTATCCCCATATAAACTGGAAAAATGCATGTTCAGGTCATAGTAAGGAGAGAGCATTCCTGGATATACTAAATGACTGTGGCTTAGAGCAGATGGTTGTGGAACCAACCAGGAGAGATGTGATCCTAGATCTAATTCTGTGTGGGACCCAGGACCTGGTGCAGGAAGTCAGTGTTGTTGAGCCGATAGGGAACAGTGACCACAATGCTGTCAGATTCAGTATCTCAGCATGCGAACAAGTGGCAACTACTAATGTAGTTACATTCGCCTTCAGAAAGGGAAATTTCTCAAAGATGAGGGGGATAGTGCGCAGGAAGCTGAAAGGGAAAATCAAGAGAGTCAAAACTGTCCAGGATGCTTGGAGGTTATTTAAAAACACAGTAATAAAAGCTCAGCTGGAATGTGTTCCACAGGTTAGAAAGGCAGCACCCAGTCCAAAAGAAAGCCACCATGGTTAACAAGAGAGGTTGAGGAAATTATCAGAAAAAAGAAAATGTCTTTTAGAAAATGGAAGTCCAGTTTGACTGATGAAGAATATGAGAGGGAACACAAATGGTGACAAAAGAGAAGCAAGTTAGCTGTAAGGGAGGCAAAAAAGGATTATGAGGAACGCATGGCTGCGAACATCAAGACCAGCAACAAACAGTTCTTCAAGTACATCAAAAGCAGGAAGCCAGCAAGTGGGGAATTTGCGGTAGGCCCGTTAGGATGACAAAGAACAAAGGGTGTGCTAAAAGATGGCAGGGGAGATTGCAGAGAAGCTGAATGCAATTCTTTGCATCTGTCTTCACCCAAGAGGAATTGTGAGGAAAATTCCTGCTACCTGAACCAAGCTTCAGGGAGGCCCGAGATCCGAGGAACTAGCGAAGATAGTGAAGTGCGTAGACAAGGAGAAAGAAGTTCTGGCAGCCATGATGATAAACTAAATAAGTGTTACCAATTCCCCTGGCTCCCAGATTGCTATTCACCCAAGAGTTCTTGCAAAGAAAGCTCAAGCATGAAATTGCTGATCTTCTTCACTTTAATATGCAACTTATCCTGAAATCAGGCTCCATCCCTGAAGACTGGAAGATGGCCAATGTCACACCAATCTTTAAGAAAGGATCTAGGGGACCGGGGAAATTACAGGCCAGTCAGTTTTGACATCTGTTCCTGGTAAATTGAAGTAGAATCTATCATTGGCAAAAAGATAAAATTATAAAACATGTAGAAAAGCAAGACCTGCTTGAGAAAGAGTCAAAGCATGGCTTTTGCAGAGGCAAATCCTTATCTTACAAACTTACTAGAGTTCTTTGAGGGTGTAAACAGGCATGTGGACAGGGATGAACCGGTGGACGTTGTCTACGTTTGGATTTCCAAAGGCTTTTTGACAAAAGTTCCTCACCTTTAGAGACTACTGTTGGAGGAAAACTCAGCAATGAAGGAATAATGAGGGGAAGTCCTCCTATGTAGATTAGTAAAACTGGTTGAGGAAACAGGCAAAACAAAAGAGTGGGTGTAAATGGGAAGTTCTCACAATGGAGATATGTAGGGAGTGGTGTCCCCCCAAGGATCCGGCATTGGGACCAGTGCTCTTTAACCTATTCATAAAATGACCTGGAAGTAGGGGTGGGTAGCGTGGTGGCCAAGTTTGCAGATGATACCAAATTATGTAGGGTGGTGAGAACCACAAAGGATTGCGAAAGGCTCCAAGCGGACCTTGATAAATTAGGTGAGTGGGCTCAGAAATGGCAAATGCAGTTCAATGTAGCAAAATGTAAGAGTGATGCACATAGAGCAAAAAATCCAGAAGAAAACTTCAGATACACGCATTTCACAGGGGTCAGTGCTATCAGTCACAGACCAGGAAAGAGATTTAGGTGTCTTAGTTGATAGTTCCATGGGAATGTCAACTCACCGCATGGCAGCTGTAAAAAAGGCAAACTCTATGCTGGGGATCACAGAAAAGGAATTGATAATAAAACTGCAAAGATTGTCATGCCCTTATATAAGCGCAGTGGTGCTAATTTAATTTGGAGTACTCGTGTCCAGTTCTGGTCGCCGCGATCTCAAAAAAAGCGCGATATTGGAGGGAGATAGAAAAAGTGCAGAGAAGGCAAAAGCAACAAGGATGATTGAGGGACTCGGAGCACCTTCCCTATGAGGAGAGGCTGCAGCGCTTTGGGACTCCCTTTTAGTTTGGAGAGGGAGCGTTTGAGTGGGGGCGATTGAAGCCCGCTGCAAAATTGGCGTACGGGTAGTAGCAATGTTGACAGAGAGAAATTTTTCTCTCTTTCTCACAATACTAGAACCAGGGGGCATTCACTGGAAAATGCCGGGGGGAAGAATTAGGAACTAATAAAAGCGGAAACACTTCTTCACGCAACGCGGTGGATTGGTGTTTGGAATATGCTGCCACAGGAGGTGGTGATGGCCACTAACCCTGGATAGCTTTAAAAGGGGCTTGGATGAGATTTATGGCTTTTGAGAAGTCGACGATGGCTACCAATCTTGATCCTCCTTAATCTGAGATTGCAAATGCCTCAACAGACCAGGTAATCGGGAGCAACAGCTGCAGAAGGCCATTGCGTTCACATCCTACATGTGAGCTCCCCAAGGCACCTGGTGGGCCACTGCGAGTAGCAGAGAGCTGGACTAGATGGACCTTGGTCTGATCCAGCTGGCTTGTTCTTATGTTCTTATGTTCTTACTTGACACCCCTCCTTTTGTGCGTCTCAGGCAGCAGATATGAGGATATATCAAGCTCATGATCAGCTGCAAGGATGTAGGTAAGGGGGGTTCTTGGGTTCAACCCCCCATTACATGTCCAAAGCTCTGCACCCCGTTGGGGTTTTTTTTGCATTTTTTGTGGTTTTTTTGGTTTTTGGCCTGCAGGGAGCGCAGTTTTTAGGTTAGCAGCACCAAAATTTCAGGAATCTGTTGAGAGACTTTCCTGATGATACCACCCAGGTTTGGTGAGGTTTGGTTCAGTAAGTCCAAAGTTATGGACTCCCAAAGGGGGGTGCTCCCATCTCCTATTGTTTCCAATGGGAGCTAAAGGGTCCATAACTTTGGATCCCCTGAATCAAACTTCACCACCAAACCTGGGTGGTATCATCAGGAGAGTCTCCTAAAGATACCCTGAAAGTTTGGTGCTGCTAGCCTAACAATTGCATCCCTGACAGCAGGCAACCCCCAAATTTCACCAGATTCTCCTTTTAAATCCACCCCCTTCAGCATGGATTTAAAGGGTGAATCTGAGGTCCTCAGTTTAAACATTGAAAGTGATGTTGTTTCAGGGTGGGAGATCATCCACCCCCAAACAGCATCACTTTCAATGTTGTTTTAATTGGGGACTCCAGATTCTCCGTTTAAGGTGAATTTAAAAGGAGGATCTGGGCTCCCCAGTTATACACCATTGAAAGTGATGCTGTTTGGGGGTGGATTCCAGCATCACAGTGGCAGTTTCTGGGGTGTGTGTGTGCAAAACTCAGATTTTGCACTGGGCTCCATTTTTCCTGGCTATGCCTCTGCCCGGAGGGGAGGGCAGAAGGGACTGCTGGCTGCCAACTGGGAGCCAAGCCTGTGGGGGGGGGGGCTGGGCTGGGCAGGGGAGTCTGCCATCCCTGGCATCGGAGAGCTGCTTTTATAAGCACTGAGGCTGGGGCGGGGCTTGGGGAGGCGTGGCCTTGCCCCCAGAGGCGGGTGAGGGCACGACCCTGCCCCTGAACCCTCCCATAAAAAATCTATACCTACGTCATTGATCATCTGGGTTCTGTTTGATGTCCCACAAGTTGTGCAATTGATCATCTGGGTTCTGTTTGATGTCCCACAAGTTGTGCAATTGATCATCTGGGTTCTGTTTGATGTCCCACAAGTTGTGCAATTGATCATCTGGGTTCTGTTTGATGTCCCACAAGTTGTGCAATTGATCATCTGGGTTCTGTTTGATGTCCCACAAGTTGTGCAATTGTTTCCCAATAAGTTTTTCTTCTTTGCCTGTTGTGTTTTATATCCAAGATTACGATTATCCAAATAAAAATAGTTTGACAAAAACCTCAAAGCAGTGGGCTGCCAAAGCCAGCTAACTAGGTGATTCTCTTTAGTCCTGTTCATTGGCATTAAATTCAATATTTGTGAGTAAAACAAAAGTTATTTTTCTTTCCACATGCCCATAGCATTATGCAATTCGGTTTTTTTACTTTTTTAAGAGATGGTTTCCCCAACATACACATCAGGCATGGGAGCATTCCTCTGCCCTTTAATGGAAGCCTCAGATACCAACAGAACCACAGCAATTTCCTGTAATCTTAGCAATGGTTGGTTTGATTTATAGGTTTGCCACATGATTGCTACATATTTCTGTTTCTCCTGCCAATTACAAAGTACTCCTGTGATTTCAACACTGTTTTCTGCCTTATTGCTAGAAAGGGACTGGTCAATATTAGTAGACTCAGGATGGCTTTGAGTTAAGATAGAACAACTGTGGACAGTATGGCTTCTCCTTCCACCTCAATACTGTCTTTCCCATCTGTAAGAGTTACAAGGTATGTGGAAGACATGACTTTGCTGTTTGTGGAGAAAAAGACCTGGTGAGTTTGCAGTAAGTCATTGGAAGGCATGCCTTTGCTATTCACCTATTTTGACAAACTCTTTTGGGATGTTTGTTCCTATTAGAGTAAGCATATCCACATAATAGCTATATTAATACCCTTTTTAAAATGGAACACAGTTGCTTGAATTGGAAAACATTGACTAAAAGGTGAAAAGAAATTTTCTTTAAAGGATCGTGACCAAAATGGAGGATTTTATTAAGGAAACATTTGTAGTGCTGAAACAGCACACACGAAGGCTATGTCTTCTATCAGCATTAGTAGCATTGATATCATTTGAAAAAACTAAACAGCCTGATACTTCCTAACATGGATGAGTGCGAACTGAACTACTAGTGGGAGGACAATTAAGAGGGACAAGATTTATCTTGACTCTTCCCTCAAAATGGGAATGACATTGAAAAATGATAAAGGAGGACAGGAATCTAGAAAAATATATACTGAAATACTGTAGCAACACAATTTGTTAAGCTTTATTTGCTGTATTTGTTTAAAACTACTAACAAGGACACCTCCCAAACCTCTGTAAACTGTGCTAGCAAACTTGGTTTTTTAAAATCTCATAATCAAGTTTGCATCCCAGCATTATAATATCTGTTTTGGTTTTTGGCTTGATAAAATGGAGCATTTCTCTTTAAGAATAGAAGGCTTGCTGTCAATAATTATGTTATTCTGTATTATATAGTAATGCTGGCTTTCTTGAAACAGACATTCAAAATTGATTTTGGTAAAAAAACTCTGAAAAAAGCAAGCCCCCCCCCCCCCCCCCCCCCCGGATTCTTTTATCAGCTAGGAATTGGCTTCATATGTACATTGGTGCCAGAGATTAGTCTTATAATGTGTGGTGAGATATTTTGTCTGGATATTTTCTGCTTAAAGAACAGGAATCTCCTGTATTGTTACTCTTGTGTTTTAAAAAGAATGTACAGACCCATAGGGAAAAAATCTGTGTATTCACGCACACAAAAATTGATAGTTAAATAGCATCAAATATTTTATACTGTGTATAAAATAACATGATATAATATAGCTTGTCCACTTAAAAGTTTATTTGTTGAGTTCACTATGCCAACTAGATATATTGCATGAGAAAATCAGCTACGGGTCAAATAAGCTCAAATTAATTAGAACTAGGCCTCATCAGTATAAAGTCCAAGATAGATTATTGAGCCCCAGGATTAGACATGTGTTAGCTGTGGCAATATGTCTTTTCATACAAGCTGGCAAATGCCTTTGAGCATTTTCAAGTTGCTATTTTTTCATCATCGGTGAATGCATCTCTTACTGGGCATGATTTCTCGGGCATATATATGTCCACCCTTATATGTCCATAATGTTCAAAAATGTCACTTTCTTTCCCAGTTTTTTACCAGTCCCTTTTAAAAGAAGTTTAACATCAACCCAGAAGGAGCATTTTGGTGAACTTGCTCAGTACTTTATATTGATTTAGCTGCTCCCAACAGTATTGCCTTGTAGTTGCCCTGAAACTTTCAACACCAGCACTTTGCTTTGTGGCAGCTGTTTGGAAAGATAGATGGTCAAATGATGTGACTATTTTGTGTTGATGCCAATGTGGTAAAGCCTTCAAGATTTATCAGTTTTTGATTACATGGTAACAGATCCAGACCCTCATCCTGGTTTACTCCTTATTTTGGAAACATCATATCAAATATGAGTACTATAGGAGGCTGAGGATGGCTAGTTTTCATTTAGTAACTAATTTCATCTGCATGAATTGGTCTGCCAGGTTATACAACAGTCAGTTCCAAGTGTAGCATTAATTAATTTTACCACTGGTTAAGGTTTGTAAAATATACTTGTGCAAATCTATTACTAGACTGAAATATCAATGCATTTTATATGAATCACAACCATGCTAATTGTGAGCATTTTACTTGGTGGTAGGTATTCGTTTTGAGGAGTATTTGCAACTAATTTCAGTATGCTTTTGACTCCAACCTAATCAGGATAAGTCATAGGAATCATGTCATTGCCGAAGCATCTAGCACAGGGGTCAGCAACCTTTACCACCCAAGGAGCCATTTGGACCCTTTTCCCATGCCCTCGAAGATCTACTGAGCTGGAGAGGTGGCTCCGCATGGAGCCGCCTCCGGTTTGGCCCCTCCACTCACCTTTCCTTCCAGCCCTGGGAGGCGGAGGCACCAGGCACAGAAACCCCTTCTGCCCAATGGAGCAGGCAGCCATGGGGCGGGGGGGGGGGTGGCTGCAGGAGGCAGCGGTGCTGGGCAGGGAAACCCCCTTTGCCCGATGGAGCAGGCAGCCGCCTGCTCCGTGGGGCAGAGGGGAGATGGTGGCTGCAGCCTGCCCGGTGCCACCGCCTCTCTCGCTGCTGGAGGCAGTGGCGCCAGGCAGGGAAACCCCCTCTGCTTGACGTAGCAGGCAGTTGCCTGCTCTGTAGGGCAGAGGGGGGATGGCAGAGGGGGGATGGTGGCTGCTCTAGAGGGACATGCCCACACTATTTTCCAACCATGGCAGTGTGGGCGTGTCCCTCCAGCCCTCTAGAGCAGCGCTGGAAGGAGAGGTGGAGGGGAGGCGAAAAGTGGCGTCCTCACTCACGGAGCTGCCTCCAGTTCAGCCCCTCCACTCACCTTTCCTTCCAGGTCAAGTGGAGCTGCAGTATAAGGCTGAAAGAGCCGCATGCAGGTCCGGAGCCGCAGGTTGCAGACCCCTGATCTAGCAATTCAATACATACTGAAGATAGAGTGAACTTTCAATTGGGCAGAATTCAAACATTATCCAGAAATGGAACTGGGTTTTCTCAGTATTAAGTAGATTGCTTTCCCTGCCTGACTTGTGTCTTTGCACATTAAAAGAGAGAAAAGGAACAGGAAAGGCAAGTAAGTTAAATTTCCTTTTGGGGGAGTTTTCCACATTTCATTGTCACACATTTTATGATGGCTTGTCCAAGGGGGTTGATGGATCTGGGTGGTTTCTTACTTGGCAATTTTCTGATCAGAAAGTTTGGTGCTCCTGTTCCAACCCTGGTCTGTCTGTGAACATGATTGCTCCCAAGCACCCTTGATCCTTCTGTAGAGTCCAGAGTGCTCCTTTGTTTACTGAGGAGCTTGGAGAAATTAAGTAGTTGTTCAGATGATTGAAGCTCAAGAAGAGATACATTTAAAGTGATTGTACCCCAGCACAATTGAGAATAAATTATTGTGCATACTCTATGTTAGTGATGGCAGCAAAGCAAGCTCACTTTGCATTTGGACAGTGCAATCCAGTGGAACTTCTCTAGGATGCAAAAGCACTGTTATATCAGCCTGCTGAAAATGTAGAATTGAAAAGCATACAGACCTGCTGTGATGCTTTTGTGATGCATACTGTGGCTAAAATTGCTTGCATATGTTGAGACTTGTGCAGTTCAATCTCAGGATGCCATTGGAGTGCACTGTGATCCTAGTTGTATGCATGACTTAGTTGGTAAGGCCTGATGAAGTGGATAAACTGCTCAGAAGTATGTGGACCTCCACATTTGGACTTTACCCGTGCCCTTGTGGCTGTTGGTGTCAAGCTGGGCTATGTTGGTTGAATGATCTAGGTCGGTAATAAGCACTTCTCTTTAGAGGCTGTATCCTTCCTGCAGAAAGTATATTTGGACCCCTCTGATCTGAACAGCTGCTGCCCAGTAGCCAACATTCCATTTTTGGGCAAAGTGCTCTAGAGGCTGGTGGCCACGCAACTTCGGAGAAGATGGATAGACCAATTTCAATCTGAATTCAGGCCTGGGTTTGGCATGGACTCAAGTTTGGCGGGGTGGGGATCCACTCTGAAAAATCACTTCTACAGGTACTTGGACTCCAGACCAATCACTTCTTCCCATCAATATTCTGGAGATGATTGCTATCCGGCTAGCCCTAGAACACTTTCGGGAGATGATCAGACAACAACACATCCTCATCCGCATAGACAACGTGGCACCCACAACATACATAAACAATCAAGGAGGCTTCATATCATCCCAGCTTCACCGAGAAGCAGCTCAGATCCTAGTCTGGTCGGAAGAGAACCTCCTTTCCATTCAGGTGGAGCATGTTCAGGAGACTCTGAACCTGAGGGCCGACTGGCTAAGCAGACATCAAATCACGGAAGCGGAATAGACCCTAAATTGAGAGATATTCCAGTCCATCATAGCTGAATTTGGCCTACTAAGCAAGGATCTATTCACCTTGGCAGAAAATGCTCAGCTACCATTGTTCATGACTAGGTACCATCATAATAGAGCACTAGGAGTGGACACCCTGACTATACCTTGGCCAGCACAGTTATTCTACGTGTTCCCGCCAACACCAGTGATCCTAAAGCTGCTATGGAAGATTTCCACAGAACGGACAAGGGTAGACTTGGTGGCACCCTATTGACCAAGGAGACCACAATTCTCAGCAATAAGGGAGCTGGCAGTATCACCACCATTCTTCCCGCCAAAAAAAAGACAAGTTGCTGTTTCAAGGACCACTGTACCACCCCAACCCAAGATGGTTCAAACTGACCGCTTGGCTCTTGAATGGGACAGACTAAAGCAGAAGGGTTATTCAGAGAGTGATCAATACTCTTCTAGCATCAAGTAGACAAGCCACCACAAGAATTCGCAATTATTCTTGGAAGACATTCATCAGATGGTGTAGATGCAAACAATTCAAATCCAGAAAGCCCACCCATCGGGTCAATTCTAAAATTTCTGCAGGATGGTTTCGAGTCTGGACTGAGAAAGTCTATCCTTAGATGCCAGATTGCAGCTCTTACAACTGTATGGCCTCTGATTCAAGGTATTCCGGCTTCATGTCACCCAGATATCGCGTGATTCCTCAAGGGAATTTACCAGAGCCAACCCCCACCAAACCACAGGTTTCCTTCATGGAGACTACATTCAGTTCTGGTGGCTCTCACAGCTTCCCCATTCGAACCGGTTCAGACTATCACCTCTGATCATTACAGATGAAACTTCTATTTTTGATTGCAATTACTTCAGCCAGATCAGTCTCAGAGTTGAGGATGCTTTCAGTCTCTCTGGATCTTTGTACATTCTACACAGATAAAGTGGTTGTACATTCCACACAGATAGAGTGGTGTTGTGAACAGACCCGACCTTCAAACCCAAGGCCAGCTCTAATTTTCACCTGAGACCGGATATAGTGGTACCAAACTTTTGTCCTCACCCTTCAACTGGGAGAGAAAGACTTTGGCATAATTTAGATGTCCGCAGAGCCCTTAAAGCATTCATTATTAGGACAGAGTCAATTAGAAAAACAGAAAGTCTATTCATCAACGTTTCGTCTCCTAACCTGGGACATCAGATGTCAAAGGCAGCCATCAGTACCACCCTCAAGGCATCACAGTTGCTGATTCCCGAAGGGATTACTGCCCACTCCACACGGAGCGCTGCTACAAATGCAGCCCTTAGGAGTCAAGTCTCATTAGATGACATCTGCAAAGCATCCATCTGGTCTTCTACCTCTTCATTCATCAAGCACTATAAGTTGCAAACCTGGGCAGAAACTCAAATGGCCTTTGGCAGGAAGGTCTTGGAGCCTATTCTGGAACCGCAAAAATGACCCACCCATTTTTTGGGACACTGCTCGGGAAGGTCCCACTCAAGATGTCCACCTCCAGGAGAACAGCCTATTCACCATGACGGGTCGTTCTCCTGGTAGGCTAGGAGGACATCTTGGCCCTCCCTCAGTCATTGTGGGGTTCCAAACGTTTCTCCTCAACATTTGTTAGGTTAACATATTCTGTTAAAACTAGGTTCATGTTCTCTTCTTGTTATATGTTGTTAGTCATAGTTAGGGACTGCTTGGACAGTATGTTACTGAACTAAAATGGAGTCTAGCTGGAAGGACAAGAAGTGACAAGAAAAAGTAGTTCCTGCCTCCCTGAGAAAGGGGTTGGAAACAACCCACACAAGATGTCCTCCTAGCCTACCAGGAGAACTACCCTTCATGGTGAGTAACCAATGGGCCATTTTCAAAATCCTTTTGAATGGGGGAGTGGATGGGGGAGTCAGAATAGTGGCTGCAGGAGGGTCAAGGCAAGAACAGTGGAAAAAAAGGATAAGAAAACTTTTTGGATGCTCCGTTGCCACTGCAAATGCTTCTGACTTTCTGAGCAGCAATGAGAGCTATGTGGAGAATTGTCTTCATGTGGAAAGAGCACATGTTCTTTTGTTCTTTCACTGTGCATATGGAAAGTCACTTGATCTCATGAAATAAGGGTGGGGGGTCAATTTTTGTTGCTTCTTCCATCTCAAACACTGAACACTGAATTAGTGTTAAGGGATTGCTGATCAAGAGGATACACAGAGACCTGTACCACTATGGTGAAAAAATCATGTTAATGGATACTCTCTGTTCCACAAAAGTAATAAAAGTACTTGCGTACAAGTTTACTTTTTCAGCACATTTTCGTTCCGAAAAAGCCCTCCTCGACTTATATGCGAGCCACCTGCCACCGCTGCTGCCTGTCGTCCCCCTCACTCACTCACTCACTCACTCACTCACTCACTCACTCACTCACTCACTCACTCACTCACTCACTCACTCACTCACTCACTCACTCACTCATCTTTTCCTTTCCCTGCAGGCTCTGAGGCTCGGCTTCAGGGAAGCTGCCGCTCAGGTAGGGTGTTGCTATGATTTTCTTAAAAGGGCAGTTCTCCAAAGATTGCTTAGAGACACCCTGCCTGAGCGGCAGCTTCCCTGAAGCCAAGCCTCAGAGCTTTCGGGGAAAGGAAAAGATGGGTGAGTGAGTGAGTGAGTGAGTGAGTGAGTGAGTGAGTGAGTGAGTGAGTGAGTGAGGGGGACGAGGGCGGCGGTGGCGGCAGGGCGGTGGGCAGGAGCCACTGGCCAGAGTAGCCAAGGGCTGGGGCTGCTGTGGGGATCCTGGAGGTGGGGTGGGAGCGATCTGGTGAGGAGTGGGCACCCTGGATCTTCCCTTCCCCCTCCTGCTTTGGAGTTTCCTTGCTTGCGAGCAAGGAAATGCCAGACACAGCAGCCGTCTGCTTTTTAGGTTTCTTTGCTTGCAAGCAAGGAAATGCCAGAGCAGCCAAGGGCTGAAACTGCTGTGGGGATCCAGGAGCGATCCGGTGAGGAGCGGGTGCCCTGATCTTCCCTGTCCCTGTCTGCTTTGGAGTTACCACCCTAGACTTATACACTAGTCAATAAGTTTTCCCAGTTTTTGGTGGTAAAATTAGGTGCCTCGACTTATACAGAGGTCGACTTATAGACGAGTATATACGGTATATAAATCCTCTTTTAGACTGAAGTTAGCCACACCTTACAGTTCTGGGCAAAAGTGAGAAATATACACTTACGTTGGTCTATTTCTTCATTTAATTGAACTATCAAAAAGTACACTTCCATGAGACAAAACTGCAGCTGTAGTTCCACTGAGTCCTACCAGAACTTTGTATTCGTGGCAATGGGGCTAACCATCATCTGATCTATTTAAAACATCTTTAGTGTAATCAAGGAAAATGTAAAAAACCCTACTCTCTTGAAATATTTACAAAGTTAATCCTCAGTGTTTTTGCAGGTCTTTTTACTCCCCTTTAATACAAAATAATGCCATAGTAAATAATTCAGAAAAACAAGGAGAGAGAAAAAATAAAAAGGGGGAAAGAAAGAATAAATATGAATATCTTAAGGTAACTCTCATCAGGACTCCTTTACAGATGTGATCCTGCTGGTCCAGATAATGATCAAAAGCTGTGATAGTCCTTGTATTTTGTGCTACCAGCCACTCCTACAAAACATCATATGGAAAAATGTATTGAAAAATGCACAGTTCCTTTCAAGAGTCCTTTTGAGAAGATCGTATCAAATGAGGTAGGCAGGATTTATGAAGAAGGGGAACTTTTCGCACTTGGGTGCCAAAAAGGTAAGCAACAGTCTTCAAAAGGTGGATAGAAAAGATAACTAACTTAGAAGTGGAGCCCACTGACTACAGTATTTAGAAGGTATTTGCAGATCAGATCTTAAAAACATAAGAAAAGGTTGCTACCGTCAAGGTAGTGATGCTAATGCACAAGTCTGCTCAGAGTCCAGCTGTGACATGACATCAGGAAAATGCCCTAGTCTTGCCAGGGCAGCTGAAGGCATTACAATGACTCCTGGAGCTGTCTCCGGTCCCATGGTTCTACCATAAAGTAGACTTCAGTATTTATCACCAGTGAGGTGTTAATTTCTAGCTGTTATCTTTCAGGCCAGTTGCATGCTCAATAATCCATAGTAGACATCTACTTTTCAAGCTCTGGGCTACTTTTCAAGTGCTGGCATGCATATCATTGGTACTTAGTTCAGGGAGGAAAACAGAATGTTGAGGGACAGTGATGTCTTGATAAATATTTATACATTTTCTGTTTGTTTTAAATGTTGAGTCAAAGAAAATCTTTTTTTTTTTTGCTTTTACTGAGGACACCACAAATGAAACTGCATTTCCGGAAATAATTGTATGGCTTTCCATTCATTAAGAAAGAGACCTGGACTTTCCCTGTACGGATTTATCTCTGTTTGCAGGGCATTCAGATATTTTAAGCCTGAGTTTAAATCCCCTTCAGCTACCTGGCACAGTGTCACCCTTGCATGTTAGTTCTAAATCTTTATTGCTTTCTACAGATATGCAGTCATTCCCTTTGGAATCATGCTTACTCGCCATATTCCTTCCAACATTCTTTCACACTTCATAAGGCTCTGTACCATCATTAATTAGGAGATATTTCCTTCTGTAAGTCCCTTGGATCTCACTGATGGTGCATGAAGAGATATATCTGCTCCACACCAAATTACTATATGCCTCCCATTGGTCATTATCATTTTAGGACAAGCAAATTGGTTTTAATGTCTGTGGCCATGGAAAAGAGTACCATAACTTCCCTTAGAGAAAATGTGTATGTAACTAACAGCCAGAAGTATTAAAGGCTCCTCTGCTTCTCTGTGAATTTGGTTCAGTGGTAGTGTATTGAACTCATCTCAGTCCCACCTTGGGTATACATCCAGCTTTATCAATGTGTTTTTCAACAGGGATATGTGCAGCATATAT
The DNA here is from genome assembly GCF_021028975.2 of Sphaerodactylus townsendi. Lineage (NCBI taxonomy): Eukaryota > Metazoa > Chordata > Lepidosauria > Squamata > Sphaerodactylidae > Sphaerodactylus > Sphaerodactylus townsendi. Next base: position 46,560,585 of record NC_059426.1, on the reverse strand, counting down.
GTAATGTATTTTCTTTTTTTAAAAAGATTCATTATTTTGTTATAGGGCAAGAAAATTAAACATCACAGAAAATTCTTTCTTTCTTTCTTTCTTTCTTTCTTTCTTTCTTTCTTTCTTTCTTTCTTTCTTTCTTTCTTTCTTTCTTTCTTTCTTTCTTTCTTTCTTTCTTTCTTTCTTTCTTTCATGCTGGGGCTTTATGAATAGGTGAAGAACCATGTAAAAATCTCAAACTTGGAGACATTTGTCTGTGTTATGTATTTTCAGACGCTTGGAGAGCTCTTTTCCATTTGTTTCTCTCCCTGTGGACTTAGTGTGACATTTTTCTATGTATATTTGAGTGGTCTTGCTCAGGACCGTATCCATTCAGTACCCATTCCTTCAGCTTCACCTGAAGGGCAAAAATCCCAAAGATCTTGACACAATTCTGATAAATACATGAAATTATTAAAGTTGCCATTTCAGCACAAGAGGATTGCTACTGCCTTTGTTCTCAGGAGAATACATATCTCATCTGGTAGCATGATACCCACTTGCGATGATGATGATGATGATGATATAATAATTAATCATCATCATCATCATCATCTCTGAAATCATATTTGAGTGTAAACCTTTGTTGCAGTTTTAGGGACTTTCTAGAATAATGCAACTCAGAGAAGCCTTTTTGTTTCCCACCTTGCGCAGAATAGCGTTAAGCCTGTCACCACTGACAATAAGGTTCAGTGATCTGTCAACATTCAGCCCTGATAAAGACAGTGAGAGAAATCCATGGCTCTGGAGAGTTCAGTGGAGACAAAACAGTATGTTTGCAAAAGAGCATTTTTATATGTTTTCTTGTGACAGCAGTAGTTCAACAGAAAATAGTTGGAGTGTGCCAGAAAAAGAGAGAGAGAAAGAGAGAGAGAGAGAGAGAGAGAGAGAGAGAGAGAGAGAGATGGTAGTAGTAAGTTAGGCTAGCATGACATGATGGATCTGGGCTATGACAAACAGAATTGGAAAAAAGCATCCCTGGGGACCAACTACACCAGGTTTGCTGAATTGTATTTCTTGATTTCTTACTGTGCAACAGTGCTTTTTAGTGTTAGACTGACGGGGCTTCAGAATATTTTTAAAATTGTACAAATCAAAATCCATGTAGCTTAACAATGAAAGATGTAAAAGGTTTAGGAGCTTGATGTATTGAAAGGCATTCTGTATTCCCTCATGTGGGTATTAAATGTACACTTTGTCTGTCTGATGAATTTTAAATCTTGGCGGAATGCAACATGCATTGCCGTAGTTTAGGGGGCATAAAAGTTTTGCTTGAATGCGAGTGCATAGGCCACAGAGTCCTCTGATTTAAAGCTAAAGCTTTACTCTCCACCTGGCCCAGCTGTTCCTAGGCTTTGTGGCACCACCAAATATGTATTAGCTAGTATTTTATGGCAACGGCAGAGCAAGGCCCAATCCCAATTACATTCCTTAATTATCAATAAAAGTCCCATGATGAGAATTGTGCCTGTCCTGCTCCTTGTACTGAATTCACTTAAATGGTATGCAGTCCTTTAACATTGTATTTCCTCCTTTGTTATAATGTGCAGGAGCGCAGATGTAATCTGTTTGACAATTTTTATAGTGGGAGGCTGGCCAGTTTGAGAAGAAAAATGTTACTTGCTGCAGATTTTAGGGAAAGGAATGGGAAGAACTTAGTATGTGTTTATGTTTGCGGTACTTATATTTCTGCAGCTTTTTTGTCCATAGAATATTGATATTAGGTTGATGGAGACATTTGTTTCATAGATTAAAATGGGGGCAGAATACTGCCTACTACATGTAGAGTATCTTTTGCAAATTCAGAATTTTGCACATTTTGGGCATGATCCAGTGCCAGGGTACACAAGGAACACTATGACTGTGTTCATACCGAGCACAGAAACATGGCTTATTTTAATTATGATTAATATGTGAAGCCAGGATTCTGGTTGCAGATGAAGACAGCACAGGGAACAAGCTGGGGCCATTTACACGCTTGTATTCTGGCTCACAGCCTAAATTTTTCTTTATGCATTTTTTTATCCATTCCAAAGGCACTGCAGGGCAGAGCAGAGAAGCTGTGTGATTTCCATATGATGGCAAAATGTGACATTTCCTGTTGCTTCACCTTTCCCTACAAAGCAAAACCGCTAAACAGCAGGCACAATTCTTTATCCAGGTTTTGTTACTCCTTGCTGCCTTACCCAACTAATTCAACAGCAGTTTTTCCTGTTCTTCTGGCCACCATTTCTGAATGATCCGAATAGCTTTCTTTTTGGGCCTCTGTGTGTGTGTTTTTTTTTAATTTGCAGGTCTGATGTTGGAGCAAGAGTTTGGTCTATTGAGCTGTCAGGTGCCTGGGGAAAAAAGCTAGGGGGAAACCATCTCCCCAAATGGGTTCTTTTGGCCACCATTTCTGAACAATCAGAAGGGCTTTTGGGTTGTTTTTTTAATGCTGCAAAGTTAGACCTGAAGTCAGTCAGTCAGTCAGTCAGTCAGTCAGTCAGTCACTCTCATTCCGCACAAGCAAAATGATGCACTTTCAAACTGCTTTCAGTGCTCTTTAAAGCTGTGCGGAATAGCAAAATCCACTTGCAAACAGTTGTGAAAGTGATTTGAAAATGCATTATTTTGCGTGTGCGGAAGGGGTCTCAGTCTTTCTTTCTTTCTTTCTTTCTTTCTTTCTTTCTTTCTTTCTTTCTTTCTTTCTTTCTTTCTTTCTTTCTTTCTTTCTTTCTTTCTTTCTTTCTTTCTTTCTTTCTTTCCTGCTTGAGGTGGCTTATAATTTAAAAAACTACTGTATTAAAAAACAAATCATTAGAATACACACTAATAAGTATTAACAGCATTAACAATGATCCATAAAATAAAAGCAGACCATTAAAAAGGAGTTAAACTGTTTTCAAAGGCAGCACATATAGAGTGTGATATTGGTATGGATTTCTGGGGCCAGATCATAATTTTTGAGGAATGGCATATAGCTAGTGAAGCAGCTGGAGCTGATAAAGATGCTGCATGCCCACAAGGAGACCTGAACTGCCAGTCATAGGCCAGGATCCAGTAGCACTTCCAAGGTGTAGACCTTCTCCTTTAGGGGCTGACTCTCCAGGATAGGCTGACTCTTCAGTTCCCAAAGTGTCATTGACATGAAAACTTCTCCATTGCCCAACAGCAAATCACTCTTGTCTGGATTGAGTTTCAGTATGGAAAAGAGACCTGGGTCTCTTCTTTGCTCAGTATACAATCATCCCAGTCACATATGCCCTACTTTCATTTTTTCTCTCTTTCACTCACATGGCACTCCAAGTACACAACATTAGCATCAGAGCTCCCCCCCCTTCATTTTTTAAAAATTATATGCTGCCTTTCCCACCAACCTGACCTGTGAATAACAGACAGTTCAAAGAGAAAAGGAAAAAGGAAAAAAACGTATGTATGCCCGTCTTACGTAATTGCCTAGCAGCCAGGGTACAGTACTTGTCTTTTTTGTGGAGTCTTTTTCACAGAGCCCATTTTTTAATTTTTTTCCACCTAAAAATAATTGCTTTACATTTCTCATGGAGAATGTGCAGCATAAGGGCCCTGTGTTCCTTTTTCAGGAGAGACACAGCCTCACACAGGGCTCTTCATGACAAGCTGTAGCAACATTGAAGGGTGTGTTCAACTAGGAAAAGTCCCTAACGTGTCATTGACATGAAAACAGCATTCCAGATAAGTGCATGCAGGTATATTTATGATATAAGCACTGGATATAGGCTGTACATTCAATAAAATCCTTGCATCTGATGACCACCAAGGAACTCCTTAGTGTTAGGTTTGATTCTTATCTGGAGTGGTACTGTGCTAAGTTTTTGTGACTTCAGTGTGTTCAGTGCAAACATTTCTGTTAGCTTGAGGCAATCTCTGATGAAAAATTACTTTTTTTTATTTAGTCAAGAAAAACCAATGATTGAAAAAATAAAAATCAGATTTTAAAAATTAAATTAGATTTTTAAAAATAAAATGCTTTTTTTGGAAGAAAAATCTATGTAAAGATATCCTTACAATTAAGATACATTGTTGCCGAAAAGTTATTCATTATGAAATAAGAATTAGTTTTTAATTATTTAGTTGCATGAGGCTGTATATTCACACAGTGTTCAATTTTTTTTATAAACAAATTCCATTAATCCATTCATAATGTTATGCTCTTCCAGAGGTTTCTGAGGAATTGTTTTGGGCAATTTTTCTGTCTAGAAGACATTATCACAGATGTTTGGTTTCGCATTTCTCAAAACTGTGAATTTGTGACTGCAGAGATAACATGCTTTTTCTTCACAGCAAAAATGTTATGAAATAAACATAAAGAGTTGAGAAAAATACCTTAGACCCATTGTTCCTTTGCAAATTTGTGTACAATCAACCCCTTACTGTAGTCGACCCACGCGGTCAGCGTAAGAACGAGACGAGACGCGGAGATAACATCTGGTGGAGATCGCCAGCAGCGGGAGCCCGGAGGTCCGTGTTCCTAGCGAGTCTCCCGCATGCCGGTTCCTGGCACCTTTTATTGTTATTCTATCGGGGGCGTGTAGGAGGGAGGACCGGGGGGAGTTCCGGGAGAGCGGGAGGCGGGAGGTCAGGAGATCATCATGTGATGCATGATCTCACCTGGCTACGTGCGGAGAGGAGCGTAAGCGTCTGAGCCTAATCCTCACCTGGGGGCAAGACCATTGTCCCTGCGCCCGGTGATTGAGCCAGACAGTTCATGACCCGTGACTCATAGGGGGATGAGTGAACAGTCTTGATGCGGTCACGACCAAAGGCGTAGGTCCGTTGGCGTCCCAACGTTCTACCACGGTGCTGCTGGGTCAGCAGTGCGTACTACATCTCCTCGCTTTTTTACATTTTAGAAAAAGGGGGGAGAAGTACTAAAGAGGCGATTTAAAGGGGCTGGCTTGTCTCCCTCCGCCCGTCTCGTGCAAAGCTATTTGACCCAGGCACTGCTTGTGTAACAATTACAGACACTTGGGATTTCGCGGGGTAAAGGGAGATTCGAGGGGCTTTTTACACACGATTACAGAGCAATATTAGACACACATTGAAGACGAAACAAAGATCCGATAAACGAGGCACACAATTAAACCAATGCGAGAGCTGTACAATAGCACTCAACCAGCATCCTCCCGGCAGCCAGCTCCAGAGGGCTGACCACCAATGGGGCAAAACGTCATATCTCAGATTAGATACAACTTCCTGCAGCTCACGTACTTTCATATGAATCAATTGGGAATTATCAGAAAGATTAAAACAACACATATTATGTACATTCTCACAACCTTGGTGATGTAATAGCAATAGAAGTAATCCAATAAGCGGCACGATTGTCTAGGGTCGGCAGCCGAAGTTCCTGCTGCTTTCGGAGGCCAGAGGGGCATCCAGGCGGTGGAGGTAGAGTTGATGGACTTACGCCAAGGGCACAGAGCCCCAGCCGGACCCAATAGTCTTAGCATTGTAAGAAGCGAGTCCGGGGACTCCCACTAGGGAAGTTGCGAGGGAGGCGAACTCCGCCCGAGGAGAGAGGCGACGGCGTCGCTCCGACAGGAGGGGTCCCGAAAGAGCAGGCAGGAGTGGCTGACGGCGGCGTCCGGGCTCGGGGTGGAGCCTGGGGTAGGGCGATGGTGGGCGACTGGGGAGGCAACAAAGAGTTCCGGCAGGGAGTCCGGGCGGGAATATGTAGTTGAATCTGTTCTCTCTCCCGCCAGGTCCAGAACCAGCCCCTGGGGAGCAGGATGTTTCCGAACATGGGGAATGTCACTCCCATGTGTTACCTGCAGTTCCAGGTGGCCGAGCGACAAATATGGGCCGGGCCGGTTCCCGTTTGGCTGTGCGGTGATGCTGGCGCAGGTGTTAGATTGCGTGGTTAGCGACAGTCTCTTAGTGACAAGGGAGAGAGCGCCAGCCGGGAGGGTTTAGACGACGGGTCCCCAGTCGGCTCATAGAATACCTGATGGATAAGGCATTACATGAAGGGCTTAGCGAACTCCTTCGCTAGGAAGTCTCCGGGTGCTTTACAGAAGCCGGGGAGCAGGCAGGAGCTTAGCAGGCTCCCGACTCCAAGGTACTGGCGAGGCAGAAAGATGAGATGTTGGCAGCGGCAGCAAACTGCTCCCAGATGTTGGTCTGGTGAAACTTCGTCAGGGGTGGCGATCGCCATACGGCAGGAGAGGCAGCAGAGCAGGCAAAAGGATGGTGGCCGCCCGAGTTGGCGGTGATGATCATAAAGGCGGCTAGAGGTTCTCGGGTGTCTCCGGTGGTCTTGCTGGCGCCAGCAGCTCTAGGAACGAAATTGGCTGAGGTGAGTGGCAAGCGTCTCCCCAGGTCATTCGAGTCTTTAAAGGCGTTGGCGACGGCAGTTCCTGTTGCCGAGAGACGCTGGGCGGGATCGCTTTAAAGAGATGTGTTCCATCTCCGGGGATAGGATTTGGTTTCACCTCCTGGCGCCATTCCATAGGTTACAGCCTGTCATAGATAGGAGTCCCACAGGGACCTGTAGGAAGAGGGACTGAAACACACCCCTTTCCCCACAGGTTATGGGGCCCGGAGTCCCGCCAGGCTCGAGTTCTAGAGTGGATGGCGGAAGATGTCCGGGGATCGAGATTTAGAGTTTAGAATTTAATATAAAGAAGGCTTGTTTTGCAGCCTGTGAAAGGTTGCTTTCTGTAATGCAATCCTCCTGGGGGCCGCCTACTCCTCTTTCTTAGTGGTTGTTTTGACAGGGAGGGCAGGAGGTAGGCGACCCTGAGTGGGAATTGGCTTCAGAGCGTCATCAAGGTGCGTCAAAGCTGAGGAGTCAGAGCCTCGAGGGGGGAGGCGAACAGGCGGAGTCCTGGGGATTGTGGGTATGCATGCTTAATCAGCAACACAAAGGGGGGGCTTTTGGAAGCGCCTTTTGGGGGGATAGGTGCATCCGGGGAATGAAAGCAATCGAGAAGCGATTAGAGGCAGATTCCTCGCACACACAAAGGAAAAGGAGGGTTCTTTGCAAGGGAGTTGCACTTACCGTGACCTTGGTGGCTAATGCAGGAAGCTGGATTGGTGCTAAAATTTTGTGATCAAAATTACATCTTTGGGAGATGCGCCCGCCGAAACCACTTTCAGGCCAGAAAGCATCTTGAGAAGTGATGATAGTGCTATAATGCCGTATCACCACTGGAAGCCCAAACTATTGGTTTTGTGGGTGAGGTTTGGTCGCGGCAGCCTCCTTTTAAACTGGAGGCCTGTCCTGGCAACGGTGCTTTCCGCCCGGTATCAGGGCGGGGGACCCAGGTTACTAATCAGGAGGACAGTCAGCCAATTGGCCCTCCGCCTCTACTGAATTCGAAAAACAGAAGAGGAGAAGAGGAGGGAGGAAACAGTTTTCTTACGGAAATTAGAAAGTAATTTTTTTACCGGAAGGCGCGAGTGGGATCAATGATCTGTGACGGCTTTACCCATCCCAGACCAGAGTCGTTTTAACCTGACTCGCATGAGGTCCCTTCCCCAGAGGTTGACATGGATGTCTAAAAAGCATTAGAGGCGGACTGTCAGAGCTGCAGCTTCGAAACCCTGGGCGGCTGTTAACCGTGGCGGGCGGATGCTCCGTCTCGCCGGTTTGTCTCCCCCCCACCCCCCAGATGTCGCGGGCCAACACCGATTAGGCCACTGAGTGGGCCACTTTCGGCTGCTCGATAATGATGACGGTAACATCAAGCGCCCGGTGTCCACAGGCCCTTGAACTTACATCCTTCTATGGCGAGCTCAGGTATGGGCGGGAGCTCCCGATAAGCGTCTCCACGGCGCTGCGGCGGTGGTGTAGGCTGCGCCATGTTGGCTGCTGGGGCTTGTAGCCTTTATTGGGTCGGGCAGCGGGCAGCGCATGGGGCAGAGAAGAATCCAACTGAGCGCAGCTGGCTCGACGGCAGGCAAGAGCCTCCTGTGGGATCGTGTTTTGTCCAGACTTTTGGAGATGGATGGGTCGCTTAGTGCGTGGAAGTTCACGATCACTCCGGGGACGATGAACAGTCCCCTGATGCGGCGGCAGGAGCCTTTGGCAGCACCAGCCCAGCTAGTCCCGGTGAGGGATGGGCTGCGTCATACCGCTGGGTTGGGGCGACAAGAGACACCAAATTGGAGGAACCTAAAGGAGATGGGCTACAGGTGCATGCTGGCGAGATCTGCCGCGAGAGGGGTGGGTGGTTTTGGCAGGGGCGAAGTGTTTGGGTCTGCTCTGGTATTCTCCTCACCTTGGTCCTGGGCTAAGGGGAGGCGCCCGAGGCGGGAGTTTCAACCGACGGGCAGTCGTTTCTCCAGTAGGAAGCCTTTCTGGCAACGCGTGGGCACGGGTTTTAGGTGAAGCCTTCTCCTCAGGGGAGGACCCTCCTCCATCGGGGTTTGTAAAGAGCCCCCCCATCCCGGACTGCCCTACACTCCCTTCGGAAGTGTCGGGTCTGCGCGGTTAAAGCAGTCATCCTGAGACTGCCTCCCGCCGATGGAAGTGCTGCGGCCGAGGAGGCTAGCAGGTGAGCGGAGGATCCGATGTCTGGCAAGCCTTAAGCATGTCGGCCAGTTCAGGATTTTGCCCGAGGCCACGTGATTGCCCTCTGCGGCGGCACTCCGTGGAAGGCGTTCTCTCTTTGCGGCGCGCATGAGGAGCTCGTTTTGGGCTTACTCTTGGCTATACTACACCTGCCTCTTGGCGCTTCCTGGAGCCTGTTCTACAAAATCGGCATAGGGCTCTTGGGGTTTTTGCTGGATGGTAGAAACTCTGGGTTAGCTGGCAGCGGCGTTGGGGACTTTGACAAATGCCTTACAACAGAAGCGCCTCCAGAGGCGACCGTAAGGGTGGCCTCAAGAGAGCAGAAGGACAATCTGATCGTTAGGGTTAGGCGAAAGCTTTATGAAGCCGTAAAGCTGAGAAGCGGCTGTGTAGGCGCGGCCGGGAAGGCTGACCTCCCCTGCTGATCTGCATTGCTGGCGGAACTTCGCTTTCCCAGATCACAAGTATTGTGCCTGGGCTCAGGAGCGCATCGCGAAGGAATTGGTTTTCCAGTCGTCCGGAACCATTAGGTGATTCCTCCAGCTGATTGCCTCCAGCATGCCTCTCACGTAGGGAGCTGAAGCTGATTCCCTACGTCTGCGCATAAGCTTTGCGGAGCTCAGTGAGGATGTTATAGTTTTAAGGGGCGGTACTGCGACAACCCGCCCGAATGGCGCCACCCACTCCCCCCTCAGTATCTGTGAAATGGGCCGAAGGGGCACAGTAATGCAGAATCTACCGGCATCGTCTTCCGTCCAGGGTTTCTTTCTTCTGCAGATGGAAGTGGCCTAATCACGTTCTGCGAGAGTTTTGAAACCCGCGCCATTACGATGGGCAGCTGACGGAGGTGCAGTGGCTTCCGAGGAAGAAAAATAATGAAGGCGGAGCTAGAGGAGAGCGGCTGAGCCAGCGAAGGAGGATTTGAAAATGGATTGTGAAGGGAGCAAGGGGGGCAGAAGTAGGACAGGCGATCCAATTTAGTGGATAGAGAAAATTCCGGGGTTGAAATTGAAGGTGAAAGATCGAAAGGAGGGCTGACCTACAGCAAAGGGAGCCATAGGGTCTGCAGGCTGATGGCGACAAAACATTGGTTTATCTCACGTCAGTAGCAGCCGGCATTATCGGCGTGGCGAGGCTCTATTATTGTCTGCGTGAAAGAGATGCGCCCGATGTTTTCCCATAGTCCTTAAGAATTCCAATAATGTCCCCCCTCTGGGTACCATGGACACTGGAGCTTCAATCTCTATCTCAACCAATTTGGCGCAGCTCCCTTCTCTTTCACGGGGACCCTGCCGCATTTCGCTAACAGCTTTCAGATTACGATCAACGTGCTTGTCATAAGCCCTGCTTTGCAAGCTCCCATACTCCACCGTGTGTTCCGTCCGGGCCGAAGAGAAGTGATATCCCTAGGGCCAGCGTGTCTCTGGTCTTCGCGCCGATCCAGAGGGACAGAGGCGATACCGAACGGGATGGTCCCCTGGATGCGCCGATCCAGCAGCGGACTTCACGGTATCGCTTCGGACCCCTTCCCCAGGCGACGGTGAAGCAGGGTTTGGAGGGATTCGAGATTCCCGAGGGTTTTCGGCACCAGCTTGTAAATTGCGACCGCACCTTGCCGGGTCAAGCGTAAAGAAGCGTAAGAGCGAGACGCGGAGAATAACATCTGGTGGAGATCGCCAGCAGCGGGAGCCCGGAGGTCCGTGTTCCTAGCGAGTCTCCCGCATGCCGGTTCCTGGCACCTTTTATTGTTATTCTATCGGGGGCGTGTAGGAGGGAGGACCGGGGGGAGTTCCGGGAGAGCGGGAGGTCGGGAGATCATCATGTGATGCATGATCTCACCTGGCTACGTGCGGAGAGGAGCGTAAGCGTCTGAGCCTAATCCTCACCTGGGGGCAAGACCATTGTCCCTGCGCCCGGTGATTGAGCCAGACAGTTCATGACCCGTGACTCATAGGGGGATGAGGAGTGGGGGTGCGGTGCGACCAGAAGGCCGTAGGTCCGTTGGCGTCCCAACGTTCTACCACGGTGCTGCTGGGTCAGCAGTGCATTACTACACCTTACTTCTTAAGTGCTAAATGTATAGATCTGCACAAGAAGCTAGTGTGTGGAAGAAAGGACAAACAGTAAAAATGAAGGTGAAACCTTTTGAATAGAATAATTCACAAGTCTGTGATCTTTATGTGGGTAACCTGAGGTTTATCATATTATTCTCTCCTTGGAAGAAAAAACATATAATAGCAGTAGGCCGTAAAAGAGATCCAGTTTGGGAATATTTTAATGACGTTCCTCTAGCTATGGGTAAGGCAGGCAGGCGAGCAAAACGCAAATGCTGCAACAAAGAACTACAAGGCCTGATGGCCCAAATGAAACAACAAATTAAATCCACTTTGCATTTAACTGTCAAATGCATCATTGATTTATCTCTTTAAGATGGCAACTGATAATTTCAAGGATACTCTTTAAGGAACTCCACAAACCTCTCCTTCTCTTGGCCAGTGACATTACCTCTTTAAAGCATGATATTCTGGCCATCTCTTGGCCTCTGCCTAGGGAAGAGCGGGAGAAGGTTCGATATCCCATGTGTATTGCTTTAAAGGAAATTTACTTTTTAATTCCTGCTTCATTATAGTTTTCTGAAATAGAAGCCCTGTTTTCACAGAGAAGTACAGGTTTTTTAAAACAGCCTCCACACCAGTTTTAGTTAACACTAGTCAGGATTGGTGGGCAGGAACAATAAACCACAGATGTATCGCAGTGCCACATCAGCAGTTGCATCCTCGGTCTTCCTTCCGAAGCTCATGTGAACATGGGAGAGACTGTGATTCCTTGGTACAACATCTGTAAGAAGAAGAAGAGTTTGGATTTATACCCCACCTCTCTCTCCTGTAAGGAGACTCAAGGTGGCCTACAAGCTCCTTTCCCTTTCTCCCCATAACAAACGCCCTGTGAGGAAGGTGAGGCTGAGAGAGTTCTGAAGAACTGTGACTAGGTCACCCAGCAGGAATGTATGAGTACAGAAGCACATCTGATTCACCAGATAAACCTTCCACTCAGGTGGAGGAGTGGGGAATCAAACCCGGTTCTCCAGATTAGAATAAGGACTGGATACTGAGTGATATGAAGGACCTCCACCTGAGACTCCAGAGAGTCACTGCCAGTTGGAGTACACAGTATTTACCTTGAAAGATTATCTGTTTCAGTTCAGTATAAAACAGCTTAATGTGTATCAGTTAATTTTTTTTACATTAACAGAATAATTAGATTTTTTACAGCACCAAGAGTACTATGTTTTAATAAATATTCAAGACAGAATGCTTTATTTGACGCCTTCCATTGTCTACATAGGACACCAGTTTCTGCTTCAACATCATGTATGCATGTCAGAATGCCTGATACGTAGTTGCATGCAGAACACAATCAGGGACTTATTAGAAGCATCAAGTTCCTTTCCCTTCCTTGACCCTCACTGTGTAAATCTAAAAAGGTCACACAAGAGATTGTAAGTCATTTTGTTTCCTGAGAGGGAATATCCTATCACTGCTGCCAATTGATTTGACTCACGCTATCAGTCATGGTCCTGCCAGTCACCATCCTGATGCTTGTCAGGTTTGCCTTGCTGCCAAGCACCAAGTGTGAAATTGACAAAGGGTGTCTAAAGATTCAGAAACACTGTCTGCTTTGTAAGGTAGAGCGAATACCTTTGCTTGGAAAAAAGAAAAAAGCTCTCATGTACATATTGCATTCCTTGGTGTCTGTTAGTCTGTTTTTAAACTCTGTTCTTTTATATATTCACATATAGGAATGCCTCCCTTTTAAATTATTGTTGCTGTGGCAAAACAGGCCCACTTTGCACAGCAGGCCCTGTTCCACCCCAAGCCTCTACCAGGGATTCCAACCTTTTCCTGGAAAGGGCTTGCTTTGTCTCTCTCTGGGTAAACTGCTGCAGGGTAAACTGCTGCCACTACCTCATTATTTTAGGAACTTCCTGCTGGGGAGGGTCAGGGCTCCCCGGCTTCCTTTCCAACTCTGAGGTCTAGCCTCGGTTTCCTCTGTTTTCCCTTTCCTGGGTTCCACAGGGCAGATTGGAAGCCCCGGAGGAGCAGCTGCGTGCCAACTGCCATACTTCCTCCTAGTGCATCTACAACGGCGGAGGCCTAGGTGGTACAGAGAACTGTTCCCCATATCTAAGGTTCAAAGGTATTTATTAAAAATACTATGTTTTAGCACTGCACTAGATTGAGGAATGTTTTCAAAAACAAATGAGATATAAACGCAATTCCTCTATCCCTTTCTCTATACATACCCTAGCAGTTGTTACAACAGGATAGGCTCTTAAGCTTAGAAGGTTACAATTCTCACAAGAGTTCCCATTACCTGGAAGACTGGGTCAGCTCCCTGGGTGAGCACATGGTCCCAAAATGGCTGCTCTCTCCAGAGCATAAACAAGAGTTCTGCTTCCTTCAGTGGCCCAGCAAAAAGAGACCTCCCCTCCCTGCTCCCAGGAGTTTTATCAGTTCCTTGGTCCCACCCCTCTCTCAGGGTCACTCTGGGTTAAGGTACCTTTCTCTGCTAGGTCAGGTAGCTTTTCCTGATGTTCCTCTGTCTAGCATGTTTAAGTCCTCTAAATCTATGGCTGATTCCGCATGGGCCAAAAACAGCAGTGTGAAAATGGTGTAAAAGGGTTTATACTGTTTTCACACTGTTGTTTTTTGACCCATGCGGAATCAGCCTATGATACCTGCTTGGAAAAGAGAAGAGGGGGTGAGGGAAGATAAAAAGGCTTTTGCCACTTGTTGAAGATCTAAGTCAAGATATGAGGGAATAGTTGCCTTAAAATACTGTGTTTGAGCAGTCTCTAGGATCAATAGCTTCTGTCTCAAAACACTACGATGATAAGTACTTCATAATTAATAGTTATGGGTATTTCCCATTGATCTAAATTAAATGAAGGGAGGCCTTTTAGTTGTGAACTTCTACAAACAGCATGTTTATCCAAAATGTATACTGCTAATCACAGAGACGTTTCACTTTTGGTTGATGGTAATTGTCAATTTGGCTCTTCAACAGTCATGGAGTAAGTACCACAATATATATAGCAGCAAAAAATATTTGTCATGGCCACATAGTATTTTAGTCAGGGCTCTGCCATGTTTCATTCGGAGTCACTCTTAGGCCTTTTCCGCATAGCAAATGTAAAGCGGGTTGCAGCCAGGATAAATGACCCTGGCATAGTCCCAGCAGTTCGCATGGCTGCCTTCACACGGAGGTGCGTATTATTATTTTTATTTACCTCCCACCGATGCGTAGCTACACAGGCATGCACAAGTGAACCCCAAAAGCCATGTTGTCTGACGTTTTGACCCTTTGCACATGCATGGCTTCGCAGATAGGCACGTATGGCTGAAAAAAGTCCCTCCCTGCCTTGCTGTTTGCTTTGAAGCAGCATCTCAGGATTTTAAAAAAAGAATCGCGGATAGTGCGATTCTTGAATAATCCGTTGCGGGGGGGATAGCACGTGGCAGACTCACTTTAGGGGCGGGATCTGTGCAAAAAAACGGGGTTTTTATCGTTGTTATCTCAGGTTTTTTGGCTAGTGTGGAAAGGGCCTTAGAGCAGTGGTTCTCAACCTTCCTAATGCCGCGACCCTTTAATACACTTCCTCATGTTGTGGTGACCCCCAACCCTCATATTTATCCGTTTTACAGATGGAGAACACTGATGCAGAGAGTCTAAGGCGACCCCTGTGAAAGAGTCGTTTGACCCCCAAAGGGGTCGCGACCCACAGGTTGAGAACCACTGCCTTAGAGGGTGCCCTTGGGAATTTTTTGCACTGATTCCAGCTTGTACCAGTCTGTCGCTTATCTCATTTTGTAATCGCTTCTGCAGCTAGGAGCAAGGAGTAGGTTTTGGATGTCTGTTTCTTTCTGTTTCTTCCTGTCCAAGAAATGTGTGTGAGTGTGCCTTCCCCCCAAAGGTGGAAAAGGGGTTTTGTGGGAATTACGTTTCTACTGTGGGGGATATAATGCTTTGCCTTTTTTATTGTATTGAGTTCTCACTATAAGAAGTCATCAGCTTTTCTGTGCTTGTAATCAATAAGTAAGAATTCTGCTTTCAAAGTACCAATTCACTTATTGGACAAGTCTGGGATTGTGACAGTATTAAAACCAGTTTACAACAGATTACCAATCAGTACAACATTTCCATTTCCTAAGGACCATTTCAACTGTTGAGCCTTACATGTTTTTCTAAAATCTTCAGAGATTACACTTTCCTCATATCTCTAGGCAGCTCATGCCAAAGATTAGGAGTTGCCAAAAAACCCAAATATGAGCTGAAACCTCCCTCTGTATGAGATTATAAGAAGCCCCTGTTGTAATGCACACTGGAGGTTACTCTCAGGTAAGTAAGTTGAGAACTACTATCTGAGAATGTGCATTTGCTATCCTAATCACTGCAACTGGACATGAAACATCAACATGTATGTAAGTGACCTATTTCATATTTGGAATAAGACAGTGCCCTGGGCACTCCCTCTGAAATGACAGGAGGCAGGGTCCAGGTTGATGCATGGATTTCCTAATAAATAGTTCACTGAGAAGTCACTTGTGAAGTGACTTCATACAGAATTTATTTCCTTTTGGTTGCAATAGAATTGGGCTGTTAGCAGAGACATACTGTACTGCAGTATCCCTAGAGCCTTGGAAAAAAAGTTTGTAAATACATTTAGTGTTGTTGTTTTTTAAAAAAACCACAAAAAACCCCCTCATACAACAAATATTACAAAATGCCAAGATTATGCCAATCAAACAGAACCAGTTGGTGCCGTAATGTATGATGCAATATATGTTCAAAATAGGTATAAAGTACGTCTCTTGTGTAAATACACTTTGATGAAAATCCAGTTTGTTGGAGATACCTAGATTGAATTTCTCCCCAAGCAGCTTCTGTGGCGGCTGTGAACTATTTTATTCCGACACCTGTTTCCTTTCATTGTCTGAGAACTTAAGCTTCTTGGGCTAGTTTGTTTGAAAAGATAAGGCTGGATTGCTCCATTTGTGTTTAAAAGGGCCCACTTAGTCAGGCACTTGAATATTGGAATTTTGCAGTGTTACTTGTGTGGATGGGGTGAGGCACCTGCTTTTATCATGGACTTAGATTACTGTCAGTTTTACTTTCTGGCACACTGTCATGGTTTCACATTGCTTTTCTGTAGGAATGATTTTTTTCTCTCTCTCTGAAAGCAGCTGCGCAACAGGGATAGTTGGCAACACAGAAAATGGACATCCAACTGGGGATTCTTAATTATACCTAAGAAAGTCTAATTCCCCTTATTTCCCATTTCCAAGAACATTGTGCATATTCAATCATTATATTAGCTTTTCCTTTTCACATGTTGTCATTGTATACTTATTATTATTATTATGCTATATGCTGATTCTCTGAGGACCTAAGTGTCATTTGCCTTACGATTTTACCTTTAGCTGCTGAAACAAAAACTTTTTTGGGGGGAAAGTTAAATCAAAATGTCTATCTTCATAGCAGATCAAAATTTTTCATTGCTTTCTGCAACATCCTTTACTTGTAATATATAGCCTGTATCTCTAGTTTAAAATTTCTGTAAAGCACACAAATCTTCCTTTTGATCATCATTTTTCCAGTGAAATAAGTTGGGCAGGAGCTTCATATTGTTGGATATTGTGATATTGTAATCAGTTACCTCTTGGATTTTCGGGGGTGAACCGAGCAGGTCTCTGGAGAGGCAGCACATAAATTAATTTACAATTAATTTCTAAATTAATAAAAGTCAATCATATGTGTTTAGTTGGGAAACACCTAGTTATTTAGAGTCACCCAAGGGATTAGAACCCAGCTAACCTTTCTGCAAGCACATGGGGATAGATTTATGTGAACTCTGTCTACCCACTGTAGAGTTCCCTTTCTCCCCTTATGCTTTTTTTTGTGATTCTCCCAACTCCTAGGAGCAGCACCTTTGGGGCTGCAGCAGGAGGGACAAAGCAGGAAGGCTGATTTTGGTGGGATCCATGTTACAGTAATTTCATTTTTTATTATCTCAATATTGTGTTGATTGTGTTGAGAAACACCATGTTCATTTGAACCCATTCTGTAGTGTGGGAAATACCCTTTCTTTCCAGTTCTTTGCTCTCCAGATTAAATGCTTATGATTTCTAGTTAGCCTCAACATGAGTTGCTAACCCCCACGTGGGGCCTGGAGATCTTCTGGAATTACAACTGATTTTCAGATTACAGAGATCAGTTTTCTTAGAGGAAATGCTCACTTTAGAGGGTGGAGACTTTATGGCCTTATTCCTCTGTGAGCTCACTTCCCTCCTATACTCTGCCCTTTCCGGGCTCCAGTCCAGAATCTCTAGGAATTTCCCAACCATGAGTTGGCAGCCATAGGCTCAGCGGACTTTCGTTTGGGGGTGCCCAGATTCATATTTGTGGCAAACATTTCAAGTTCTTATGGTGATGTGTCTGTCAAAATTGATTACTGTTGAATTCAGCAGATGGCTGGCAGAGTCCATAGAGCCGTTTCACTATATGTTGAGAAAGTTGGAGGTCAGCATCGACTAAATTATAAATGAAGTTCCTGCAGTTCATACTTACATTTTCCGGCCCTGAGATTAGGTCCCTTCATGGTCTCTTGTACTTTTCTTTATGGCACTTTCATTCATTTATTACTTGAAGCTTCTTTTAGGGCCACAAAGTTCCCAATTGAATGGCCCTTGCTTTGTCACTTATAATATTAGATAAAGTTATGCAAATACTACCATTTTTAGTCCCCTCCCCCGGTTCATTACATTGCTGTACAGTTAGGTTTGCTATTAAAACCGGACCATTTATGATTACAACTTTTTTATAAAACTACAAAAAAAGCACTACGGGTTTATTCCTAGGTTGTTTCATCAATGAGAGCTGACAGTTTTGCAAGAAAGATGTTATGTTATAGGAATTAACTCTTAGTCAATTGTAAATAATTGTGTTATGCCAGAATGTTATCACCAAGATTAGAAATCATTTCCTATAGCATCATGTTCTTGCTTCCTCAGCATAGTTCCAATCGAAGGGAATTTGAATGAGGTGGATCTCATTATGAACATAAAGGAGACAAAGCTTGAATAATTTTTATATTTATTTCCCATAGATGGCTATTCCATTTCTTATCCTGTCTATCCAAATCTTATAAAATAAATTGTTCTAGTCCATTCTTTGGAGAGAAGCAATGAATTTGTTTGTGCCAAAGCAAAGTAGCTGTATATATGCACAAAAATTTGTTAACACAGTTATTTATACAAAGAGGGAGGGCTCGCTTACCTTTGATGTCATTTACATACTTTATTTGCTGTCTGACAAGTTCTTCTCTTTCCTCTTTTATTTATGTGCCAAAAATATGACTTTTCAGATAAGTCAACCAAACCTTTAATGTACTGTATATTTTAAAACTTCATAAAATGCAGCTACTGGTTGTTGCCCCCCCCCCCCCCCCGGCATTTGTTAAAAATTATGCTTTATCAAGATTAGACATATTTTACCACTGATAACAGCATAATGGCATTGTATTTTTTAAATATTATGAACAAATATATGTGTTCCATTTTAAAGTCTAATCTGACATTTACACTGAATTATCCAGCATTTAAAAGAAAGTTTATCACTGGGAAGTTAAAAATGTCGGCAGCCTGTCTTTTATAAATATAGACTTGGGGGCCCACTTCCTGAGAAAGAATGTGACCAGTTTATTATAAGAATGCAAAGACGCCAACCTCATATCGTTGCCATGTTTCTGTTCAAATGGAAAAACTGTACCACTTGCCCATAGATTCTAAGATTGTAATCCCTATCATTCACTAGTGAAGGAAAAGGAGGTCAGTTATTGATATAGTACAGGGGTAGGGAACCTTTAACACTCAAAGAGCCATTTGGACCCATTTTCCACGGGAAAAGAAAACACTTGGAGCCGCAAATAATTTTTGACATTTAAGATAAAGATAACACTATATATATAGGGGTTTTTTTAACCTTTTACTCCGCTCATTCTGAGAAGCGCATGGATGCGCCCGCCCTGCTGCCTGCAGGGCGGGCAAGGATGAAGCCGGCGGCTCAGCCTCGCCGGCTGCCGGGAAAGCGCCCACCCCGCTCCAACGGGGTGGGCGAGAGGGGAAGCCCGCAGCGCGGCCCAGCCAACCATGGGCAGTTGGTGCACCCGCCCTGCTGCCTGCAGGGTGGGCAAGGATGGGGCCGGCAGTTCGGCTCGTGGAGCCACAGTGCAAGGGCAGAAGAGCCGCATGCGGCTCTCGAGCCTCAGGTTCCCTACCCCTGATATAGTAGGTTCAGGCTATAGAAAATGACAATTTTGATCTGGAAGTTGAAGCTGGTCCAGAATGCAGCGGCACGGCTTTTGACAGGTGGTGATTATTCAGATCACATCACCCCTGTGCTATGCCGTCTGCACTGGCTCCCAGTGGAGTTCCGGATCGTCTTCAAGGTGCTGGTAATAACCTTTAAGGCCTTACGCGGCATGGGGCCCTCATACCTACGGGACCGCATCACCCCCTATGTCCCACGTAGGCCACTGCGTTCAGCGGTGGCAGAACTGCTGGTGACCCCCAGCCCCGCGATGATGCGGCTGGCCTCGACCCGGGCCAGGGCCTTTACGGCTCTGGCCCCTGCCTGGTGGAATGCTCTACCTCCATCAGTTCGGGCCCTGCGGGACCTTGGTGAGTTCCGCAGGGCCTGCAAAACAGAGCTATTCCACCGGGCTTTTGGGGAGGCTGGCCGCGGTTTTACTGCCCCCCACTGAAACATCGGAATCAAAACTGAGGCTGCCATTCTCCATCCCCTGTTATTTCGGTCGGGCCCACTGTTGATTCCATCTGGGCCCGCCTGCTCCCTCCTTTTCCTTTTCTATTACTACTTCTCCCTTTTTAGCCTTGGGATCAGGCGCCCGTTTTTACCGTTTTATTAGTCTACTGTTTTACTGTTTAAATTGTATATGATTGCTGCTGGATTTTAAATGTGTTAAGTTATGTTGTTGGAGTTGCTGTCAGAGAACAGCCATGTTGGAAGCCGCCTCGAGCCCCCTGGGGAAGAGGCGGCCTATAAGTTTGAAATATAAATAAATATAAATAAATTTATTCTTCTTGGGTTTTTTCAGCAATTAACAGTGACATGGACTCAATTTTCAGAGCTCACCATTAATCTAATAAGCTAATAGTATACGTAAAAAAGAAAATGTGTTTCCTTTCCCCAAATTGTCAGTTACTCTAATTTATTAATGAAAAGAGTGTCCTTTTGGACATACAGGAGCTAGGAAGGCAAACATATTGAACAGTAACCTTGGCTTGTATCCTGACTTAATGTTCCATGTGCTCAAAGGGGGCTGATTCTTCCCACAAGTCAGTCCTGCCCCCTCCCCCCCAACAGAGCAGCTTTCCAAGAATGAATTTTGAGTTGCAGAGAGAAGTGGGAAAATCATGCTCTGAAGATGGCTATCTCTCTGACTGCAAAATTTTTAGGTGGGATTCGAGCCCTAATAGTGTAATGACAGCAGTTTGTATGAATTTCCTTCCGGGCTGAGAACTGGCTTGCATGTATGATTTTTGGTAGTGGATTGCAATATCCACGTTGAATACATACAGTTACTGTTTATCATATCAGAAAGTACAAGTATATACAGCCCTCATAAAGGGATTTTTGCTATAAGTTGTAAGTTGAAAGGGTCTATATGCCTTTCCCCTTCAATCCCTCCAGGTCATCCATGCTGTCAGAGATCATACTGCCAACCTTTTGTTATGAGAGTAGGTACAGGCAGATGCAAGTTTGTGGCAGCATGCATGGTATTCATTGCAAGGTTCTCTTCATTGAGATGCAAATCGGTAATTTATGAGAACTAGATCAAGTTTTGCAATGTTTTTTGAATTCATCCAGTATTATGAATTCACAGAGTATGAATATATAGATATTTGTCAAAGGCAAGAAATCCTGATAATTAAATCCAGTTACTTTTAAAAGAATAGGGGGTTTGTTTTAGTCAAATAAAATCCCAGTTCTTTAAATTAGTGGTTCACTTCCAGAGCATTGGGAATAGAAACTTCCCTATTTATAGGGGTTTGCTGTTAAAGTGTGACTTAAGTCCCTTTTGCCCTATGCGTACTTTTCAGGCAGCTGAGGTTTGCCATGCCTTTCCATGCCATCTGAAAACCTGTTGAAGGCGGCATGGCAGTGGTGCCATCGCTGGCTGCAACACCCTCTGGATTAGGCTGTGACAGATTTAATCTTAACAGCCTTTTTTAAAAAGTCGCATTGTATCCATGCAGGACCCTAGTTTTGGTGGGGTCCCAAACTTGGGTGATAAGGGACTTAACCCTTCAAAGTGCTACCCCCCCTCCCCCAGACAGACTGCCTGTATTGTTTCTTTTTCAGAGCTAACATCAGCATGTGAAGGTTTGGGGATGTTGATTGGTGAAATTGAGTGTGTTGATTGGTGAAAGGGATGAGTCCCCTCTGCAATCTTTGCTGTGACCCCAATCTGAATCAAGTATCTGGCTGCCTTCCATTTGACTTTTTAAATAGCTGAGAAGATCCAGTCATAGATCTCCCAGTGCTTTAACTGGGCCTTTAATTTGCCTGCAATAAACTTTCTTCATTTTAGTGTACAAAAGCTGTTGTTTTGAAACTGTGGGCTTTGCTAGGAAGAGAAGTGATTGTACAGAGGAATGCAAAGTTCATTGTAATTTTTCTTTCTTTATTTCCTTGCTAGATTGGCAATTCAAATTATCTATTATGTCTGCCTTCTTTGTGGCTACATCACATTAGCAGTTCATCGTCATATTTTCATCAGCCAAGATCTCCCCAGAATGCATTTTACACATTCATTTCCTGCTGAGGAGTCATTTGGCAGACATTATTTGGCTATACCTGATAAGCTATCATTTGGCAATACCTAAAAGACAACTGTTATATATGCTTCCTGGGGAAGTACAGAAACTTGGTGCTGGTGTTGTCCTTATTTCTATTCAGCACCCCTTTCAATGGCAACATTAAACATTAGGAGCGCCTGACAATTCCTCTGTGAGGGAAATCATGTATAGGCAGCAGTTCCTTTTCAGGAGGTGCCAAATTTGTTATCTCCTGTTAGTTTGATTCTCAAAATCTCAGCAGTAAAGAAGTGTTGAAAGAAATGGTCTGTATATTCTGACTCATTTATTTGAAAACAGATGAAGGAAACAAAAATGCACTTTTGTAATACGTAGGTATCTTGGGGACATTACCAATGTCTACACTGAAGGTGGCTTTCAGTGCCATCGAAAGGGTGTAGCACCCAAATGCATTGCTACAACCAGTCTGCTCCACCCTTCCCAAGAGACCTTTCCAGAAGCATAGGGAGGCAAAAAAAAGTATTTAAAAACCTGCCTTCTACTACATTGGACCAAAAAGGTGGCATAAGTCCAAAGCCCCGGGCACCGGCATTGTTGAGGCAATAGTTAGGTGGGAGCTAACTAGCACTGACTCCTCCACCAGCCATACTTCTGGATTGCCCCTGCTATTCCAGCGGCAGTGCAGGAATGTTGGTGTGGCGCTCTGTGCCATGTTTAACAGTTGTGGAGGGTGGCAGTGGCTGCTCACTGGTAGTTTCACCCCGCCACTGGGGCAAGTGCCTAGGGAGGGCAAATCCGACAGCATGACCCTGCACTGCCTCTAGTGGCAAATCCCCCCCACTTTTGGATGGGGCTGTCAGTCCATTTGCACATAAGCCATTTCCGTCATTCCTAGCCTGCAAATGAAAACATTTCCTCTATGAAGCTCTGCACTGTTTTTCCCCTGTTTGGTTGTGGAAATGTTTCAAGTCACCTTTTCTCTGTTGTTTCTGACAACAGTGCCAGTTCCATAGGGAATCATCGACATAATTGTTGTATGTTCAGTTCAAACAAAATTGAATTCTTGAGTCATTATAACTATAGTTACTTTATAAAACAAGGATTTGGCTTGGGTTGAATCATCTTTGCTTTTTCCTCCATCTCCCGGCAGAGACCACACTGGTACCCTAGCCTGGATTGTGCAGAGAGCAGTATCAAAAACAAGCCAGGATTGAGCCTGGGTGTCTGCTTTTGTATATCACACAAAACTTTAGTTAAGATAAACCAACTTCAAACTGTGGCTTCAGATTTTGACTTGACATATACTAGCTAAGCTTAGCAAATGGAGTCCCTTGCAGTAAGATAATTACACTAACTAAAATTAGTTTATTTCAGCCATGCTTTCACATGACAAACTACCAAGCCATTAAATTAATCTAGATAAGGTAGACTTTCAAACAATGTTTTATATATCATGTTTATGTTACTCCAACAGTGTCATGCAGGAGATAAGCATTCATATCATTGTTGTTTATCTCCTAGAGCAAAAGTATCTGTGTGGCAATGGTGAAATGGACACCACAAGTTACATGAACAATTTCTAGACCTATTATGACCTTCTTAGGTTTTTCTGAACATGTATCTTGCTGAATGATGGAGTGCAATGCAACAATGTAAGACACAAGAATTGTATTCTTGGCTTGTATCAAAATCCATCTAGCTCTGGTCAACTGCCTCAAAAGATCTATTTCACTGGCATAGCTAATATATGGAGATACCAGCTTGTTGAGATTCTGTGTGTCTCATCAACAAACATACTTTTCCTTTCTGTGTTTAATTAAAATAAAACCAGTCCTTTCAGTGGCTGAACTTTCATGTAAAGGCAGTTTAAGCTCCATGAAGATTTAGCTCCATTTTTTTAAAAAATATGGTGATCTGTACTATGAAGTTTCAAAAGACACAAAAGAAAAAAATCCCAGCTCAAAATGTAGGAGTTATTTTTGCAGTAACGTATGCCATGATTTTTAAACATTCAGGCCTTTAAACTTTTTTTTTATAGTGTATGTTCTTGCCAATCCCAGCACACAGTTCTACAAACTAAAATATTTGGCAGTGAATTCATATTAACAGATGGAACAAGAAATTAACACGTTTTTGCTTCGCTAATTCACAGTTCTTTTAATACGCTAATTCTAAATCACCTGTTCTGACTTTGACAGGCTACAGACACCTGTTTTGGGTAATATTCCACCGCTAATTATTACATGAGAAATTCAGTTTCCAACAAAGGCTTTCTGTGTGAAATTGTCATAGCTAACAAATCAGTAATTCTAACTTTATATAAAAATAGTTCTCCATGTACACTTAAATGTTCTTAACCTTTCTTAAAGTGCTTAAAGGAACAGATTTACATGATGTGGGCAATGCTCTGGCGAGAGGGCTTTTGAAGAGAAGTGCCATGTCTGCAGATTTTTTAAATAATGAAAACATTTGTAGCTTAAATCTTGGATTAGCCAGCTGAGTCAGTATTCTTTACATGTTTGTGTGTGTGTGAGTGATGTTAAACACTGCAGTGGTGCCATGCTGAACTTTGAAATTTGGGGTGAAAGATTAACCCCTGTTTCTGTTGGTAACTCCACTGGTATAGAGTCTCTTTTAAAGACAGTTAGTGCAGCTTTAGCCTCAAAGTAAACAAGACTGCAAAAGAGACAATATATTTCCCAAATAATGACCACTCTGCAATAAAAAAGAGCTACATTCATGTTACACTTTTTTGTCACCTTGATCTTACATACACTGTGAACTGTCACTTTCAAGGGAGTTGAACTGCAAATTGTGGTGTTAAAGTACTGTCATGGAAACTGACAGGAAAATAATTCCATCATATATCATTGGGAGAGTGTTGACTGTGCTTTCTCTCCTTATTTTCCCCTCAGGAAAATACTCAAGTTTTTCCCTCCTCTTCCTAAAAACAAATTATTGTTTTGTTTCAGTTATTTAAAGGAGAAGGGCAACATCAAGGTTCAGAATCAGCATTTCCTCTTTTTTTTTGTAGCCCTTCTGCTCTGTTGAGGTGGCACGAAGGGGTGAGGATTTGATGGCGTGCTCTGTATGCTTTCAGAAAACAGGTCGGGAAAGTCTTCTTTCTTAATGCATTCATATATATTAAAAGCCCTGCAAGTAGAAAACTAGCTGGATGAGCTCTCTCTGATGTGCTGATTTTCACTTTGAAGTGTTTTGCACTGGGGCCTTTCTCCACAAATAAATTGCTGCTGTTGTGGCATCAGTTGCATGCTGAATTGTAATGCCAGTAGCAGTGGATGTTGGCATTTGAAATAATTTCCCCTTTGAATTTTCCCATCCAGACAGGAATGCTTTTCCATTATGATCATGCATTTCCCCCTTGTGGGAGAGACACCTGTGCAATTCCACATACACCCTGCCAATTTGAGCCGATTAGCACTATTATGGCCATCCCCATGTGGTTTTCCCCTTCAGAATTACGTTGTTTTTTTTTAAAAATAAAACATTTGTATCCTACCATTCCACTTATTTTAGGGTCCCCAAGGTCACAACATAAAAAAAACTTTAAAATTCAAATTATAACATTTAAAACAATAAGACATTTAAACATGAAGATTGATGGATAAATGTAGTGTCTGCATGATTCTTGGCAATCATTTTCTCACAGATATATTGAGAAGATCGTAAATTGTGGTGACTGCTTCAGAGGTGCTGATGAATATTCTTCTCTCACCAAATGTAACCAGTATCTTAAACCTTTTTTTAATTGTCAGGACAATCGTTGCCCAGTACTTCCCACCCCTACTCCCACCTTGAATCACATAGAAATGTGACCTAATGGTCAGAATAGAAATGGTGTCATTTTCAGTGATGTAATAGTTCCAATTTAAATGCCAATTAAAAAAAAGAACCTTAAATATAACGGCAACTGTGGCAAGCAGTTGAGGCTGACAGCAGGCAGTATGCTTTTGTCATACCACGAGGGTGCCCACACACAAGCATGTCATTCTGAAAAAATGGCAAAATGGTAGTGTTAGGTCCAAATATTCACGCCAAGACTGTGCTTCCCTTCTACACCAAGGGAAAAAGGACAAGTCAACTCCAAGGTGAAAAATAAGGCCACGTGGAGGAGAAAATTTTATTTATTTATTTGGATTTCTAACCTGCCCTTTCCAGACCAAATTGGGCTCAGGGAGTTTTACAACATAATTAAAAGTACACATCTTTAGTTAAATATTACTTAATGCTGAAACTTTAAGAATGCTAACAGCATCAATATATCACATAGTGGGGATGTCAGAGTGGGGACAAAGGAAATACCAAACTTAAATTTGTAATTCTTAGGTAGACTGAAGGGGCGGGGAGGCCAGTTAGATGAAAACTGTTGCTGTCTTCAACCACAGAACTGATAAAACAATTAAAGCTCTAAAGCTTTCCAGAATTGTAACAAATTCCACAGGGTTAGGTCTCACTAGACAGAGAGTTTCACCAAGCCAGGGCTAGAGCAAAAAAGGCTATGGCTCTAGTTGAATACATCTTTTGGGCCAGGAACCACTTGTAAATTGGTTCCTGCTGAGCATAATACTCTTTGGGGGAGGATAGCTTGGGAGAATAGCTGATATTGATGACAATAGATATTTGAAATTCCAGTTTAACTGTTTGTAGATATTATTATAATTGCACTACATTTGACTAGTGTGGAACCATCCTTGGAGTCTATATGTGAGAACATGCAAAAAAAGATATTCTCTACCTACAGCCTGAAATAGAACAGCCAACTCTGTTGCCTCAACCTACTGGATGTGTAATCCTTGCCTGTATTGATTTGCTTCTTTTTTTACCCCACTTTTCTCTCTACTGGGACCCATAATGGCTTACAGCTTCTCCCTTCCTCTATTATATTCTCATGACAACCCTGTGAGGTAGGTTAAGCTGAGTCTGTGCGGCTGACCCAAAGTTATTGAGCAAGTTTCCTTGGCAGAGTGGTGACTTGCACCTGACTCTTCCAAATCTTAGTCTGACAATGTAACCACGACACCATGTTCTCAAAAACATGTCTTCTTTCCAGCTTTCCAGCTTTAGCTTTCCAGCTAAGAAACAAGAATGCTGCTTCTGAGAATGATTGTAGTGTATTCTTCTTACCTCTGGTCCACATGGACTTCAATTACATCTTTCCTGGAGGGGCCTCTTGCATTGGAAAAAGTTTCCCTCTGTTGGAAGAAAGTGCCAATGTTAGCCAATCTGTGCCTTACATTCCATAGAATCCTCAAAATATATCAGATGATGGACTCTGTGAATATATGTCTGGATCATGCATGAGTCAGACTTGATCTGAGTTTGTCTTCTAAACATAATAAGCACATTCGTGACAAATCTCTGTGTCTTGATGCTTAGAAATTGGGGTTTGTGTCTGGCCAAAGAATTGGGCTTCTGGCTAGAAACTGGCTATGGTTCAATTTAATGGTGGTATTGCAAAGTTGATGTCCCTCTCTAATAGGATGATTCAATAATGAAACACATAGGAAAAACGCTTAGTATTGTAGAATAGGAGCTTCTGAGGAATTAAAAGTCCATTTTGAGATTAATGGAATTATTGGCCAATAAAAGGGCTTTGGGTATTTTGAGGATAATTCTAGCAGAACTATAGTAATTCCAGAAAGTTTATCTGATGAATGTGTCTTTTGTTTAATAGCAGTAAAAATGGACTCACGTGACATGACCACTATATGTGATAGCATGGGAAAATTCTATCACATTTCAGCTTTTCTATCCCATTAATTAGTACTAACCCCAGGGTACATGCTAGAAATTTCAAATCAATGGGTTGTCATTTGATAGTAGCAGTTACTACCTGTTAATCCATCATTACTGCATGTTAATCCAAGTTAAGTTGAGGTTATGCTTGGTTTGAGACCAAAACTGGACTGAAAGATGCTTTTGTATGGAACCTTCTGTACATCTGCTAGTGCTTTCAAAAGTTACTTTTTAACCTGCATGACTTTTAAAAAATCCTTTTAAAATGTTAACCTACAACAACTACAAGAATGGTGGACCTGCCACCCTACATAAGGAAAGAAACAAGCAGGAAATACGTAGTGTCAACCTTGTTCCCCCCAAAATAACCAGCATCTCATACAATGACATTTAATAAATAAAAGATCAGAATGAAAGAATTAAATTTTTTTAACCAACTACCCATCTCACTTTCACCCTATGCATAATAATTCTAGAATATTAAACTCATTTTCTTTCATACCAGTTTTTCTTCCTTATATTTATAAAGTTAGCCATAATAATATTTGTACAAAACCAAAATGGGACAACAAACATATGTACTAACAATTTCTACCTATTTTCCATCATTCTGTTACATGCTTCTATAATGTATCAAACCATTATCAGATTATTTAAACATTTGTGATTAAATCACTTAATCTTAATCAATTTTAAACATATATTTTTTCTATCTAACCTTCCCCATCCTGATTCTCAGATTGGTCCCATGGTGTTTACTCTTTACTCTGAAGGGAAATAGTAAGAAAGAAAAGTAGGTAGCACTTTAGGTTGTCTAAGGTTCTTTTTTATTTTTATTGAAGAACTTTCTTGCTGCTTGGACATCTGTGATCTTTTGGTAGTCGCCATTATAAGTGAAACCCAGTCCTTCTATCAGCAACCATCAAAAGGATATTTTCTTCTTTTTCAAAGCATCCATAAGGAATGTGTAATCCTTTCTTTTCATTAATATTTGTCATTATAATTAGACCCAAACCTTGAAACTGCATTTTTAAATAGTACATGCAAAGGAACTTCTTCTTAAATGGACTTTGTGTCAAATACATCACAGAGTCCTGGGGAGATTCTTGTTTTTAGCTGCTACTAACCTTAACACAATAGATTTTCTCCGTGATAGGCTCAGTTTCTTTAATGGGAGAGACATAAACCTCATCAATTCTGGAATGAAATATTTTCTGAGAACTTCTCCAACTTTTTCTGGCATGGCATATAACCTTAATGCACATTCCCTCTGCTTCAAATTCAGACAGAGTATTTCCTCTGCTTGGTGGTGAATTACTTTTGGTATACTTCAGTTTTGGTCTCTAAGGCCTTAAAATCCTCTGTTATCTTTTTCAGGACAGTAGCTAACCCTTTAATCTTTTTCTTTATTTCTGTTATTACCCCACTACACTTTTTATATGTTCTACTCTCTGCTTCATTCCCTTCATGTCATTTTGTATGGAAATTAACATCAGTTCTACTCTTTGCATTGGATCCAGAGTTTGGACCTCCAAAGCAATTTGGCTTCTCCTCTAGTCAGCTGTTATCAACTGTGATACAGTTCTATAATTTTGCCACTAGATGTCCTTCTTGATTTGCTCAGTTTTATTCAGTCCAAGCTTTCTGGGAAGTGACCTCTCCTCCCACTCTATTCTTCTGAGAGTTCACAATCACCTATGTAAACTTTCTTTGCAAGATGAGTAGTTTCTTTTGCTACATTTCCAGATATTTACTATTTTTTCATTCACACTAATATAGCTTTACCTCTCCACTTCAAAGTTTTTCATTTCAAAGTGTTGATTTCTGCAGTTTGTATTTGCAGACAGGAATAGAAACAGAAAGTACTAATCATTTAGCAGAATCAAGGCTCTCACTGGTTGGAACATAAGATGTCTATCAAGATGTCCCCTTTATTTTCTTTTCCTTTCTTCAGGAATCATGGGAAGTAAGGCATCACCATGGCTTTGAAATCTAAATGCTAACTCCCATCTCTTCTCCTGGAGGCAACCTTGGGCATTCTGTTTGGGTGATTTCCAACCCTTGCTCAGGGAGGCAGGACAGATTTCCCTTCTGGATCCAGTTCTTTTCCTGCCTACAGCAGGGAGAGCAGGACTTAGAGCTAGCTCCAAGAAAAAACTTGGCAAAATCCATTCATTCTTCTATTCTTACCCTTGTGATGCTGTTCTTCATCGTTAAGTGTAGTAAGTCTGTGTGTGTGTGTGTCAGCGTCTCTGTCTCCCCACTCCACCCCTCCCTCGTTTGCCGCCCAAACGGCCGCCATAAAATTGCCGCCTATAGATCTTTTCCCCCTCCACCTGAGACCTTTGGGAGGTCCGCAGCAGAGGGAACAAGGGCAGCCACCCATAAGGGGTCGCGCAGACCCGAATCACTCATCACCTCCTCTGAGGCTTCGATGCCCACCTTAATGAAGCAGAAGTTCTTCCTCTTGCTGCTCTGTGTAATCTACAGAGATGCTTTTCACCCCAGAGTTACATTTTAGGTGAAAAAGATAGTGGCAAAGTCTCTCCTGTCGGGAAAGTGGCTTCCATTAATGATGACAGATCAGGAAGTCACTTTTAATTTTCACCACTTTGGTTATTGGCCATGCTGGCAGGGGCTGATGGGAATTGTAGTCCATAACATCTGGAATGCCAAAGGTTCGCCACCTCACTAGATTGATGTAATAATACAAAATGTGAATACAGACAAGATCAAATGAAATAGTTTTATGAAAAGTTTTCATGTAGCTATAGATTCTAGGATCTACCTAATCATGCTACTTTGTACTCTCTCTCCTTTTTTAGTTATTCCTTTTTATATCTGTGATGCTCCCATGTGCACGTATGATGAAAAGTTTGATGTACCTATGTGTTGAACAGTTCTAAAGAATGGGAGACCAGTATCAAAAAAACACATTAAAGAAAAAAATGGTTGTGTGTGTTTATTAACACAGCAGCATAGTGGGAGGTGAAATGTGAACAAAAGGTATAGAAGAATTAATTATCTTGTTTTGGTTTCATTTCCACTTCTTACATTCCTTTGTTCCTCTGTTTTTGTGTTGCTCTAGTGTTCTTTTTCAAATTACTCCTCCTTGACTATTACAGTATTCTGTAATTCTGGATGCTTCAAAAAGATTAATCCTTTTTGACCTTTGAATTGAACTAATATTCCAAATTAGTTGAATCATTCATACATCAACCATGAGCTAGATAATGCTATGTGATTACATAGAAGAGTGGAATTATAACCTTCCACATGTGAATGTGATCAATAGTTCTTTTTTCTAGATATCATTAGTCCTTCAGTAATTTACCATGAAGTAATAACTTTATTTACTGTGTATGATTTATGTTGTACTTCATGTTTAGAATGCTCAGAGTGGCGTACATGGAGGGGGTCTAGCACTGAGTTCATACTTTGTTAGATTCACTATTTATGCAGGATAGGAGATCTCCCAAACCAGTTACGCTTTGACATTAAGATCAGAAGAGTTCGGATAACTTTTTTTTTTTTACTTCCTAGAACATCTCTGAGCCTTTGCTCAGAGAGGCAAGTAGGTTGTGGTGACTTGAAAATAATTTTACTAACTGAAATTGTGTCAAATAAGAATGCTGCAATAATCTGGCAGGTTCAGTTTCTGACACAGTTCTTGTCATTTCAGTGATGTGTAAAATTATCCTGAATCTGTCATCTATCTGATTGTGTCTGATCCACTTTTTGATGGGGTGGAAAACATGATTTGCTGTTGAGTAACAGTTGTTAACAATGGGGATTGCTGCGCTTGAATGCACAGCCCAAGAAAAGTATCTATCTGCATGAGAATGTTGTCTGGATGCACATCCTTTGAAAGTAATGGATAGTATCTAAGGTACATCAGATTTATTAGGGCAGTATCCAAGATACTTCATAGAGTTTCTATGATTATTAGATATCATGGGTCAGAAAAGCAGACAGCTCCATGGAAATAAAGAGACAGGGTTTGCATGTTTCTAAATATCACACGTAATTGTTGCCAACAATTATTCTCCTCTCATAGTTTATCTTGTTTTTTGCATGATAGGAAACTTATATTGTGAGCAATGAGATATTTCCTCTGTTCTCATTCTTGCTCATCTCCCAGTTTCTGTGGTAGTTGTGGTAATCTGGAGACCATCCCACCAAGATCCCTTAAAAAACCTTCTCTCTCTTAGTGTTAAATATAACCTGGGTCTTGCAGGGTCATAAAATCCATCAGTATGGTCAGTGCTACACACAACAAGAGTATGGAGCTTGCCCAAAGCCCTAGACCAGGTAACTGTTAGACACTGTATGTACAACAGTCTTTATCCTTGAAAATGAGGCGGATAGAGCAAAAAACTTAGCCAATGTGAATTTAAAGCACCAGGAAAAATAAGCTAATAATTTAACATGGTCTTAAAGTTTTAAAAAGTTATAATAGTCAAGTGCATCAGAAGTTGTACCATTTCAACACATTTTTATTTTGTCAGCTGATAAGTGACTTCTGGGGATTTTCTGAATCTGCACGCACTCTGAGACTACTCAGCAAAGTTCTAATTCAGTCTCCTTAAGTAGGAGGCCTCTGTTCATACAGGTTCTTATCACCTTGGTGGGTACATGACTGTCAGTAGGAAGATGCAGACTCCAAAGTGTTACTGATATGAATTAAATAGTTTATTGAAAAGCACTACTGCAAAATACCCTACAAAAGAAAATTACAAACTGAAAACAGGATCAGATGGATGATTTAGGAGTACTTGAGGAAAAAGCATGAAAAGAAAAAATGCTTATGACTACAACAAATGTGGAATATGCAAGCATGAGTAGATATGACATGAGTCTGCAATAAATCTCCAAGTGAGTTTTTAGTAGAGGACGACTGGGGTAGTGGAAAGGCAAACCTTAAACCACTGGTCGTTGTAAATACACTTGGAACAAAAGGTTGCAAACATGAGAGCAAATTTGATGCATGTTAGCCAATTTAAACACAAATGTTAAGCCATTAATTGGGCTGTTGTGAGGCTTCCGGGTTCTTCAGAGGATCCTCAGAAGATGCCAGCCACAGATGCAGGCGAAACTTCAGGAGAAAATGCTACTAGAACACGACCATACAGCCCGGAAATCACACAACTCCCCAGTGATTCCAGCCATGAAAGTCTTTGACAAGCCATTAATTTTTTTGGTTTGTGCATCCTCCTTTTCTCTACCTTAAGGAGCCTCAAAGCAGCTTACAATCACTTTCCCTTCCTCTTCCCACAGCACACACCTTATGAGGTAGGTGGGCCTGGGATAATCCTGAGAGAACTGTGACTGGCTCTCTAGATGAGTCTTCCACTCCTCTGGAGGCATAGGGAACCAAACTTGTTTCTCCAGATTAGAGTTTGCTTCTCTTAACTACTACACCACTCTTGCTCTCCTGCTGTTCTTCTGTCCCTCCAGTTTTAGTCGCGTTTCCCAGCTACCTACCCAGGGAGACAGTGGGCCTCTCAATCCTCTGACACCATGAGTAGGAAAAAGGGAGGGCAGGATGAGGACAGACCCTCACAACAGGCAGACCATAAACAGAAAAGGCAACTGCTGTTCCAAGAAGAAAAGCTGCTGTGGAACATGTCTTCCTCTTGGACTGTTCTGCATTTCCCTTGGGCAGTAGTGATTCCATGATGGCACCCCACTCTTCAGAGATTGAATCAAAGACATGGACTGCATTTTCCCCTACTTTAAAAAAATTATTTTGGCACCTAGGGGATCACAAAACCCCATACCTGTAACATCTTTCCAGTATCCCAAAACAATATCTTGGTCAGAGCTCTTATTGGTCATTAGCTTGGTCTTCTTGTTCATCACAAGTTCAGGTATATACCATGTCCTGGGAACTTGTTTCTTTCTTGACAATCAACAGTGCCTTCCAGGGACTTCCAATTATGCGTTTGAATTTGGGGTTCAGGGAAGGCCACTCACGGATAACATGATTTTACATGCAAACAGTTTTTTTGGGGGGTGGGGGTCTGTTCACCCTTCTGTGGGGACCTAATCCTATACAATCTGGTTCTCATCGCATCTCAGCAGCTGCTTATCTTAACTCAGCAGGCAAAATTAATATTATAGTCAGCATACCAGTTTCTGAGCTTCTTCAGCTAAATCCACAGATTCTCCTAAAGCCACTGCAGCAATCCCACAAAAGAAGATCAAAACTCCAGCAATGCATGCTTCTGCTGCTCCCATAATATCATGGTGAGCTGAACCCAATTGAGCTCATCTGGTGGGAGGGACTGTGTGCTGTAAAAAAATCCATTTGGACGAACTTCAGACAAATGGCCTCTCCCCTCCTCCCCAAATGAACACTTTCTCTCAATATTAAGGGTGGTTTTTCCAGTGTTTGCAGCTACTTGTGGTTAGATGTTCTTCATGGAATGTAAAACTGTCAATGCTGTACCTTTGTAGTCCAAACAAATATCACAATTTCTGATGGCAGGGTCTGAAATCCATTTTGTTCTAATATGGAGGCTTTAACAGGGCCAGTAATGGAGTAACAAAAAGTTAGGCAATGATTAATATTTGCTGCAGTTTCTCTTGTTGCTATCTCACATAGCTTAGCAGCAGGTTCCTGAAGTTTGGAGGACTATTAGCATACTTAAATCATTTTCAGAAGAATATGTGGGTTTGATAGAATCTTACATTTTATTTTATTTCCCTTCGTTTTGGGAACTTCCAGCAATCTCTTTGCTATTTTTCTATGATTGGTAACCCATCCCTAATCACAACAGTTGTGTTTATGTTTCTAGGTGAAATCTCTTGCCCGAGAACTAGGAAATATCCTGAAGTAGGTTGCTGAATATGCTGAACTGTGCTGAAGTAGGTAGAAGAATTATCAGTGTGTCACATACTTGATCACGTTATTTTGGAGTGCCTACAGACTGATCAATCTTGGACTGCTGGGGCAGTCATATAGTGGCTGCTGCTGCCAGTCTAGACCAAGTGATGGAGTAACTGACACTGAGCAGGACACTGAGCAGGACTCAGTTGTGCCATGACTGTTGCCGAACCTGGCCCGGTTGTGTCATGATCACTGGTCTTGCTCCAGTTACATGATGGTTGCCACTGGACAGGGCTTAGCTGCACATTGGCCATTACCAGGATGGACAGTACCCAGTTGTACAGTAGCTGCTGCAAGGCATGATTGAGCAGTGCCCAGTTGTTTAGTGATCCCTTTCTTGCAGGGCCCAGTTGCACAGCAGCTGCCAAACCATGCCCAGTTATATGGGCAGTGCATCTCTGCTGGTTTCCACTGGACCTGTCCCCAACAAGTCCTCATCCATCTAGGGATGGAGGGGGATTGGGCTCCAAATTATAGAAATCAAGACTTGCAAATGTCACCAATATTGTAATGGTTGCCTAGGCACGTCCAGATTGGACACTGACAGCTCGGTGGACCTTCTTTTCTTAAAGCTAATTTCTACTGTATGGGTAACTAATCCCTGAGTGTATTTTTAAAAATGATTGCATCTGTTTCTGCAAGCCTGGAACTTCTTGTAGGTTTGCAGAAAAATCCTCCCTATCTGTTCCTAGCTTCATTTTGTAGATTTATTAATCACATATTATGGAATATTTTGGAATTACATATATGATTTCCTTGTAGAATCCATATTTTGATTGCCTTGTTAGATTCTTTATGCTGCATTACTAATAAGCTTGTGAAGTCTTCTAGTCAATGAAGGAACTGGGCAGAAAGTCATGGGTCTTAAAATTCATTTGTATAATGCAGACGTTAGTGTTTTGCTTCACAGTGCTGTGAAAGTAATTTATCATGTTAACTCATATTATTGTCATATATTTTAGAGCATCAACAGATCCAGCTCCTTCTAGTTTTTAATACAGATATTCCTTTAATAAATGTTCCAAAATGCAAATTACCCGACTTTTGTGTTCTATTCTAGACACATTTTACCATAAATTATTGCAACACCATTCAGCATTATGAGACAATTTTTATTCTTCTGATTTCATATTGAAAATCTGTGGACTTTGCTATCAAGTGATGTGAGAAGTTTTCATTTGCCTTTTGCAGAACGGAATACTAAAGCATGGTGAAGCTGTTTCCTAAATGCATTATTATTCTGATTATTTGTTTATAAGAGTTTGATACAGAGCTTTAAGAGCTGAGTTGCCAGGTCTCATATTGCAATAGTAGACTTCCCATGGGCAACTGGCATTGCTGCTACCACTTGAAGTAGTGACAGAAGAGGAGAAATGCCATTGTTGAATGCACTGTGATGTCACTGCTGAGGAAAGCCTGCAGGTGACATCATTTTGCTCTAGGAATTGCTGGGAACTCTGTGCTACAGAGTTTCTGAAGATTCCTAGAGTGATGTTAAATCACTTCAAGTTTCCCCTGAAGTGAAGTCATAGCACACGTGACATTGGTGCCCCCATACCCCCACCTATGAAGCTTTAGCCAGTTGGCAAGCATGGCTTGCAATCCTAGTTGGAAGTGCAGTATCAGAAAGCACTGCAAGGGTACATTTCCATTATCTCATGCAACTGAATATTGCTGTGTGTGATATACTAACCTGTGTGGCAACTTATGTTTAGTTGGATACTAATTAACAGACCACTGTCAGAATTAACTTAATTGATTATACCACTATGGCTTTGGCCCTTACATTTATGTGGTATTGGAAGACAGTGTGAATGTTCAAAGATACGATGCATCCTGTTTAGGATTAAATATTTACAATGACTGAGAAACATACTACTGTTATTCTGTATTACAGGCTTAAAGCATTTACAGGTTATCATTCCCTGAATGGTTAAATAATAGTATTGCTTGTTGTTTTCCAAAACCAAACCATATAGTGGAGTATGTTATTCAACTAATACTCACAACATTCTTTAAATTAAAGAAGAATTCGAGCTCTTTGTGGAAAGGGAAATTAGAAATGGTTTGAAATAATAAATTATAGAACTTGTAGTATTAGCTGATTAATTTGTAAAATGTTACTTTCTTATAAATAAGCAAATACCTGGGAGAGTCCAGAGAGCTGTCTACAAACTTAAGCAGGGCAGATTGAATCTTGTATCACAGGATCCACATTGACTCCAACTTCCAGATGGTAGATTCTACTTATTGGCTTACTCTAGCTGTCTGGTCATCAGTTGGCAGAAACAACAGCATGCCAATTATATAACTTCAGAAACATATAGTAATCTATTAATCATGTATCCTTTGAAATGTACATTAACTCATAATTTCTGTAACAGGGCAGTATCTTTGTCAATAATATTATACATCCACACATTTCTTCCAAACCACAATTAGAAGGGAAGTATTTTAATGGTCTGCTTATTATGGGGATGGAAACAGTATGAGACAGTTGGTGTAGAAAATTAATGAACGAGAGTTTCATGGCTGGGTTTCACCAACCTACCTTATGCTACCAGTTAAATGAGTTTGGGCACCTCATCATCCATTCTCGGGAGCTTTTTATGCATTGTACCAAATGTACAATTGATCACATTTTAGTTAAATAGTTTCCGAGGATAGCTGTGTTGGTCTGCAGTAGAACAGCTAGATTTGAGTCCAGGAACACTCTGAACATGTTGTTCATATATAAGGTACTCTGAGACTTGAATCTAGCTACTTTAGTTATAGATTCTTTTCTTGTTTATAATGTGGACCCTTACTGTATGACATTACTTTAACAGGAATTGATCTCTAACTTCAAGTTTTGTAATTCAAAATGTGCATGGGTAAATAGCATTATTTGTTTATATATGAATATATGGGACAGAGAGCGATTGAAGCAATGAAAGTTGCTTATCCAAAAACTTGCTTATTCAAACTCTCAGTAGACAAATTTGCTAGGTGTTTCTCTGTGATTTTGTAGCAGCATAATGCTTTGTAAATACATAATCAGCAGTGCAATCATTGACTTACGTAACAATCATCCAAAATTCACATTTTCTGATGACTGTTGCTAGAATGATGTGTGTCTGATACTAAAGAACCCAGTATATTCTAGTTAAAGGTGATTGGTTAAGTATGGGATGTGATAAAAATGGTGAAACTAGTAGTACTTCAGCATTTTGCTCTGTTGACTTTTCCCTCATTGCATAGTTTTCTATCCACTGAAAAGTCTTAATTTCACAATCTTTCCACAAAAGAAGTTCTTATTGATAATGCCTGAGGTGTGATTCTATGATTAAATCAAATTCTGTGATCAACTAAAAACAGTTACAGTGCCAAAATGACAGCTACTCTGCACAGATTGAAGCCCCTTCCATCAAAAAAATTTGCCAGGTACTAAAAGTCACTTAATTCCCTGCACAATTAATATATGATATTCCTTGTATTGGTGGAGGGGGGCGGGAGGATCTTCATAATCAGTGAAAGGTGTGTGACTGGGGTGCTATACACACTGATAGCAAGGATGATGCAGTTGAAAGGGAAGAGCTCAGAAGACGAGGAGGGCAATACTGAGATGCAAAGTCATTCACTGTTTTCTGAACCAGACCTGTTACTGGAAATGCCTGTGTAGTTGAAAGGTAGATGAAGGACTTTAAGAGGGGAGTCCATGGAGGTCACTAAGAAATAGCAGGAGATTTCCATATTTAGTTAAGGAACACTTAAGCCAGAGAAAGATGAAATCTGTTGGCAAAAGTGAGTAGCAGTGCAAAATCATTGGGTATTACCTCCCAGAGCACTGCACCTTTCAAACAAAGGTGTTTTACTCATAATTCCAGTTAATACTCCTGCGGTAAACCATACCACTCTCTACAATCCCATTTTAAATTTCAATCTATTCGCAACAAGGGAAACGTTCGCAAAAGAGGCAGAAAGGGAGACAAGGAGATCAGTCCCCAAGGACGCCCCCCCCCCCAAAAAAAATCTACGGGAAAACAGGTTAAATGGCTACAGGACCCAGAATTCCATTTTCACAGCCAGTCGTCAATGTTTTCTGACTGTTGGTCACTCATCACTTAGGATCACTGGGTCCTTTCTATAATACAGTTTGGTTATCAGCTACACATAAAATCTATCCATCCATGCTTTTCTTCACCCCCTCCCTCCAAGTGTCCTTCGACTCCAGTAGCAGCCAAGATGTTCATACTGTTCCAAAAGGGTGCCATCAGTCAATTTAGTCCACCCCTTTTTTGAAAAGGGATTTTTTTCCAGATATTTCCTCAGTGATAAGAAGGGTCGTGGTAAGAGGCCAATTCTGGACCGCAGCTATCATAATACATTTTTGCAGATGACTAAGTTCAGGATGCTTTCCTTTTCGGATGTCCTCCCCTTATTGTCAGGACACAATTGGTTTGTGGTTCTTGAACTGAAGGACGTCTGTTTTCAATATCCATTCATAAATCTTATAGAAAGTTTTAAAGTTTTCAGTATGGGGTAACCCCTATCAATATAATATGCTACTTTTTGGATTGACTACAACCCCACACACCTTTACAAATATACAAGGAAAATATTCACTAGAAAGGGAAATAATATAAAAAACCCACTTTCAAATCAATTCAGTTGGCATTTATTGTTATTTGTGTGTGTGTGTGTAAATAAGCACTCATATAAATCTGTCTGCCTAATCACTGAGATGTTCTTATAACAAGCTGTGTTCCTTGCTTTTTCCATTTAGTATGTCTGCCAATGTATTGTATATACATGAGTTGTTAAACCATTTAAAGGCGCCACCAGAGTAGCAGGGCATTAGGTTTTCATCCATCCATCTGAAAACAATTAGGAGAAAATGCCACTTATCTTAAATAGTATTTGTCAGATTTTCTTCATCCAACTAGGTAAATACAGATTTGCTGACATTTTGATGTACTATCATCAATCCATGGCAAACTTAAGTGACTAGGCTTTGGCCCGTGAATAGCTTTTGTTTCTGTGTGACATTAAAATGTTTTTTAAACATATGATAATAATGAATATTCAAAATTAATCTTTCTTCAGCGTGTGCACAGTAGGTCATATGTCATAAGATCATGAGAATATTTATGGTGCCATCAGGAGGTTTGAAACTGCCTAAGAACAGAATTTTGCACATAGTATCTTTTGTGTAAGCACTTGTGAGAAAATTTCCCATTTCATCTAAGCTATATTTTTTGTCAAAATAGATGGATAGTTCCAAAGTGGCATATTTCTACTTTTCAGCAATATCTTCAAGGCCTGTCTTTAAAGGATGGTTCTTCAAAACAACTTCAGTTAATCAGAAGCAGTCAACAAAACCATATATGTCTATACGTGAGAAGAAGAAAAGGCCACTTTTTAGTTTTAAAATATTTTCCTGAATCTTCCTTTGGTTTGGTTTGTCAGCATCCATGTAGGTATGTCCTTTTTTCTGCGGTTTGTAGATGGGTTACTTCATGAACAGGGCATTAAACTTATATAACAAAATGCTAAACAAAAAGGATCTTAAACAATTAATGTCCAGTTCCAAATATATTCTAATGATCTTCCACTATAAAAAAATCCTTTTATTCAATGCATAAGTAAGTAAGAACGATCAATAGCAAATATATATCAATATTAAAAATATGTCAGTAAACTATTACAGCTTTTCTGGGGTCTAGACTCATTTCAAATCATTGGAATACTCCTTCAGACTTTGTTATCAAATGACTAACTCATTAATTCATGGAAGAAGGAATTATTTGCATAATAATCCTATCATGGATGTAAGAAATCAGCTGCATGTTCCTGATCTATCTAAAATGTAAAATTTAATATTAATAATATTAAATTTCATGATCAATGGGTCATCTGTGCCCACATGGTTGTTCTGGCCTGTTGTTCCCTACACAGTCTGTCCAGTACAGGGCATGACTATCTAGGTATCAGCCATTCCCTCCCCCACTCCCCTGCACAGTACTAATGGAGTGTCCACTGCCTTTACTTTCCCTACATATTGAGATCTTCATGTGCTGTTCGTTGGTGGGGGTTGTATACTGCGTTTGGCTCTTTGGTTGTGGTTAATAGACTCTGCACTGGATGAATATTTTGCCGAAAACATAGTAGCTGGTCCAGAGGCAGAGTGGGGGGAACTGTGCACCCATGCCACACCCCTCCACAGCCCGGCCACACCCCGTCCTCTGTTCCGCCCAGGGCACTGTGCCCCACCCAGCCCCGTTGGCACTACACCACTGCACTGGTCAACTGCATTTCATGCTCACCAAGACAGCTACATTTTGTTTTCCTGGCTAGCTGGTCACCCAAAAAAGGCTGAGATATGAATTTGGTATTCGCTGAAGTTGGAAGTCAGCAGAAGAGCTGGAAGCAGATAGAAGGTGGTCTGAAAAAAATCCATCAGCTTCCTTACTTTCTGACTCTTCCTTGGTATGCTGTCCAGTTGCAGTTCAGAGCTGTAACCACCATTGTAGAATGAAATGTGTGGCTACACAACTAGACTCATCTAGCTAACATATACCATGGAAGTAGTTCTTGTTGGAATCAAGGGCCAGACTAAAACTTTGCAAAAGAGAGCAAGCAAGTTGACAGCAAATTCAAGTGTAAGTAGTCTTCCATCCCCCACAATCGATTTCAATAAGTGTACAAATTGTAAGACTAAGTAGCCCAGATCCAAGTTCTTCAGAACAGGTGTTTGATAGAGTAGATCAAATTCCCCTGATACCATGAGGATCTCTAGGTGACCTTGGGACAGCCACACTGTCTCTTTCAACCTAATCATCCTTATCAGTTTTTGTGAGGATAAAATGGAAGAGGGCTGAACTGTACATGCAGCCAAAGGAGAAGGTGAGAATAAAAATATGACAGGTGGACATAGATCCTTCCTCATATTTACTTTATTTTGCAAGTGAACAAAAAATAATGCCATTGTCAGGTCATTCTACTCCCTGGAATCTGTAAGGAGCACCTCCTGTTTGTTGCTATGTTTTGGTGATAAGGCAACCAGAAATACAGGAAATAATTTCTTGGGGAAATGCTCTGGAGTTGCCATGACTGCCTTCAGATCATTTCATTGAATTGTCCCCACCCAGAAGCACTTCAAAGTGGCAGTTGGTCATGCAGATGATCCTGTGTTTACATTAAAAGTATAGACACCTTCCCATGGGAGCAGTGGTGCTCAGGGCTTAATTTAAGTTATTCTTTGTTTGGAAAAAGAATAGCTATGTGAGGGCAGTCTTAAATTGATTAAATAAATTCTTCAGAAAGATGCAGTTCAGGTTGGGAATGTTGAAATTCCTACCAGTAGCTATTTGAAACAAACAACCAAAAATCAAACAGGTTTTTCTGACTTTCCACAGTTTTTCTGACAATACATGACCTGAGTCAGCAACAATAAATATAGTCATTTCCTTTATAACAACCAGCATTTCCAATTTAAGCCTTACCTTATGAAATCCCTTGTCAAGAATATTCCCTTCCCATTACCTTGGTCAGAAGGCTTTACTTGCCACATTTTTCTTTCCTCAAAGACCATGACTTTGTTGGTAACAAGAAGCGCTCTAACACTGGCACAGATCATGAAGTATTTGGGAGTGATACTAGACATGATGTACCCAAATGGTCTATCTTCTAATGAGTAATTTAGGGAAATTTGAGGATAGAAGGCATCTCAGCAAGAAACAGGTTACAAGCCATCCATATACTCCAGGATCCTTCTTTAGGAGATTAGACCCAGCAATAATGAGGAACAACTTTAGCTAAAGAAAGTGGGTTTTATTAATGAGGGAAATGTTACAAGCAAGGGACTTGCAATCATACAGAACCTAAAGAAAGTAAAGAGTGGAGCAGGAGTTGCAGAGAGAGGGAATTCGTTCAGGGTGATATGTTACCTGTCCAGAAGGCCAAGGAGCATAAAGTAATTCAATAACCAGTGCATATTAATGTTAAGAGAAAGAAAGACAATATTGGGTGTATGAATAAGATCACCATACATGGGTGCAGTCTACTTCCTAATTTATAGGATGAAATGTATCCTGTATCATGAGAACAATTTGTTGATGAAATTATCAGAGTGTGATGAGTGTTCCCAGAGACTTCTGAATGGTGGTGTCTGGTCTTAACAAAAAGTCACATTAAGCTGCTTGATGGGAATTCAGTTCCCTAGGAATTCACTTCAAGGTGAGGCAAAATGTTGATGGACTTCTCTATTGAGGGATGAATTCTGCAGGGGTTTGTTAGTAATAGCCCTATTCAATGGGGTATGTTCAGAGGGAACAGATGACATCAGTCCTAATGGGATCAGTAATATCTGGCAGGAGACACTTTGCATTCCATTAAGGGTGTGGGGAGGAATGATGAGGTTAGTAAGTCAGCACTCTTTATATTTCAGCTGTCTTCTGTTGGACTCCATTTTGGTCGCTGCTGGAGCCATGCTGGACCAAGCATTTAAGCTGCATACTGTACACATGCATAGAGGGATGTTAACAGTCTCATAATTGCCCCTTAGGATTATGGGAGTAGTCTGACCACTAACAAATGTAGCACAAGAATACCCTCTGATGAATAGTAAAGACAGGCTGAGTGGATACTGTGATATTGGCAAAGCTCTTAATCATGATGGGTTTTTTTTTTACCAAGACTCAGTCAAATGGTTTTGATTACACCCTGATCTCTGAAAGTATCCCAAAAATTCTTCATACTGTGGCATGATAGTTTGACTCCATGGAACCTATATTAGGAAATGAGTCTTCTAGTCTGAGCAGCACCTTAATCACAATGGA
Organism: Sphaerodactylus townsendi; assembly: GCF_021028975.2. Taxonomy (NCBI): domain Eukaryota; kingdom Metazoa; phylum Chordata; class Lepidosauria; order Squamata; family Sphaerodactylidae; genus Sphaerodactylus; species Sphaerodactylus townsendi. Next base: position 46,517,652 of record NC_059426.1, on the reverse strand, counting down.
TGATAGCTTTTTTTTTGGCTGTGTGGCACTCCAGGAAATCAGGGGATGCGATATTTATCGGAGTCTTGGGAGAGAATAAACTGGATGGGGCTTTACACCATGAAGCAGCATTGCTTGACTTCTAGGATCAATTTCAAGGCTGTTACATTCATGTATGGATGGACAATGTATGGATGGACAATGTCTCTGCCAAAGCATACATTCATGTATGGATGGATAATGTCTCTGCCGAAGCATACATCAATTTGTGAGTGGGGTATTGATTACTGACACTTTGGCCCTTTCCACACGGGGCCAAAAACAGCGGCCCAGGGACGGAAAAACACCGGTGTCTCTGTCCCTGGGCAGCCGTTCGCACAGGCAGCGCTGTGCCATCGTGTGCGGCCCCGAGCGGCGTAAAGGCGCTGCTTTTCACCTCCCTTCCCAAGGGAGGTTTTTGGAAAGCGGTGCCTTCCCATCGGCGCGGTGCGAACCGCATCGCGCCAAAGGCGCCGCTTTCCCGCCCCCCCCCACTCACCTGGTCCTCCAGCGTCGGTCTGGAGGGCTGCTGAGACCCTCCCCTTGCTGCCCTCCGACCCCTGGAGGTTGGAGGGCAGCATGGGCGGGCCCCTGCAGCCTTCCAGACCAACGCTGGAGGACGAGGTGAGTGGGGGGGGGACGCAGAAGAGGCGGCTCCATGCAGAGCCGCCTCTTCTGCGCTGACCTCTGCGGGGGCTGCTCGCACGCTCCCATGCGAACGGCCTCCTCCCCTCCACCAGCATAATTCCTGCTGATGGAGGAGCACCATTTCTGCTGTGCGGAAAGGGCCAAAGTCAGGAGGCCAGCACTATACTGACCCAAGTGGGGCACCATCTGTCTTTCATCAGCATGAAATGTCTTGTGAGATGCACTGACAGAGTGCTGGATTAGTTCAACAAGACTGAAATTCCTTATATCAAAATGGACTCTATACCTCAGGTCTTCAAACAACTAGTGGTCAAAGTTTCACTCTACAGTTTGGGAGACGTAGGTTCAAATCCCTAAACTGTCATTATAAATGAACAGGGTAACCTTAGGCCATTCAGACATTCTCAAGGTAGCCTACTTAAAGGGTTGTTGTGAACATAGAATGGAGAAGGTGAGAATTTTGTAAACTATTCTGGGTCTCCACTGGGGGGAAAATGGTTTGTAAATGAAGCAAATAATAGAGCAAGAATGTATTGAAAGTATTTTTATCCTTCCTTTCCACTGTCATTTTCAAGGTTATTTATAAAACAGAATATTAAAATACTGTTGCAGTGAAATTGTATTACACATTATAATATAGTATAATTTAAAAAAACCCTACAAATTATAACAGAATTTAAAATTGGAATTGTTGATTATGCATCCTAGTTGGAAGATGCATGGCATCCTTTTCAGTTTACTCTGTTGCTGTTTTTGTTTATCCCTGCATTAATGCCATATGGATTTCATGACCAAGTTTGTCATTTGCACTCATCTGGCTGGCTTTTTGAAGAATTTGGGTAAAGAGATGATTCCAATAGCACAGTGTTATTATAAACTCTTGTGGTCCATTGAAGTTGTTACAATATCCATGTAGCATTGTCAGAAGTTTTCCAAACACCTGCATGACGGTCCAGCATTACATCCTTGGCCAGAACCATTCCAAAACTCAGTATAAAGGTTAAGTGGCATTAATTAAATGAAATGGTTATGAAAGGTTAGCTCTCCTGTGGTTCTCTAGAACAGGTTCTATTAACAAAGTATATGGTAGTTCCTAATAGGCTTGTGTGGTATAGGGATAGAAGTAGGCCTTCAAAACATTTATTATTCATATTTTTTTAACGTTAGTGTGATTGATGCCTTTCCAACCAACTTAGGATACCCAAGAAGGTAAGTAATCAAAACAATGTTTAAAATACATATATAACAAATAAACATATAAACAAAACACAGAGACACACAAACAGGGAGGGAAACCAATGGACAGTTAGTGGCGAAAAGTCAAACAATTTTATTTATTTATTATTTATTATTTATTTATTTTATTAGACTTTTATACCGCCCCATCCCCGAAGGGATACAATACAAAAAGGTCTCCACCAGGTGGTGGAATATAATGACAGAAGAAGACCGAGGAATCTCTCTGGGAAAGAAGGAGTTTCAGAGTTTTGGTGCCACAACTGAGAAGACCTTCCTCAAGTTGCTATTTGTCTGGTCTCAAGCAGCAGGTTCACTCAAAGAAGGGGCTTGGAAAGTGGCCAGAGTGACAGGGTAGATTCCTGTGAGAGCAGCAATCCTTAAGGCTATAAGAGTACCCATGAATGTCCAAAACATTTTTTTTATTTCTTGCTGGAAGAATTCAGTAATCAACTGAGCATGAATATACTGAGGCAGCAAGTAGCTTGTGGGCCCAGAGACCAGAAAAGGAGTCAGCTGTTGGGGAGGATGAACCATACACAGTCTGTGTTGGGAAAAATTAGGTCATAGCTTTTTACTGGCTACAACTGCAGGAGCACTGGAGCAACATGGGGAAAGATCTCTTTATTAGGCAACCTACCTGTTGCACAATATGACCCTGTCCGCCCGCCCACCTGCTAGGGGGAAAACGGGGAGTGGCAAACCCAGAATCCACTTGGCTGTGAGCCTCTGAATTATTCCACCACCTCCTGGAATTGAGAGCCAGCTGAGATGGGCATGCTGGTAATCGACCCCTATCCACAAGTCCCCTTATGGGGGTTTCCAATGGCATGCATACAGGCATGGCCTCCCTCCAATGGGATCCATCCATATGCTCAAACTGCCACTAGAGTGGGGCCCCGCCCCACATTTGCCAATACTCCTACCCTTCCAGCTACTCTTGCAAACCATCCTGAATGCCATTGTCCTGGTTTCCTTCCAGGCAGATATATCAGGTTACAGCAGGGAGCTGAGTTCAGTTCGAGAATCAGGTTTCAGTGTCAGAAGTCTGTTTCAAGGGTCAAAATGCACAGAATCAACAAGCCAGGCTGGGATATTCTGTGAACCTGCTTGATATAGGCTCTTCCAGCATGTTAGTCTTCATCCTGTGAAGACTGTCTCTCCTTGCTGCAGAAGGTGCCGTCTCTGAGCTAGCAGGCTTGCTCTTCTTCGTTTAACACGCAACAACTCTCCCTGTCTCTGCCTTAGCTGACATGTGGACTCAGGTGAGTTAGATGCTTGAGTCTCTGTAGCTGGAGCAGGGCTGGATGCACTGCCTGCTTCTGGAGGCACTTCTGGCTCTGAGTTTTGACCTGGCTGTTGTTCATCCTATAAAGCCTGCTCAGGCCCTGGTTGCTCCAAATCCAGCCCTTGTTGGTTTCCAACCTGGTCTGGGCTTACTGGGCTTTGCTCATCAACAGAGGACTCATCGCTCTCCAGGGGATGGTCTGCGACAGCCCCATTGCGAAAGACGAACACCATCCTGTAAGTAACCAAACCCTTCATCCTGCTAAAGGGTGCCATAAAGGCACAGGGAGTAAAGACTGGTGTAAAAGCAAGACACTACTCAAGAAATGGATGCTTCTCAGAGAATTTAGGGATCCATCCTGTGTGATATTTAATGGAAACTGCAGAAGACTATATTGAAGAATGGCTCATATATCACAATATGTGATATATCAAGGGCCCCCAAGATTATGTCCATGGACACCAATGTGCTTGTGGACAGCTTTTCTGGTGCCTGTCAACTTTTTAGGAAGTGAATAGGTTCAGGTAGGGTTTATGCCTAGCAAGGCTTCTTATTGACTATAGGAGATTTGATTGACCGCCCATTTTTAAAAAAACATTGCTTAGCAGCATCAGCTAACATACTACAAGGATCATCACTATGTTACTGAAGTTAAGTGTAGCCATCATTTTGTGGAAGGTTCTGCTACAAACATTTTTGGCAGCAATTTTGTTGGTGTGCCAGCCATGCGTTCTCAGAATTAGAGATGTGCTGTAGGCTCAAAAAGGTTGGGGACCACTGTGATATATTATGAACAGAACTTAACCAGTGTCAGCTGTTTCTAGGCAATTGCCCTGACATACCAAAAAAACGTAGACTTCCACAGCAAATGGATGTCTCTAGTACCTCCAACCCAAGTCAGTCATTGACTTATGATTAACTTGAATGAAATCATTCATTGTAAGACTGACAGTGCAACCTTATGCAGAGTTACTCTCTTCTAAACCCATTGAAATCAATTATTATTTCCTTATCCTTATCCTTATTATTATTATTATTATTATTATTATTATTATTATTATTATTATTATTATTATTATTATTATTATTATTATTATCTTATCCTAAATATGCTTATTTGAAAGAAAAGCATTGCAAGTTATTTAAATATTTGAGGCAGTAAATTCAAGTGGTATTAAAATATGGTATTGAAATACGACAATAACAAGGTGGTATGAAAATATGACAGTAATCAGTGAGACTTTCCATCCTCAAAATGCTCTAAAACCTGACACCTAAGGTGGGCTTCCTAATAGTACTTGTCAGAGCCAGGGCTTCCTGGAAGCTTGTTTCACCAAAAGTAATTGTACAGGATAATAATGCCTTCTTTTTACTTCAGAAAATCTTAGCTTCTTAGAAAACTATCTTCTGCATGACCTTTTAAAATGATCTGTTTTAAACTTCTGTTTGTGTAGTTTCTTCAAACTTCCCACACTTTGTATTATAAGTGATTAAACACAAATGTCAAATTTCATTAGTTTTGTTAACATAAGACATCATTCCTGTCTCTGCAATGTTGTATGTGGAGTAAGATCTGGAATACTTCCAGTCGTTCTCACTATCGTTTTGTCCTGAAAACCCAGAACAGACATTTAAACTGGGAGGGGTGTGGGAGACATACACACATACAGAGACCATATTTTGCCTGCAGATGCAGTGGCAACCAAATGAGGAGATGAATACATGTCATCTTCAACTAGGTGCCTCCATGTGGTATTCAGTATAATTAAATAAGCTCCCCCCCCCCCCCAAAGACATCTTGGGCATTCATTTGTGAGTACAAGATTGAACTACCGAGAAAAAGATAAGTCCACAAGTGATTAGCGTTTGATTTTTATGAGAATTTTTCTACACCTCTAATTTGAGCCCCCCCCCCCACTTTCCCCATATCTGTAATTAGTATCGTGATGTTGGTTGTTGTAGCTTCCTCCCAACATCATTTTTAAGTCATTACCATATGTATACTTGACTGTTTTGCTGAACTTAAAACACCAAAGAGCTTGTAAAGAAATGTGGCTGTTATTGCATCACAGATAGCAGCTTTTTGTATTAGGTTTCTGTGAACGTTAATGTTATCCTTTCCATATCTCAAGGCTGTTTCATGCAAATGTCGAATCTAGGAATCCCTGCAAACAAACTGCCATCATGTTTTTTCCAGTAACTTTGCGTTTCTTTAAACGAAAGACTTTTTTGAACATGCAGGAAATATTAGTACATCAAACAAAGTGAAAGACAAGGTAGTTTAACTTGTTGGCTTGTTTGCGAAAACTCAAAAGTAAATATACTGTAGCTAAAAGTGTTCCATTTTTTATCTGCCTGCTGCAGTAATGGCTGTGTTACTTCAGGGCTTACACTTCAATAATTGATCAGGGTTTGTATAGCACTGGCTAAGAGCAAAAATAAGAGTGTTGCTTTGAACAAACTGCTGCAATGTTGTAGCATTAGGCACAGAAACAAGATTCTGTGTGTGTGTGTATATATATATATATATATATATATATATATATATATATATATATATATGATGGATAAGTTGGAGTGGTAAATACTGCTCGAGGCTAGAAAGTAATGAGAATTTTTCCATAGAGAGTTTTGACCTGCTATTCAAAATTGTTTCTTGTCTTAATAAATCCTAAAAGTGTAATGTACTTGCAAAAAGGAAAGAACAAAGGCCCCAAAATTCTTTTGATAACAACACTTGTTAAGGTTGATAACTTGGGTTTCAAATGTGTGAAGAAAAATGTGTGACAGTTGTTTTAAGGTGACAACCTAAGTGTTCAGATACTTTCATCTTATGCTGTTCTCTGAAGCACTGCACTAGCAAATATTACACGTAACAGACAAGGGAAAGCCAGACTATAGAGCACACAGCCTCTAATCAAATTTTACCAATGTATTTTAGATCCATTTACAAGGGGACAAAATTGAGTTATGTTAATTTGTCCCTTGAAAGACTGCAGATAAGATATAGATTGTTTTCTTAACGTCCCCCCCAAAGATATGTATGGGTTAGCTTTTTTAAAACCTCACAATTGATGATATCCCCCCATACGATTATCAATAATTTTTCTCGTGTGCATGGAGAGCGGCTGTCTCCATTCTGTGATCATGAAACAGATTTTACGAGCAATTGTTATTTTTATGGATATGTCACCATTTTGTCAAATAAAATAAGAAAAGAAACCTTTAACTTTAAAATTAGTATCAAATGAGAAAAATATGAGAAATTCTCAATAGAAGCTGAAATGCCATGATTATCATTCCTTGTACTTCATGTAGGTGTTGCAAGAGGTTTAAATCAGTGGGAGATTTTTGCATAACATATGTGCTGTCATACCTAGTCAAAAAGAGAAATGGATGTAAAGATTTTCATATTTAAGTCTAATTACTTAGAAAGTGTATGTGATTTTGAAAAAATCATATTTCACTGGTGGTAAAATATGGTAAGGCAGGAATTTATTTGACTCAAGATGTTACTACCGTATTTCCCCGAAAATAAGACAGTGTCTTATATTAATTTTTGCTCCCCAAGATGCGCTATGTCTTATTCTCAGGGGATGTCTTATTTTTCCGCTCCACAGCTGCATGCTCTGGTGTTCTGTTCGATATGCATGCTTCCAAACAAAAACTTTGCTATGTCTTACTTTTGGGGGATGCTTTATATTTAGCACTTCAGCAAAACCTCTACTATGTCTTATTTTCAGAGGATGTCTTATTTTCAGGGAAACAGGGTATTTACTCCCCCCTCCCCCCAAAATACCCAGACAAGCCATGTCTCAGATTGATCCATGCTATGCAAAAGGGGAAGGTACACAACCAAAGTGAAAAGAAGAAAACTTGTACCAACCAGGCTACAATAATTACTTCAGAAAATTTTGTCTCCCACTGGAGTACCAATTTACTTATAAGTAACCCAAATAATTTTGGAACCTTTCCCCACTTACCCTTGTTGGAGGGTTGCTGCGAGCAATTCACAGCTCGGCAATTCCTGGCACGCACCCCGACTTCCCCAGCCCCATCATAAAAAGGCGCCATTTGAAAAGGCCCCAGGAATTGCGCTCGCTGAGGGGGCGCAAGAGAGGCAGCGTCGGGGCGGCTGCATTCTCGCCACCCCTGAAGTGGGGAGTGCATCTGGACCCTGCGCTACTTTAGGAGAGCGCGGGGCTTAAGGTAAGTGGGGAAAGGGCCTTTGTTATAGTGTTGTAAAATTATTCTGGTTACTTATAAGTAAATTGCTACTCCAGTGGGAGACAAAAAAGTTTGAAGTAATTATTGTAGCCTGGTTGGTACAAGTTTTCTTCTTTTCACATATCTTGGATTGAGGCATCAGATGAACTTCGATCCCAAACGTTAATAAAATGTTACAAAGTTTGGATCAGTGCATCTTACATCAGGAGTATAACAGCATTGTCCCACATGTGAATTTGATAATAGAACTTACTCTAGTGAAATACAGACTGCCACTGCCGCCATCACAAATATTCTTGAAAGTTGTTCTGGCACCCCAAAAGTAGGATTGAAGGAGGCTTAAAAAGCTGCAGAAGGAGGGGTGATGGAAGAAAGGCCCATTGTCTGGTACTTCGGATCCTCTATCATCCTTTGTTGTGTCAACAAACACTTTTTGGGTGTGTCTATGTTCCATGCACTTTTGGCCCAGAGGGCTGGTAAGCTGTTGATTTCAAGTAAAGAAGTCAATCATTGGGGTGTTGTGTGGTTTCCGGGCTGTATGGCCGTGTTCTAGTAGCATTTTCTCCTCACGTTTCGCCTGTATCTCTGGCTGGCATCTTGTGGAATATACTCCACTTGCTTTACTACCATCAGATACCCTGAAGATGCCAGCCACAGATGCAGGTGAAATGTCAGGAGAAAATGCTACTAGAACACGGCCATAAAGCCCGGAAACCACACAACCCCCCAGTGATTCTAGCCGTGAAAGCCTTTGACAATACAGATCAGTTAATCTCTGTTCACCCTGCTTCACTTTTCTTGGTGGGAAGCTTTCAGTAGATAGTACATACACAAGTCGTCATTGTATCTTAGACCGTTTTCATGGGAGATCTTTTATTATTCATCCCATTCTAACATATTTGTTAGGTAATACAATGTTTTGATGACTAGTAATTATCAAAAATGCAATGTATCTCTATTGTTTGTTTTTAAACCATGAGTTATTGGGGGGGGGGTTATACTAATGTGCCCCCAACTGTACCCAAGTGAACTTGGTGAGGTCAAATTGGTGAAAGCCAATTGAAGGAAAGGCTAAGACAATGATGCATTGATTGGGAGAGAACTGCCACTCATGTTTTTATTTTCTATAAGTTCCATGTATTCTTAAAGATGCTACTGTTTTTAAAGTGTACTCATGGGCTGGTAAATCTTGAGGAGCACCATAGACAAGAGCTCCATGATTTGCATGGCATCTCTATCATTTTCTGTGCAGAATTCATGATGTGGATCTAATATTTCAAAAATAAGGGGACAATGTAGTGGATGCTTCTGCTTTAAGGATATATTCAAATAAACATTACATGGGAAGAGCCACCTCTGGGTTTTGAAAGGCCCTTGAGAGGATTTCCTTCATGGAACTTCCTTTCTCCTTTTATGGGTTCCTTTCTCTTATTTCACATCTGTTTTTGCCCAGTCCATTGCAAGAGCACAGGAAGTAGCACCATCTCCTTTAGATGGTGATGTATTAGCAGCTCACAAAAGGAGCTCCAGGCTTATAACTGGTTTCACCTCTTTTAGTCCAATCCGCCCTGGCTTAAAAATGCCAACCAAGGGCAAAAAGAGAACCTGGACCAGTCCTAACAATGATACCGGGATTCATAAATCCATCAAGGCAGAGAAACAGATGAGGATTTATTCCTTTCTCCCCTCCATGCACAAAATGTGACTAATGGCCCTACAGCATCAGGATCCTTCACTCCCCCAAGAAATAAAGCGTCATGGAGGTCAGTAATAAGACACACACACCCTCCCCCAACTCTTCAAAATTCCAGTCCAAGTCACTCCGCATTGCAGGAAGGCTGCAGTGATAGTTTTTTGGAACAAGCCAACTGCACTCCCCAAAAGCACAACACGAGGTCTGATTACCGTTTGCTGAAACTTTGATGAATCAGACTTAATGGTGACCACTGGACTTTCAACAGTTGCATGAGGTTGCCAAAACTGTGATGCTGGTCTCACAATATATGTGATGTGGCTGTCTTACATACATCCCAGCCCAAGTAGCCTTATGACATTTTTTAATCACAGTTGTATCACACTGTTCATCTGCGGCACTCATAGTTATAGAGACAATATGATTTAGTGGTTAGGGTGTGAGACTAGTGTTTGGGAGATCCAAATACAATTGTCTATTTTGACAGTTTCTCTCAACATTATTTTAGGGGGCTGTTACGAAGATAGCAGGGAAAACTTCTGTGCTCCTTGGAAGTGTAATACAAGTGTAATGTTTTGGTTTTTTCCACACATTTTATCCTCAAGCTGACCCTGTAAGCTACATGATAGATGACTTGGCAGCAGGGAAACTCCTAGGTATTTTGTGTGACCCTTTTGGCCCATGTTAGTCTGGTCTGGTTTAGTTGCACTGCTGGAAATGTTTATTTGAAGTTGCATGGGGGATGGCTATCCATGCTGATACTGTTTAGATCTGCCAGCAGACTTTGACAGAGGTGACCAATCTTTTCCTACCCACTGGCAGGAACATTAGAGAATCAGAGGAACAGCCATTTGTGGCTTCAGTCTTTTTAATCTGAGAGGCACAAACGATTTGTACATTCACTAGTTACTCCACAGCTGTGTGCTTTGCAGTGGGGTTTTCCTGTGTTTTTTTGTTTACACAGTAATTCTCTGTTCCATCAACTGACCTGTTCCACCATTTTGTCTACCCGCCTCTTCCTGGTTCTTTCCATGCAACCTCCATTTGGGGAAGTTACCTGCCACTTTGTGTGTGTGTGTGTGTACATGTGCATGCGCCATCTTTGGTCTAGCATTTCTTCTCTAGACCATGTCGATTTCATGTCGATTTCATAAGGTCTGTCACTGAAGCAATAGACCAGGGGTAGGGAACCTGCGGCTCTCCAGATGTTCAGGAACTACAATTCCCATCAGCCCCTACCAGCATGGCCAATTGGCCATGCTGACAGAGGCTGATGGGAATTGTAGTTCCTGAACATCTGGAGAGCTGCAGGTTCCCTACCCCTGCAATAGACCTTCAGCATTAAAAAAAAGAGGGGAAAAGGAAACCCTTCTAATTGTTTTGAAATTGTGGCCTGAACAGCGAGAGCAACTGCTGTTGAGTGGACAAGGGAAGGTGGGGAGGAGTGAGAAAATCCAAAGGAAGCTTAACAAACAGTTATCTTTTTCACTAGTCCTATTTTGACCAAGTCTCAAGCTCTCTCTCAAAGGGAGAGACATCAAACCAGAGAAGTTCTTGCATGACAAGACTGTGAATATTAGGTACCTATTTTTGGCAAGCACATGTGTGCATTTTGAAAAAGTAGACATAGGACCATGATATGGGAGATATAACTGGGAACTTGTCACACATATTGTTGGAGCATAGCTACGTCATATTTCTGTTTCTGGACTCTTACGTTTATTGTTGTTCACTTTAAATGATTCTTTGGACTGCACTTGATTTGCGCATTGCATTTGTCACAATCACACTGCACTTTTATGAGTTGCATTGTTTTGCCTGTGGCTGCAGTGTTGATACTTCTTACTGAATATGCTGATGACATCTTAGTCATAGCTCTCTTTATTCCAAACGAATGCGTTGATGCATCAAGTCACCAAAACAGAACAAGCTGAAGCTGAATTTAAACAAGACATAGATGATACCGGTTGGGAAAGCTGACATTTTGGAGGGAATAGGCCTATTCATTCTGGATAAAATGGAATGCAATTAAGAGCAGATTAAAAACTTGGGGAACTTCTAGATCTTGCTTTTTGAAAAGCAGGCCTAGCGGCCAATAGTACTTTCAATTGACTCTACATTATTTACCTACACTTCCTGTTTTTAGACTCTTCTGACTGAGCCATGGAGATCCCTGCTTTTGTTGCTGCAACATGCTGTGCTTGGGTCATCTATTGAAGATGCTTCAAGTGCTTCAAAATGTGTTAACCTGGTTATTCTTAGGAGCCAGCTGATAGTAGCATAACTTTACAATAAAAAGGTAATTAGCCTGTGATTACCTTTGGAATTAGGATACAGTGTGGTGTGCTCAGCGACCTGGAGTTAGCCACAAAATAACTGCCACAGCTTACCTTCAGTCACACAGTGAGGATCCTTGTGGTGTGATGGCTGTTGCTGGCAAAGCAATCTGCTCAGCCAATCAAACCTCCAATGCTCAATTAGAAGCCTTGCTGGGCAAATGCCTCACCTAAGCCCGGTTCTGGAGTGTGGACCCGGGGCGGCAAGATGCGCCATGCGGCATTACATGATACCCGGTTAACTGACACTGGGGCCGTTCACACACTTGTGTGCCAGTGGCCCCGGTGTTGCCGTAACCTGCACGCCCCTTTTTTGTAACTTACCTCCTCCTCTCTGTGTAGCTACATCGGAATGAGGAGACACACCCTCGTGGCCCAGGCAATGACCCGGGGGCAGGGGGTGTGTTCCCTCACCCTGACGGAGCTACGCAGGCAGTAAGTTACCAAAAAAAGAGCGGCGCACTGGAAAATGGTGCCTTCCATCTGGTGCCGTTTGCTTAGCAAGTTTAGCGAGTCAACAAAACACCATTTGGAGGGGGAAAGAGCGGCACTGCTTCGATTTGGAGGCGGCAGATGTGGGGAGTTCCCTCTCCAAACAGTGTTTTTACTGGGCCAACACTGGTGACTTTGGCCCATGCAGAATCTGCCTTAGTCCTGCCCACTTTATAAAAACATTTAGTACACATCGGAAAATGTGTCAGCAGGCAGCATAAGTCCCACAGGACCCACAGGCACCACGTTGGAGACCCTTGCTTTAAAATATCATAATTAGTTGCTGGTTTAGTTCAAGGTGTTGGTTATAAGCTTTGAAGCATTTCAAAGGCCTGGGGCCCACTTATCTGAAGTACTACTTCTCACTCAGTATGAAGTACTACCTCTCACTCCCTTTTGGCCATCTCGTCACCCAAGGCTCTTCAGACTTTGTGACCATCAGAGCTTGCTCATGTTCTCTGGTGGCTCCCGCTTCATATTATCTAGTGGCTTCCACTTTATTTCCCTAAGGAAAGAAAACAGTTCTGACTTTAAATGTGTAAAGAATGCATTGTAAGCCCTTTTTATTTGCATTTGAGCTGAGACATTTTCTGAGGTTGGTTTTAATAGTTTATATGAATTGTAACACTTGTTAAATGAATTGTAAGCTGTGTTGAACTTCAGTGAAGGGTAGGTTTTATTTCTAGTTGATGGTGTCTATCCGTATAGAATGCAGAAAGCACCTTATCATAAAGGGTTCAGGGTTTCTATATTTTGTATGTCAGTGAATACAAATGGATCTATATAGCAAAATATTATTTTTGGATTGGAAATTTTCATAGTGAATTCATATATGTCAGTGTAATTGATTTGAATGGATTAAATCATTTCCTGATTTTGGAAATTGGGTGAGTAAAGTTCTTCGGGACTGAAGGAACTATGAAAACAAATGAAAATGGGCATACTAAGAAAGTGACCAAATGAAAATGAAATATGCTGAAATATAAATTGTTATTGGATCAGTCATGATGACATGCTTTACTTCACCAGAACATAAATCAACTCAAATGAAGCAAAGTTAATTACAGCCAAATTCCAAAAGGGTAGCTGTGCTAGTCTCTCTTGCAGCAAAAACTAATTAAAGCCAAATCTCTTGAAGAAGCAAGATAAAAATCCTAATGTTTGTTTAAAAAAACCTAAATTGTTAGTATTGTTTGTGACCCAAATGTGTTCTTTCGTTGTGCTTTAAAATATTCAAAAACATGATGGAACAAAAGGAATGTGATTAAAATTCCTCTTCCTTCTAGGTTTCAAATCTTCCTTAATTCACAAATTATTAACTAGCTTCCAGACAGCATATATAAAGTTGAATGGCATATGGGAATTTGTTGTTTTCTGGTACTTCTCAAAAGTGCATGATTATCTTGAAATAAAGCGTTAGTACGCACTGCTATGTAAAGAGCTTGTCCTGGCCTAAGCAATAGGCATTCATGGGTTCAACAGCCAAACACTGAACTTTTCAGAGAGAAAGTATGTCTTATACTGGAGTCAGAACACTGACATTTAATTTTTAAAAAACCTCCAAAACAAAACAAAACCTTCTCAAGTGTTGTTTTGAAGTGAAGCCACTTCAGTGGCATTTAGCAAAAAACCTGCTCAGATGGCAGGGAAGTTGCTCCAGCGGAATGTGGAGAAATGCCAACTGTACGGTATTAAACAACATTACTATTGAGAATTTGTATTGACAATATATGGTTTGTATTAATATCTCTTCTGTGTGAAGAACAAGAGAGATACTTCTTGTAAATGTTAACTTTTTTTTTTTCACTGAGCTCCAGCTTGCATTTTTGGTTATTATTCTCCAATGGCTTTGGATGCCATCCTTCATCTCATTATATAGTTATTCAAGACTCAACACAACTGATGTTATTTTAAGGAAATGACACAAAGGAAAGACAGAAACAGGACCATTTTACGGTGTTCTGCCAAGCATCTCCCCAAGTTTACCATTATCCACAAATTTACCTTCCTGTTTTTTCATTGAACCCTTATTATCTTAAACACTCAAAATCTTAAGAAATGCATTCTAAAAAATAAATTGGCTCTGAAAACTTAATTGGGTCTGAAAACTTTAAAAATGGCCAAGTGGGAGCCCTATTTTGCTCATCGGAGAGAGATTATTGTAACATAAAAGAGCACGTACCAAAAATATGATTTAAAAAAGTACTTCTTCGCCTCTGAATTCAGGGGTTTCCTTTGGACACTATCTTTGTTTATCAAATTGTGTTTTGGAAAAATAGTCAAATGGATATAAGTGGATGAAACAGATCAATAGTCCTGAATGTCTGTCATTCTAATATGAATTATTAATTGGCTTGTCTATCATTATGAACCTTTAGCTTGTGGGTGTATTTGTTTTTCTGTGTAATCCTCCAAACCTATTATAAATATTTACTTAAAGAATTTTTATTTTTCCAGAGATGGGGCAATGCTATTTATTCATTTCACTTGCATGTTAAAAACCTTTCCAATCTTTTCACCATTTTGGGCACCTTTCTGTCCAATCTTTTCACCAAGTCTCTGTTAACGAGTAGTCCAGACTTCTTTGTCTATAATCTATTTCACATATAGAATCAAAATGAACAGACTTCCCGGTCAGTTTAAAGATGTCAGTAGAAACACACTGTGTCCTCTATGCTCTATGGGTGTGAAGGGCCTCTAATTTCATGCTGTGGATAGTCATGTTTAAGTAGTCAGTGCACTGCTGCTTGATTTTTCTGCTTTTGTCTGATGGAGAGTTTCAGAAATAGAAACCAACAGGCTGTGTTGCAACAAAAGGTGTTCATTTGCCTGGTTTGTTCCACACATAAGAACATAAAAAGATCCCTACTGAATCAGACCAGTGGTTCATGTAGTGGAGCATCCTATCTCAGACAGTGGTCAAGCAGTTACACTGGAGGGCCAACAATAGGGCATAAAGGCCAAGGCATTTCCCTGATGTTGCCTCCTGGCATTGACGTTCAGTGGTTTACTGCACATAATTCTAACTGCCAGCATTTTAATGTGTGCAATGATGTCCCGGTGCTTTGTAATTTCTTTTAAAAAACTAAACTGCTTCCAAAGGGGGGAATTTTGAACATCAAAATTATTGGGGCTGTTTTACAAATGGCTACCCCATCCCAGCTTTCCAATCTGAAACTTTGTGGGGAAAGAAGACAGAAAAGCCACATCTGAAAAACATTGGTCACAGAAATGCATCCTCTGTCTCCTGTGTTACTTCTCTAAATTATTTGTTCCCAATTATTAGTTCTTTATTATTAAGGTTGAAGGTATTGAGGTATTATTGTATGGGTGAGGATGAAATCTTTAGCAAACAAAGGAGCATAACAAGTGCGGAAGAGCAAGGAACTCTGGGATGTTAGCCATGGGAAAATCTCTAGAGCTTTACACTTTCACGTGTTGGGCACAGCACTAAACATGAGCAAAACTTCTTAAGGAAGCTAATCCCTGTGGGTCTGGCATAAAATTGATATGATTCTCACCCCAAAGATGTGCCATTCAGGTTCTGGTTATAGCTTTATACTACTCATGCCTATGCTCCTCTTTCTATGAATCATTTTAAAGTAGTGGACAGTAATTAATTTTAATTGAAAATCATTAAAACATGTGAAACACATAAACTGAACGGCAGATCATTGAGTGTCAATGAAGAAGCGCCAAACCCCCCACCCTCCCTCAAAGAAATATTTACCTACTGGTAAAAAGCAATGATAGAAAAGAACAGTCAACTCTCCTTGGGAAGGGTATTCTATAATTTTGGTTCAAAAAAATGGATTGTCCCCATAGCCATCAATTGTGTGTGTGTGGAGGGGGGGGGGGACTGAATCTGAAACTCTGAAATGGCCATGTGGTCAGGTAGTTTTGTATGAAAGTAGGCAGCAGTTAAGGGATGCTGGCCCTTAAACATATATAGGGTCTTAAAGGTCAATCCCAACACCTTGAATCGAGCACGGAAGTAAATTGGAAGCAACTGTAGGTGGAACGAGATTGGAGTGTTGTCAATCCTATGACTGACTCTAGTCAGCTTTCTGACTTCAGTATTGGTTACCAGTGGTAGCTTCCATACAGTCTTCATGGGCAACTCCACGTAGAACATATTGCAGTAGTCTAATCTAGATTTTACTAGGGCATGCATTACAGTGGCAACATTTTTGCTACCCAGGAGAGGTCACAACTGGCTTGTCAGCTGAAGGTGAAAGGTGTTCCTGGCCATTACACCTGCTACCCCTACTTGCTTATCCAACAGGAGGCCTGAGTCCATCTGCACTGCCAATCTGCAAACCAGTTCTTTTAGAACAATGCAATTAATTGAGAATTAGAGATTCCTTAGTAGTTCCTCTGTTTTCAGTGTGTTAGCTCTCATCCAACCCAAAACTGCCTCCAGGCACCCATTCACAATTTCCAGAGCCTATCTGGGAGCAAGAGATATCATAAGGTATACAGAGACACAAACTGATTGAAGCAAAATACATTTTGTTACAGAATGCTGAAACCACCCCATTTGAAGAAAGAAAATTTGCCAATTTCTTTGGATTTTGTCTAAGAAACCCTGATATATTCCAGACTGTCATTCGATGCTTTACTTTTAGGACAAATTATTTAAATATTATCGCAAAGCCTTCCGTCATTTCAGTCCTTTGTTTTTTAGTTCAACCTGGTACTCCCGCAAACACCTTCTCCTGCCCACGAGCTAAAGCTCCAGGAGCAGGTGGTAAATGTTGCAGATGGCGAGTAATGTTTTTAAATGGGCACTCTTAGAACAACACACTGTAAGCTATCAATTAAAAAGGCAAATTGAACAAGTGATAGGACTCTCCTATCATCTCAATAGCCATTAACTGGGGAAGGGAAGAAGGGCTTTGTTCTAACAACATAGCCAGTTGTTCTGCATGCTATCCAGAGTAAAAACAGACAATGTGATTAGTGCAGTTATTTTTTTTTTAGCCATAACAAAACACAAATCACAACTGTAGTTCAAAAGAGAGAAGGGCTTAAAAAAAGGAAACAGCTTCATGTTTTGTCAAACACTTTTGCAACCAGAATCAACTGGCTGTTGTGAGTTTTCCAGGCTGTGTAGCTGTGATATGGTAAAAACTTCCAGACTATGGCCACCCAGCCTGGAAAACTCACAGCAGCTGAAAAGTTGTGTCTTGCCAGTTGACCCTTGTTTGAAAGGATTTCCTTTAGTGTTCCAGATTTGAGCCTCATCCAAAATGTAAATTATTAACTTTAAAAATCCAGAATGAACTGGCAGACTGTCTTTTGTCGACTGATCCTTGCTGTATGCAGATAAATCTGGTAGAACCTTGTTTTGGGTCCCACATTGCCAGGGTTACTATCCTCCAAGTGGGGCCTGGAGTTCTGCTCTAATTGCAGCTGATCTCCAGACTACAGAAATCAGTTCCGCTTGAGAAAATGGCAGCCTTGAGTTGCAGATTCAATGGCATCACATCTTGCTGAGTTCCCTTCCCAAACTCAGCCCTGCCCTTAATCTCCCCTGAATCTCCAGGAATTTCTCAAGCTGGAATTGACAACCGTATATGTTGCTGTTTTTTCAAAGTTCCCTGAACAGAGTGGGCCTTTTCCTCCGGTGTTTTATAGCTACAGAAATTATTCCCTGCATGAAAGTGGATGGCTAGGTCAAAAGTGGGCTTAACTGTAGGTAGTGAAGTGAAGGTATTGTTATTCACTAAGGGTTGTGATGCATGAAAAGATTTCCTCTGGTTGAAGTTTGATTGTTGATTGATACCTGTTTCACTGAATTTTGAAACTTGTCTTTAATGTTTCTTTTTTTCCTGTTTAATTTTGATGATTGACCACCTGTGGAAAAGGTTGCTGTGACTTTATTCTACATTCTAATGCCTTAAAGCCTTTTTCAGCTTTAACAAATGACAATATGGTTTTTAAGCTCCTGCACAAGGAGAAGGCATTTCCACTTATACAACTGTGGTTTCTAATTCTACTACCTAGTTTGTAGCCTTCCATACGTGCCCCAAAACTGCCAATTAGGCTGTTTTGACTCAAAAGAGCCAGTTTTAAGTGGCCACATTATGAGAGGAATTGTTGCCCTATCCCCACCCTGGTGAAGAGATGTACCTTCTTCTCACATAGGCCCTTTCCTCACTTACCTTAAGCCCCGCGCTACTCTCCTCAAGTAGCGCGGGGTCCCCCAGCACTCCCCACTGCAGGGGCGGCAACAACGCAACCGCCCCCGACGCTGCTGCTCTCGCGCCCCCTAAGCGCATGGCATCCCTGGCGCTCCTCGAAACAGCACCTTTTGATGACCCCGCGCAGAGCTCGGGGTCGTGGGGACACCCGGGCGCGCGCCAGAGATGCCGCGCGCTGAGCGTAGCACGCAGCAAAGGGCAGCAAAGGTAAGTGGGGAAACGCCCATAGTGACATCTTTAATTGTAGTAAACAGTGATTGTTTCGAAGTATGGCAAACTCTTCAGTTCTGAATTCAGAAGTGCTTGCTTCTCACACAGTGAAATCTTTAAATTTTAGTTGTAGTAAACAGTGTTTGTTTCCAAGTATGGTGAATTCTTTGTTCTGAATTCAGAAATGAAGAATTCACCATACTTGGAAACATGTTTACTACAACTAAAATCCAAAGGTTTCACTGTGTGAGAAGGCATCATCTTCTTCCTTTAGAAGTGAAAGGCCTCTCTATGCCTGGTTTTGTTGCAGGCGCTGGAAGGTAGAAATGGGCAAGGGGAAAAGAAAGTGTGCCAGCACAACCCCGACACACTAGGCCCTGCCCCTGTTTCCTCCTGGCAGTTGTTGACTGTGACCTGGCAAGCCTGTTTTAGGATGATGCCATCTTCATTCATTACCTGCTAATTCATTAGTTCATGTACATACTTTGAGCATAAGCCGGTTGAAGTCAGGACTGTTTTTTCTGTTGCTGTCATAGCCCGGACCAAGCAGATCCCATGCACAATCAATCTCTCTGCTAGGCAATTAAATGAAATAGAAGACAGGGATGATCCATGATCACACATCAGTGAATAGCCAGCCATTGAAAAACTGCTTTGATATTTGTAGTATTCAACTTCTGGATTGTGGCCATCATTATTCAATGCTTCATTATTCATCTGAAAGGGCATATTTAGTAAAAAAAAAAAAGGTGGGGAAGAAACAAAAAAGAAAGAAAGATAATGAGGGTTATAGGCTTTTAAAAATAATTGACATATTGTCACATCTGAGTGAGCAGGCGACAATTTTATGGACAAGGCAGCATCAGAGCCTCCTAAGTAAAGGATGACAGATGGACTCTAAACAAAGAAAATGTTCCACTGTGGCACCTTCGTAACAAAGATTTTAGCAAATTGTCTTGAAACTTAAATAATTTTGCACCATTGTAGCTGTCTCAGATGCCATTGCCCAAACTGTTCAGGAGCTACCCTGTTTCCCCGAAAATAAGAGCCATGTCTTATATTAATTTTTGGCCCCAAGATGCGCTATGTCTTATTTTCAGGGGATGTCTTATTTTCGGGGAAACAGGGTATTTTCAAGTCCTTGGAGATGCTACTTAAAGACCTTCCTCTAAAGTTATGTGTTTGTACAGCACTGTCCTGAGTGCACAGTGCACATCACCAATTATTGCATTTCCAGTTTTGTAGTAGTATGTCAGTATTCTTATGCCTGTATTACAGGGAAGGTATGGGCTGACTAGAACCAGTATCTTCCAATTGCCTGCTGACTAGAACCAGTATCTTCCAGTTCAGACCTCACATCCCTAATCTTGATGACTATGTGAAACAAGATACAATTCTCATTTGTTCACAGCATGTTTCATGCAAATTGCTACTATAAGCTCAAAAAGTCTCCTTTATGAATTAGCAGGAGTGGTTGTTAATCAGTATTTCATAGTTTATTAATTGGCCTGTTTTGGCTACAGTCAATCTTTGAAGGAAGCCAATGGGAGAATTCTTTTTGATTTGAATGGATTCTTTCCTACATTACTTATTTGCTATTTTTGGTTGTTTTAAACTATATTGTACAATTAAAAGTTGCTATACAAGCAATTTCTAATTATAGATTGTAAATAAAATACCTGTCAAGGATAATTTGTGTGTGAAGTAGTGATAAGAAAAGGAGGAATTGTATCATGGGCCAGCAGTTCTTAAATCTGAAGATCCATGCAAGATTCCTCTGACCTGCATTTCATACTAGTAGGCAGACATTCTACCCAGTTAAGACAATAGGAATCCTCAGCAGCTAGAACAGTGCCAGAAATGGGCAGACATTCTTTTCTGGAACAGGTCAAAGTACTTCAAACTGGAGTTACCAAGACAAGATGAAATTTTGAGACAAATTTGGTGACTCTTGGTCAGGTAGGGCATCTGGTAAGTTGTGAACAAAAACAAGATTAGTTTTGTTAGGACTCGTGAAATTTTATGGGGAAGTCCCATAAATTCCTGTTTGCAATGAATCCAGTTAAGCTAGATCAAACAAAAGCATAGTAGCCCCTTACACTTGCTTTCCTTACACAACAGACTGCCCTCCTTCCCTTCACATCAAACCAGTATATACATTCAGGCATGTTTTATGATTCTGTACTGCAGATTGCATTAAGTGTTACACTAAGACTGGCCCTTTCTGCACAGCACAAATAAAATATCCTGAGGACGGGGAGAAAAGTGTTTAGGGGAGGAAGTCTTCACAGCTTCCCCCTCCCCCCACCTCTTTAGAATATTTTATTTCTGCTCAACCCAGATTTTTGTGAAAACATTAGCCTAGCGATTCTTTTTTGGCAAATCAGCTTAAAGTTGTCTCCTGCCTGCTGTGTGGAACTCAGGAGACAAAGTATTTATCTTGCCCAATAAAAAACCCCCCTCACACTTTGGTTCCCTCCCCCAGCCATTTTCTGCTGCTTGAAACGTCCATTGTGCCCGCCATTTGCTAAAGTTGCCTGAGACATTTCCTCTGCATACATAGTGCCCAATGTACTTTTTAGCTCAAAAAGTACATGGTTCAGCTCAGCGTTTCCTGCTGATTCTGGCAATATATAGTTTCCCCAATTTTTTTAAAAATTGAGATTGACTGTCTTTGTAAATATGAACATACCATACAAAAATCAGTCATGATTCTCATATTGTGTGTTTGTGTCTTCAAAGACAGCTCTTCTATTTTTTTTTTAAATAAGGAAACTATATATTGCTGGAATAGCAGGCACAAAAGAGGCTGGCGGGAGAAAATGAAAGTGAGAGGTTTTTTGATTGGGAGGGAGAAATAAGTCGCTATCTCCTCAGATGCTTTATTTTTTTGTCCATAGAAAAAATGAAGAGACACGGTTTTTAAAGATATCCCCAGGACAACTGATTTTGGTTGTGCAGAAACGGCCACTGTTAAGCATATAGACCTGTATTGAGCAAAGATGTTCATGTTCATAGTTGGACAGCCCAATCCAGATGGCTTGGCAAAAGTGTTGCTGCACCACCACTGAAGGGGCTTTGGGCAGCATTAAAGAAGGGAAATTTGAAAACCCTCCTGCCATCTGAATAGCTTCAAAGGCTGAACAGGCTTACTCCACACTTTTTGGTGGCATACGTTTTCAGCTGTGGTGAGGGTGGGTGCAAGCTAATATGTAATAATACAGAGAGCAGCTTCTTTAGCACCATTTCTGCATGGCACAACGATACCGGGTTACCAATTGGTAAATCCAGGTCTATTTTGTCACAGTTTCTCCCATCACATGGCTGCCCATTTTTGTGAAGGAATCGAGCGAAGACCAGGAGGAAATACTCCAGTTCGTTTCACACGAGCCCTGGTCTTTTGTATTTACACCACAAGCATATCCGCACATATGCAAACATCCCCGGTGTCCCATGTTCTGATTGGCTGTTGTTTTGGGGCAGCAGCAGGGGAAAACAAAGCCCCCCTTTTTCAAGTTCTGAATAGGGCCTGGCGTAGGCTTCAACATGACAAGCTGCAGTAAAAAACAATGGGACACAGCATCACATCACATTCCATTCAGGTTCTCGTATTTTTGTGGAAAATGAGATCCCCCCCCCCCCCGTGATATGCCCACTAATCTTCGGCCCAACGTGCACATTTCCTTAGCTATATGCTCTAAGCAACCAGTATATGTACAGAAAAGAAAACGGGGAGGCTTTGGGATTCCCACTCCGGTGCTTGAGCAAATTGACACCCAGTCAGATTATGCATGAGCGAAAACGTTAACTTGGGGGGACGCATACTCGAGGAAGAATTGGGCTGCAAGTAATTTGGTAGCGCCCGGCTCAAGCAGAGAATTGAAAAAACTGACGCATAGCGTCGAGGAATTTTGCAGAGATCAGGGGGGCACGCAGCAGGGCAGGGAGATCAGGCAGCTTGGCTGGAAAAATAAACTGTTTCTGTTTGCATGGTAGCAGGTTCACCGTGGGATTTTTGAAAATATTTGCCAAATGTTTGAAAGTCCCGGGATGAGGAAAATATCTCGGGAAAAACCTACTTTAGAACTGGGAACCGTGCCAACTTCTTGGCCAAACCGGAACATTTCCCTTGCTCAACCATGGATATTTGGACCGTCAGAAACAACCTAAGCCTGCAGGAGAGGTTGCTTCAACTCTCTGTACCATCTCTTTCTCAGTATTTGTATATCAGGTTTGAAAGGACTGACCAAATGCATTGTCGAAGGCTTTCACGGCTGGAATCACTGGGGTGCTGTGTGGTTTCCGGGCTGTATGGCCGTGTTGTAGCAGCATTTAGGAGAGAATGCTGCTAGAACACGGCCATACAGCCCGGAAACCACACAGCACCCCAGATTGAACAAATGTTTGTATTGACGAAGTGCAGCTCTTGCAATTAAGAATTAATCACCTAGGTGTTTAATAAAGAGAAAGCCTCTGAAGTACTGTGGACAGCTGGTTCAAATAGAATGTTAATAAGTGTCTCAAACTGAATATAACACAATTATATATTGTTACATGTACATTTCATTTGTTTAGTAAAATCATTCTGGACTGTGCACTGATCTACAGTTAAAATAGCTTTTTTTTAAAAGTCAAAATCTGCAAAATGTGTCACTTGCAGTTTCTACTGTTTGATGCGAGCATAGGAGTCAAATTTAAAGTTTTTCATTTAGTATTGCTATTATGGGGGGCGGGGGGACTCTGTGTTATTTAGATGTGTAAAATAAATAAAAAATAGAATATAAAAAAAATTGCTATCCCTACTTGCCTAATGTTATTGTCATGTATTTAAGTATGCTTATGTCCATGTTGACTTGTGTCATTATTGTTTGGTCTAATGTTTTTTGCATATTTCAGACCTATATGTTTTGACAGTGACTTGCAGCAGGGTGCAAAATATAAAACGAGGTGGCAACTTAGCGAGTGGAAACTCATGACCTTCTCAGCAGGTGTATCTGTGTCAGCACTAATCAAAAAGATGTTGTGCAGGTCCATAGCTTCTGAAATGTCAGGTGTACCCAGTGGAGTTGCTGATCCATCCGTGAATCAGATGTAACTGGCCAGTGTCCACCATACATCTCACAACCCCTTTTGGAAAATCACACCCCTTCCCTCCTCCTTGGCTGATATTCAGCAGCAGCCGTCTCTTTTCATATGTTGCATCCCCTGATGTTGCTGCAGCATAGTGGAGGAACAGACTATGCAAACTTCAAGCAAGCTTTTGCTGTCATGGCCAAAATACAGAAATTAATTTAATTTCTGTATTTATTTCTGAATAGACATCATGCTATCAAAGATAAATAGGACGCTGCCAGAACTGTATTCATATTTTTTGCTTTATTTTAATTTTAATAGACTGAGAAATCCCAACTTTTGCATTTGAGTAACCACTCGTAATATATGTTTATGGCCAAATAAATGTGAATATTCCATTTTTGTGCAGTTTCTATCAGGCCAATATATTTATACTAGATTTAATAGAAATATAATCAAATCCACAGTGGGTGATTAGGCCCCTAGTAACAGCATTCTCTCTTTTAACAGTATCATCCTGTTTCTCCCTCAAAATGCTGCAATGCTACCTTAGTCCAGAATTGTGATTAATGCAAAAGAGATCAAAAGACTACCATCATTTGAAGTCAGGACTGCCTTGTTTGTAACAATAGATGACTCTTCGTCGATTCTGCATCTTTGCTAAGGAAGATAATGCATTATTTTGTCAGGTTGTTTGATTGCAAAAATTGATATTTATTCTTTGGTATAACGTTAAATTGTACAATTTAAGAAAACCGATTGAAAAAGTAAAATTAAATGAGCAGAAATGTTTTCAAATCAAAGAGCGACTGACATATATAAAAATGATGTATGTTTCTTACATAGTCCACTGGGGAAATTCAGCGGGCTCGCTGTGATCTTTACAATTTGCCTGCGGGCAAGCAAGGCTTTGGGACATCCTATTATCCCTTTGCTCTGTTTATTGTGGAAACTGATGAAGAGATCGAAGGTTCTTTTGGACCCTTCCTTTTCGTTTCACGGAACGGCTAAGATCTCACTTAGCTCCTGCACTCACCTCCTAGTGGAGTGCTTTGGCAAAGGTTCAGTGACCAATAATCAATTATTATTGAGAAGCAATCAATTGCTAATTTCCATAATTATGCACATCTAAACACTATGAACAAGGAAGAGAAACAAAGCTGCACTCCAAGCATTGCCTTGTTAGCAGTATTTTGTTAACACAGGCTCTAAAAAAAGCTGCTGCAGCTGGTACCACAAATGTGTTTCCAGTATTCAGGCCATCAACGTGATCCGTTGCTAAATGTATAGAATCAGCTTCTTGCTAAAAACTACAATTACAGGTGATATACAGATTGAAATCACAGGGCTGGTTTGTCGAAGAAAATTGTCCTAATGATGGGTTTTCGGATCGGGAATGCAGCTCTTTTCTTCCTCTGTGATGGGTACTGAAGGCAGCTGCACCTGCCTCTGTGCTGTATTCTGCCGCACTTAATGATATCTGATGATATCATTAGGCAAAGTGTTCATAAACAGATGTTGAGCCTGTGCCTAAATGCTGTCAGATGAGCGGTTGCTGGCCTGAAACAGTATTATTTATATAGAACATTTACGTTTGTTATGTTAATAACCCCACTATTAGCTCTCTGGATGTTGCGATAGGAATGTAAATGTAGTTAATATGAATAACAACCTCTTTACTCTTGGTGCGGCAGTTGGGTATAACTTTTAGGCTTTTAGCAAGAAACAAAGATCCCCCTACCAAGTCCTTTTGGCTTCACAGTGGTATGGGTATTTTTTTTTTTTTGGCACCATATGAAATTTTGATCTGCAGATGAATGGTAAGAATCCATAGGACAGATGTTTAAAAAACTGGAATTGGTTTCTTTTATTTTCAGGACATTCTAGCATTTTGATACTGTATTCGTATCTTGTACGGCTGGATGCTCTTCAATACCTGACCGCCGAGTTTATTTGTAGACACCATATATGTATGTATGTATATCCACACACATAAATAACCAAAAATACAAATATTAAAAAATATTTCAAAATACACTTCAAAACTATGTGGGGGGTGTGTATACCTTTTCAAAATTAAAAAGTAGTTACTCTGTAGATACTTTTTGTTTATTTCTTGCTGGTCTTATTTTATTTATTTTTATTTATGGGATTTCTATACCGCCCAGTCCCCAAAGGGCTCTGTTGCTTCATTTATTTCTGCATAATTAAATGTTCACTAGTTGCCCCACACAATATTTATTTTGTTGTTGCTGTTGTTGGGTTTTCTGGTGTCATATTATTTTAGTACTGCATGAAATCCTGCATTACAATTGCTGTGGTTTTATTCAGCCAAAGTTGCATTTTATACCTCATAGTTAATTCATGTAGAGTAAGTTATGTAAATTTTGACAGTCATCAAAATGTGCAGTGTTTTTGCTGAAATACAGCTGAATAGCAGGAGCTCTGTTATAAAAATATCATTAGTGCTTTCATTATTTTATTTGCTGGTTTAACTGTTTCTGAATTTTGTTTGGGAGGGGGAGGTAGGATTTGAATAAGTTTTTTGGCTTGGTTTAAGGAACTTATGATGAGCATCTATTTTCTTGACTTAAAAAATAAACAATGCACACATAATTTTACAAGCAGAGGTTGATTATTGCTTTGTTTTAAAAAGTTTAGGCACTGACAAATAGGACAATTTCTCAAGGTATGATTGTAGTATGAACCAACTCACATGGGGTTTTTCAGTCCTAAAGTTCTTATTTGTCTTAATTCGTGTAAAATGGAAGGTATGAGTGGGAGATGTGGAGTGGGAGATGCATATGAGGTGAGCAGTAGTCAAGGACAAATGATTGTTTACAAATAGAAATTAATGAATATGCAAGTGCAATGCTGAAGGGGGGTTAAACCACTGAGAAGACGGCATGGTCCTGGTGCTAGCGTAAATACTACTTCCAGAATCCCAGGCACCAATGCAGCTGGGACGCCAGTGCAACTGCAGTGCAGGAGCCTGTATCAGCTCTAAAGGGGCATTCCTGGGGGGCAGAGCCAGCTTTAATTGGCTGCCTGAGCCTTTTCAGCTTGGGAATGCCCCCATTTGCCAGCACAAACTTACACCAGCAAAAAGTTACAGTATTTCACAGAGGTCAGGGATCATCATTTTTGGCTTGCTGGCTGTGGGGCAGCAAAACTCTTAGGAGGAGGCACAGTTGCGCCATTCCTTGGGTGTGCTGCAATCCCCCCTTCAGGAATGCAGTGCCCATGATGGGAACTGATCACCACACAAATCCTAGAATTACTTCATTGTAGTCACTGTGTAGTCTCACATGGGTACACATGGGCCGTTTCTGCACGGCCCCCCAGGCGCCTCCACGCCGGCAAGAATTCTGCCGGCGTGGAGGCGGAAGCCGTTCGCATGCAAGCATGCAGGCGGCCTCCGGAGAGGCCGGCAGACGGCAGGCGGCTCCGCATGGAGCAGCCTCTGCCCCCTTCCCCGTCCCACTCACCTTGTCCCCGTTGTCGGCCTGCTGGCCGTCGAAGCCCATGCCCACGCTGCTCTCCGACCTCCGGGGGGTGGGAGGGTTAGCGTGGTAATTCAACGACCACCAGGCCGACGACGGGGACAACGTGAATGTGAAAAGGGAAACAGCGTGTTCCCGGCGGTGCTGTTCGCACCGCGCCGCCGGGAACACGCTGTCGGGGGAAAAACAATCCTTTAAAGGGTTGTTTTTCAGGGCGGCCTGACGCCGCCCTGGGGGAGGTGGAGCGATGCCAGGTCGGCGCAGCTGCTTAGCAGCAGCACCGCCTGTGCGAATGGCTCCCTGGGGACGGTGTTTATCCCGTCCCCAGGGCGCCATTAAAGGGCCGTGCGGAAACGGCCATGGAGAACCAGCATGGTGGAGTGGCATGTGAACTCTAATCTGGAGATCTGTGTTTCATTCTTTCTCTTCCACCTGAGTGGCTGAGTCTTATCTGGTGAACTGCATTTGATTCCTACTCCTCCACATGAGTGGTGGAGTCTCATCTGGTGAACCAGTTTTGTGTCCCCACTCCTACAGTCCTGCTGGGTGACCTTGGGCTAGTCCAGGGGTCTGCAACCTGTGGCTCTCCAGATGTTCATGGACTACAATTCCCATCAGCCCCTGCTAGCATGGCCAATTGGCTAATGGGAATTGTAGTCCATTAATATATGGAGAGCCGCAGGTTGCAGACCCCTGGGCTAGTCACAGTTCTTCAGAACTCTGTCAGCCCTATCTACCCCAAAAGGTGTTTTTTGTGGGGAAAGGAAAGGAGTTTGTAAGTCCCTTTGAGTCTGCTTACAGGAGAGAAAGGGGGGATATAAATCCAACTCTTCCTTTTCTACTGTGCATGTGCACAGATGACAACTTGTTGAATATGAGTTACAGGCGAGTTCAACCACATTTTTGCCTTTCAGGATGGTAGTTCTCAGCAACATAGTACATGGCAGACCTTCCTGAGAAGTATTGTTCCACCAACTAACCAGAGGCTCTGTGGAGTTGTACACTAAATCAGTTGATATGTGAATTCTTCGGTCTGAACAAAAGGTGTACAATATAGATTAGTTTTGACAACAAAATCTATCCACAGGATAAGTTTTGTTGACAGAAAACATAAAGGGGTGTCAGACGTAGCCTGCCTAGGGTTGAGTTGGGTTGGCTCCAAGCAGAGACCACTGTTAGGTATATAAATGATTTTGTTAGATATATACCAGTAAATGAAAGCTTATAAGAGCACGGCTGGACCAGGATGATTTAGGTAGAATAATCCAAGAATGATATCTGTTTTCATGACTGATTTTACTATTTCAAGAAAATAGATTCCACATAGATCCTAAGCTAATTCATTATACACTCTACAGTGCAGGTGTTAACTGGCAAAATGTCTATGAGTAATGGACATAAAGCATCAGTTAAATGTACCCTCTCCGTGCTTTACACTAATGTGAAATTTCCATTAAGACTGATTGTGCAAAACCTTGTACAAGCATTTGTGAAATTAAAACAAAGACCAAAAGTAGAGACCAATAACAGAGTGGAACATGGCAGGTAGAGAAAACAATCCAGTAAAGCTCATAATTTCTACTTGATTCTTTTGATTTTAGTTGCTGACCTGAACAGGATTGGACTCACACATCTCCAGTAAATTTATTTATTTATTTATTATTTCGATTTCTATACCGCCCCCTCCCCAAGGGGCTCTGGGCGGTGTACAACAAATTAATACAAACAAATAAGAAGGCAAACCATACAATTAAAACAACAACGACCTATGAAAGCTCCAACATTAAATATACTAAATTACATTAAAACAGCGTGTAAGAGCTCTTTTATATCTGACAGATACATAGAAATGAGTTGTATCGTAAATAGTGAAGAAAATATTCACCAAGTTTTTAAAAAATAACATTTAGAGTTGGGTAGTATATGAAACTGTTGTGAGGTGCATCATTTGTTTTCAGCCAAGTATTGATTCTATATTAGGAACATACAGTATATACCCTTTCTAACATTCATAAACAAGGAGAAAAGACTGCACTGCTGTGTGGATATTCTCTGTGGACCTGGCAGGAATTTTTCCACACACCATAAATATAATGTCTTTAGGATTTTATAGAAAGATCCGTTTTGGCATTTTGTGTTCCTGCAGTGTGGGAGAACACAAGCATTGCAGCCGGAACTAATCTTTTCCCCCACCTGCTGCACAGAACTCTTGTCACTATCACAGTGCTGCCAGCCATTTTGCCTGCTGCAGCAGATTTTCTCTGAAGATTCCCCAGGGAGGTTTCCTCTGCTCGCAGTTCATCTATTTGCTGTTTCACTGTAAAAAGTAGGTGAATAAAGTTTGTTTTGCCTAGCAATCCTTTTTTTTTTTTTAAGGGGGATGTCTGCAACACGACTCGAGAAGCTGCAATACGCAACACATTAAAAAACTGCAAAATGGCATATTTGTGACTCCATAGCTTTGCAGATATCCTCCTCAAAACAAACAAAAAAGGAAAAATGACACGTGCACGGGATTGCTAGGCAAAACAAACTTTATCTACTGTTTACAGTGAAATAACAACTGGATGAGCTGCAAGCTGAGGAAACCTCCATGGGGCATCTTCACAAAGAATTTGCTGCAGCACACAAAATGGTGGGTGTGAGCGGCGGAAATGAAAGTAAGAGGTTTGGGTGGGAGAAATAAAGTGCTTCCTGCCTGCTTGTGTTCGCTGAGCAGGCAGGACACATCTTCAACCTGGGTTGTATGGGGTGGTGGAGATCGCTAGTTTAGCAATTTTTGAAGAACCCAGGTTGAGAGGAATATGATGGGCTGAACTCATTTTGGGGAAGAAAGCTGTGCGAAGTTCTTCCCCCAAATGCTTTTTATAATGTCCTAAATACATTATATTTGTGCTGTGCAGAATCAACCATTCCTAAGTTGTTGCATTAGTTACAGTCATATAACCTCTTCATAAACTTGAAGGAAAATGAACATATTTTCATTATTGTTTGTTTTAAAATTCCTTTCCAGAATGGTTTTTTAAAAATGTGTACAGTGTATGTGCTTTTTGAGTGTTTTTCACAACTCAGTATACTGTTGTATTCAGTATTGCATTGTCTCACGCTACCCTCTTTGACCATCCGTAGTGGTATTTTTAACTGACTTATGAAGCTGCTATAGAAAATCTGCTTGAAAATTTTTTCATAAGATATTAGTATTCTTTATGTAAAGCTCCAAGAAGTACATATGGAACTCGGCAAGAACAATGCCCTCCCACCTCACTTTTCTGGAATACGAAATAGGTTTATGGGATGCAGCTTATGGGATGATTTGTACAAATTCATTAATTCATGGCCGACAACCCAGTTCCTGTTTGTGCATTGTAGCTCCAGTGCATATATTAAAAGTCCTGGAATAGAATGTTACAGTAGTTTGAATCCTCCAAAATAGTATCTTAGGATCTCACCACATTTACTTTGAATGTAAAGAAATAAGTGATTTTTTATTTTGTATCCTTCAGTTTATGAGTTTAAGGCCCTCAGTGCAAACCATAGTTGTGCTGCCCTGTCAGGTTTTCCCTTTTTTAAAATTTCAATTTTATGCTCCTCAAAGAGCTCAAGTGATAAAACATGGCCCCTCCCTTCCAATTTGTCCTCATTGCAAATTATAAAGTAGATTATATTAAAAGACACTTGGTGATCCAAATCATCCTGTGCCCGTTATGTCTAGGGAGAGATTTGAATTTGGGCTTTCTAGTTTTAATCTAATATACTGTCCACTATTACCTCACTACAGACAGAGAATGATCTCTTTGGCTACTGTGTAATGATTTGCCAGGCCTTTCCTAATTTAGGTAACACATATGTTATATTGCCCTATATCTAAAGAACGTCTTGTGTTCCACAGCCACTGCTTAGGGCAACTGGTTTAAAATGCAGCTCAGTTTCATACATAGTACTATAGAAGGTTAAATTACAAATGAAAATTAAGAGCTTCTTTAAGGCTTGAATCTACAGACAGCAACCATTAGAGCTCATTTAAAGAGCCACAATGTTGTTGATAATGGTAAATACTTCCACTGCTGCTTCTATGCCAACAGGGAATGGCCCAGCGAAGAACGTTTTATGAAGACAGCATTGAGTTATGGAAGGAGAATAGCAGTGATGTAACTGATTAACACTAAGAGCCTAATTTTCATTTTTCCCCCTTTCCATGGAACAAAACCCAAAATGGCCAAGCTCTGTTTACAATGATAAATAATGATAATAATAACTTACAGCAAATGTTATGCATAGAAATCCAAGCTGTGTCTTGGTGTAAAAAGGTGCAGCTCCCGCTGCAATCAAGGGAGATACAAGCATTCATCCCTGAGCTGAATTTTTGTGCATAAACACAAGTCTTGGGGCCAGTTGATGGACCAGTACAAGTTTCAGGTCTTCTAATAATTTAATATTGTCACAAGCTTGCTTTTGGGCCAACAGTTCTATTTACATTTGAGATGGTAAAAGAATCCCAGGCTGGCTCTACTTCCATTTCTCCATGTGGGTAGCTGTTAACAGGGAAATACATGTTGCAGACAGAGACAAAGTTGAAGGGTTTGCCATGTCAGAGAGACAGCTAATTGTCAACAATTTTCTCTGACATGGAAGCATTTCTTTTCTTTTTTTTCATATTTGGCTGATTTTGCACGAATAGCTTCTCAGGCATAATGTGTCACTCTCTTTAAAAATAAATGTGTGAATTGCTCCTTAGTTAAATTCACTTAGCAATTAAGAATTGTTCAGTATATTCCTGTGCAGAGTTACTCCAGTCTAGCTCATTGAGTTCAGTGGGCTTTGACTGGAATAACTCTGCAGAAGATTACACTATTCATTTTAGAAATTCAGATAAAATGGTGTTGCTTCTTGGTGCATACTTCCCTCTATTGGTAAGAGCATAACCAACTTTAATTTATCCTAATGTTTCCGATATTTGTTCACCCTTTTTTCCCTTCTGCACAGCAATAATCTCCACTTGGCAATTCACTGAACTGCTACACATTTAAATGGTCATTTTCTAGGGTTAAGGTTGCTAGATTATAGATTGTACAAGTGGAAAGTCTCCTTGATGTGCTACATGGAAACAATCCCAACCAAAATTTATTTCATCATTGCTGATCCAATGGTAACACTAGGACAACCTTTTAAATAAAAGGAAGCATTCTATAGCAATTCATAAATTAGTACCCAAATGTATCACAACTCATACTCATAGCCTAAAATGTAATTCTACTGCTTATCAACTCTGGGTAGGAAGACTGGTATGTTATCGCTATTAGTTTGGTCAGTCACTTATGATTTGCAGAACTTTTTTCAGAATATAGACTTGGAAAGTTGTTTTATGTAAATTGATCTGCAGTGTTCTCATTATGTACAGATTGCATCCGCTTTGAAGGTACTGTTTCGCTGTGTTTCAGATGTAAAATCCTGCATGTGCCAAAGCACAGTAAAATAAGTACTACTATTAAATTATATTTGCATTTGTTAAAATCATTTGTTATAAATCTGTGTCAATGTGGATTTGAAGTTCTTTGGTTTCCTTTTAGTTGTGTTGAGTTTTTTATAAAACAACATGCAAACATTTTGTAATCTATTTAGATGAACTATAAAGGGAGTCTGACTCCAGGGTAGAGCAAGCTAGGTAGGTTAGGACCCTGCATATAAGTGGGTCTTATCTGTTTCAAATCCAATTTAAAAGAGGGGAGTGGCTGTAAACTAGTTATGAAGGTTGTAGGCACCTGACATAAAATAATTGACTCAAGGAGGTCACTAATGGTCCCATTCAAAAAAGGGGCAAATCCACCTATGGGAGAGCATGTGGCTGTCATGGCAAATTTGCCCTCATTGGGGCACTGGCCCTGGTGGAGAGGTGATTCCACCAGTGTGCAGCTGCCATAGCCCACCCTGGCTCTGGGATGTGGCACCAGATGTGGCACCAGTTGCCCAGTGACCCTTCCACCACTGGCCTAGCAGGGGCGGGATGGGGGCATGGCTGGGGAAGGACCCGACAGTAGTCAACATCCTCCTGGCCATTTGCTGCAGTAGGCTGGTGGCTGGGACTTTAAACTTGTGGCACCAAAAGGTGTCATTAAGTCTATGAAGCCCAATGGGGACTTGTTGGTGGTGGGAGGCTTTTTTGCTTTGCAAGCCTCCCCACATCTCTGGAAAGCTCCTATGGGAGTAGTGGGATGGTGCTCTTGAATGGGGCTGCCCATCAGGGCCCACAGTATTGTGCCCATCGGTGCCATGTACCTGCTGACACCTTTTCCAATGCCCACCAAGTGTTTTAGAAAGTGGGTCAGGTAGGATTTTTGCCTAGCATTCACTTTTGATTGACCAGTGAAGATTTGGTAGGCTGTGCAGATTTTTAAAAACAGAATTGCTTGGACAACAACTAGCACCACAGCACAAAGATCTTCACTATGTTGCTGAAGTTAAGCTATAACAATCATTTTGTGATTGGCTCTACCTCCTGCAGCAGCCATTTCATGGCAGCCATTTTGTTGCTGCTTCCAACATGCAGTGTCACAATTCCAAATATGTCTGCAGGCTCAGAAAGACTGGTGAGAGCCCTGCCCTAAATGATTCCTGACTCAAAAGAATCTCATCACAGGTCTTTATGAGGCATTCATGTAAATTGTATATAAATCTTTCTGACCCTTAGCTTGTTAAAAAAAAATTACCTCACTCCAGGCTGTAACTTGACTTTGTCTGTAACCTGATTTCTGTCCCTGTGACTATTTAAGCATTTAAACCATTTTGAAAGGGAAACAAAATGTTATTCTTTTTCTAATGTTCTCTCAAGAGTCTCAGGCCCTTTCCGCATGGCATCAGCAGGGCTTTTCCACCGGCAGGGCTTTTCCATCGTCTCCCTAGCCAGAGAGGCGGCTCCACACGGAGCCTCCTCTCGGTCGCTCTTCCCCACTCACCTGCCTCTCCAGCGTCGTTCTGGAGGGCTGCAGGGACCCACCTATGCTGCCCCCCGACCCCTGGAGGATGGAGGACAGCGTGGGCGGGTCCCTGCAGTCCTCCAGAACGACGCTGGAGAGGCAGGTGAGTGGGAATGACGGGGAAAGGGGCGGCTTCCCTGTGGTGCAGTTCGCACCACGCCAACGGGAAGCTGTCCCTTCTCAACAACCTCGCTAGTGGGGCGAGGTGGGAAAATGGCGGTTTCATGCCGCTTGGGAGGGAGCGAGGAGGGCGCTGCTGCGATGCAGCAGCACCTCCTATGCGAACAGCTCCCTAGGGACAGCATTTTTGCCGTCCCTAGGACGCTGTTTTTGGCCCGTGCGGAAAGGGCCTCAGTATCCTGAAAGAACAATTGAATTTATCTCACCATAGGGAACCCACTATTCTACAGCCATTCAGCCTTAAATACGCTACCATAGAGAGCCATCTTGGAAGGCAAGGAAACAGGTTTATAATAGCATGTGTCCACTCCTGTGAAATTGTTGGAAGCCATCACAACAGCAGAAAAAGGTGTTGAAATACTAAAGTGGTATAGTGGACTGCACTGTTTTATCATAGAGGCTGTTTTGAATGCTGCCCTAGATAAAATCTCTCTGGAAGAAAAAGGGGGGGGGGAACCTTAACACAACAAAAAAGATGAATTCCAATCTCTTTTATTGGTATTCTAATTTTCTGCCTATAGTGATTTTTAATATATTAATATAATATTAATATATTATTCCTTCCCACATCAGTGATATGTAGGGGCATAGTTCACTTGACTTGTGAGAACTTGACAAATTGTCAGATCCAGAGAAAGTCTGGATTCAACCTGTGCAGAGCAAATATTTTCAATTTCCTTCAAATACATTTATTTATTCTGCATATTTGATCCTTATTTATGTTATTATTTAAAATCAATCAATATAATTATATAAAAAAGAAATAGTACACTACCATATAGTATATTGCTTTTTTAATACTTTAAACAGTCATTATTTGAATCTAGAGGCGGGGCGAAGGGAAACTGCACCTGGGGTGTGCACGCCCTGCGTCTTTGCCACAGCCGTGCCCAGGAATGCCCCACCCCTGGAATGCCTGCCCCCACCCCCGTCGTGCCCCGCCCAGCCCCATTGGCGCTACGCCACTGTTTGAATCCCACCACCATCGGAACCTGTTACTAAAATTTTTGAATCCTACCACTGATGTCACCTTACCTTTTTTTCCTGTGGAAAACTCAACTGAGTGAATGTACAGTTTGCAAGTGAAAAGTGGAGATAACATCTGTAAAAATGCTAACTGTTGGTGTGCACCAGGAAGAAATGTGCACATTTTCATTTGATTGTAATAGTGGTACTGAACCAGACTACGTACCTTGTACTGAGGCTCATCATACTCTTGGTGATGCCCTTTGTTATGGTAATTATAATGCCATAGCTATTAGCTATTAGGGTAATGACTCCATATCCGCAAAGGCTTTTTTAGCCAAGGCAAAAGGGGATTGCTGCATCCCTTGCAGGTGAAACAACAGCCAACAGATAGGCAAGACTGTCTGGCCTTACAACGTTTATCGCAATTCCAGTAACTGTAACAGGATTTACTCCCCTAAAATCTGCCACTGAATATTTAGGTATGTTTTATAGGAACTTCTGAGAAAGCAGATGTAGCTCTGTAACACTTTTTAGTTTCAAAGTCAGGGATTGTACAACTGTGCATGTATCTACCACTTATCCTTTTCCTTGTTGCCAACATGAGTCAGTTAAATGTCTGCTCCAAGCTGTACTCTCTCCCACACAATCTTAAAGCAAGTGTGGAAAGGGCAGAATGAGAGCTCATCTCATTGATAAGCTCGGCATGTGGATGAGTGTGTAGGTGGGAAGTCAAGGGAAGAACTTTTGGAGCTATGATCTTCTCTGAGCTACAGTATCATCTACGATATGCATGGTATTAAGTCGGTGTAAGAAAACAACTACTATTGTAGAGTCTCCAAATTAGCAGTCTCTAAATTTCTATCTCAGTTTGTATTTTCTCTACAAGATTCCTTATTTATTATGTCAAGATAAGGACCTGAAAAATGCCATATCTCTGAGATTCTTTAACTAAACAAGCCAGGGATTGAAACAACTACCTTCCATGTTCAAAGTGTATGTATTATCACTGAACCTTTCCTTCATACTTTCAGAAATCTTGCATTCCTTATTATATCTTATGTGGAGTCAAGGATCTGGACTCTCCATACACACCATAGTCTTAAGACAACTCTTCCATTCCTTTTATTTTCTTGTGCCTTGATTCAGGTAAGGGTCTGACTCCAGGTTTCTGTAAGCACTTGAATAAGAGAGATCTGTTGTTTCCCACTGCCAGCTTAGTGACTTGCCCATTCTCCAGAAAAAAAGCAAACTTCTCATTCACCACTCCAGTTCTGAATCCACCCTCATCTGCTCGTCACCCAAGGCAAAGCAGTAGTTGACTACAAATTGTTTTGGGCATGGGACAGGTTGCTGGATTATTCAAATGCATAAAGGTCCCAGGCAGCTGGCCAGCTGTTAGATGTGGAATAAGCCATGGTGACCAGTGTCAGACTGTTCAAGAGTAAAACATGGATCATTTCCTGGTGTTTCTTAGAAAAGACTCGTGTGCACCCTCTTAAGTGAACCACCGTCACCATTAAGCATCACATCAGTGTCTACTGCAATATAGAATAGAATAGAATAGAATAGAATAGAATAGAATAGAATAGAATCTTTATTGGCCAAGTGTGATTGGACACACAAGGAATTTGTCTCCGGTGCATATGCTCTCAGTGTACATAAAAGAAAAGAAAAGAAAATACATTTGTCAAGAAAGAGCATTCCACCGAGGCAGCCCTCGTCGGCGCCATCTTGGGGGAGGACATATAGAAAAACATATTTAAAAAATGAAAAAGTATTGATAGTAGGAAGATGTTATAACTCTGATGAGTTCACAAGAAGACTGTTCTCTCTTCTTCTATGGAGTACCCTTCCCTGCATTTAGAATCTGATGTTTAAAACTTCATGGAAGAGTTTCCATGAATTGGAATTGGATCTATACAAAGTAGCTTGGGATCTCTGTCTAGATTCTTTGAATAGTTATTATCAACTGTGCAAAGTTACTCAAGCAGAAAAATAAACCTGTGTTTACATTCATTAATAACAACAGTCATCTGAGGGTAAATACCTGTATTTATATCACAAGTTTTTTTAAAAAAATTAAAACAGTAGGGATGGCTTAATAATAAGATAAGTAATAACTTTCATTTGTAAGTTCCCACTTTAGGAACTTTTCACCACCTACTTGGAAGGCTTCTTGCAAAGTTTGCAACTAATCCTTAGTGGTAGATAAGTGAAATTAAAGCCAAGCTATTCTTCCCTATGACAATGCTCAGCTATCTTGAGCCATTTAAAATTTCTTCCATTGTTTCTGGATTGATTACGAGGAATGATGTTTAGTACAAGCAAATATGTACAGTATATTAAAACTGCAATGTCTCTGTCCGTTTTTATCTCTCACTGATGCAGAACATGCATTTTTCTACCTGAAACAATCCTGAGGTAGCAATTTCTAGCTTTTAAAAGTTTCTGTATCTTTTGTAACTGCTTTCCCTGCTTAGTAAACCCTTCTAGTTGTCAGCTGAACCCATCCCAAGCTGGTCTATTTGTCTTGATGATTGAACCTATTTTCTGGAAGGGGCTGCTTGGATAGGTAGGTTTAGGGTTACATTATGTTTCCTTGTTTACATTTCTCAGGACTTTTAAAGGTATTTGATTTTTCAGTAATACTTTGAATAAGTATTGGTATTTGGATATTGCTAGGTTGTGATTTTTATTCTGTTTGTCTAATTTTTTAGGTTATGATTAATGTGTTATTTTTTTTTCTAAACTGGTCATCTTACTATTTTAAATGACAGTGTGCAACAATGAACTGTGGGAAAGGGTGGGGGGTGAATGCAAGTGTTCAAATAATGAATGAAGCAAGGTGTCTGTTTTCCTGCCAATGCAGAGTTATAAATAGAGAACCTTTGCTTTAGATTTTATACTAGACCTGCCAGAATTTGTTGTTCCTAAAGCCATCTGAAACTGTGGGGTTCTTGCCCCAAATGTACTGAAAAAGCTCTGTGCTCCACCTCCTGGTTCCATCACTAATCTTGTTTTGGACTTTTCCCCTGATAGCGCTTCATACCACCACCACCACCACCCCCCAACTCCTGGCCCAAGCGAGCAAATGTCTTTTCTCTGCCTAACAATCATTAGCACTTTGTTTTCTACTGAGAAGGGGGGAAAGAGAAAGAACAAGCCAAACACTAAGCAGGAGAAAGTTTTGTTTCAGCAAGATGAACAAAAGGTCTTGGTCATAGTTCCCGGTCATCTAGTAGCATATGTAGAGAATGATAAGAATTGCCTTGTTGACTGGTCAGCTTTGATTCTCAGCTTTTTACAGTTTCATTTTTAAAAGAAGAAAAAGCTTCTAACCCTTACAGATAAAAGGCTAAAAACATGTGGGCAGAGGCCTCAATAGTATTTATGGTGCACGTGGGGTTAAAACATCTCTTTGAAGGAGACATAATCTTGGGAATGTAGGAAAGGAGAACATTTCAGCTTTACAGACTCTTATGATTTCAGCCTCAACCAAGGCACAGAAATAGAACTGTGTCCTGAACCCCATTACATTTACAGGATACAGAAATAGAGAGCTTCAGAAAGAATCGAAACATGAGAAGCATGTATTGCACACATTTATTTCTCTATAATTTTAAGAAATGGAAGAACTAAACAATCCCGAAGAAAGAAACTGAGGCCACATTTAACTTCCATTTTAGGTAATTATGGAGATTGGCTCTTTTTTTCTCATAAAAAAAACACACGCACAACAAAACACCACATCAATAAAGTAAACAGAAACTTTGCAAGTAAAATGAATGCAAATTACTATATATACTCATGTATAAGTCGATCTGTGTATAAGTCGGGGCACCTAATTTTGCCTTGAAGAACTGGGAAACCTTATTGACTCACGTATAAGTCGAGGGTGGGAAAGGTCCATGGGGAAATGGAGCGCTGAGCAGGCAAAGGAGCCGTAGTTGGGGGAAAGGAGCGCCCCAGAAGCCTTTGGGAGGCTTTTTAAGAAGGGGCGAGGTGGGTCTGGTGAGAGGGAATAAGCTAGGGGTCGTGGAGGGTGAACGGGATGGGAGGTGGTGGAGGAAAAGGCAGAGGAGAACGAGGCACGGAAAGCGGCTGAAAGGGAGCGGCAGAGAAGAAAGCAATCTTTGGAGCATTGCCCTTTTATGAAAACCATAGAGACAGGCTGCCCAACAGGCAGCTTCTCTGAACCAAGTCTTACAGCCTGCAGGGGAAAGGAAAAAAAGGGTGAGTTAGTGAGGGGGCCTGCCAGCCGGCAAGAGAGAGCGAAGCAGAAAACTAAGCACAGAAAGTGGCTGAAAGAGGGGCAGCAGAGAAGAAGGCAGGACAAAGCGAAGAAAGGACAGGGGGAACACCACACAAAATTGCCAGTAAGTGGGACCCGCATATAAAAAAGGCTCGTCATACATTTTTTGAAATCTGTTGCTACTGTGGAGGGAGGTTTTCTAAGCTACTGTGGAGGGAGGCTTCTAAGGTGAGGGTGGAGGATGCCCTGCCCCCAGCATACCCATTGCCCACTGCTATTTGGAGCAGTGGCAGGATAATTTTATTTAAAGTATCTTCATGTCCTTTCTGGTAATTCCTAGCCTTAAGCTTTTTTCACTTCCAATAAAAACTTCCAGTTAACACATGAGGGTGCATTTAAAAATAAAATTCCCCATGAGATTGCACCCCCAATCTCCCGCCAATTTGCCAGGCGTTGCCTCACAATCCTGTGTGGAGGATGGGTAGGTAAGGAACAAAGTAGTCACGGTAGAGCCCCATCCAAAGGGTGTGTGTGAATCCTCTTCAGGGAGCAGTGTCCCAACTCTGCCAGCGGATTCACCCTCCCTGAAGCACTTACCCTGGGAGAGGGGTGATTTTACTGGCATACAACCACCGCCACCCCCCACCCCCAGCACTGGAACATAGCACTGAGTGCCGCATCATCACCCTGCCACTGCCCACATAGTTGGGGCAAGGGAGTAGTCAGCTCCCTTATGGTCTTTGTCGAGGGTATGCTGGAGGGCCACAGTCTGCACAGTCTTTTGGCTGGCGTAAATGTGGTGCAACCTATTGAGGCTTCTCAGTAGCAGGGAGGCTTTTTGACCTCACAGCACCAGGAAGCCTCTTTGGAGGAGGCAGCTAGGCATAGTAACGGCGCTGCGGCCAGGTGCCCAGCTTGTGGATGGGGCTGCGAGCTTAGTATTTTACTTGCAGGTGCCGTTCAGGACCAGCATTAATCGAACCTGAAATAACTATATCAGATGAAATCAGATGAAATCATCACAAAAGAAATCAAATCTCTTGTGAAGACTGTTTTCAGCTCCTGTACATTTGGAGTTTCTTTGTAGGTCCACCATGACTAATTCTTTATAACATGAGTTCCAAAAAAATTAACAGACCTGAGCTGATTTTCACTGTGTAGCACTGGTTCTCAAACTGTAGGTTACCACACACTTCTGAGGTGGTGGTAGGAGATACCTGCAAAGATAGCATGAATTTGTATGCTAAAACATGTACTGTATGTATTTTCCAGATGTTGGGGGGTGGGTTTGGTCTTGGTACAGTGATATCTTCAAGTACAGCTCCTTCAGGCGTGATGCTAAGTGGCACCAAACCTGCTACAACCATTAATGCTGTACTGCATAGGTATGCAGCATTCCTGCTAGGAATACTCTGTTTTTATATTAGAAAAGATGGAGTGGTAACAAATGTGGTATTCAAATGTTGCCCAGCTTTCTCAAAGTAATTTTAGGTGGTTTTTTTTTCAGATTTCCCTAATATTTGCTGTGAAGCTAATAATGGGCAAAAATATTATGGATGAAATGCAAGGGAACACCAATGCGAGTGCCCCTGATACTGGCTCAAGGGGAAAATGCTCTGGGAATGGATGCCTTTGTGGGTGGGGTTATTCTAGGGGCATTCCTAGGGGTGGAGCTGACTTTAGTTGGCTTCTACAGGGCTTTCAGTCCAGAAATGCCACCTATGCCAGCCAGTGACTTATACCACCTAAAAGTGTGGCCCAGGTCATTGGGATGCATAGGGGAATTTCAGGTTGACCAGGGTTGCTGGTTTTGCTGCTCTCTGCACTGCCTGAAACTCTTTAGAAGGTGGTGCGATTGCGCCACAGTGACGATGTCCCCAGTTGCCATGAAACTGTCCCTTCCATGGATTGCACTGTTAGTCTACTTGTCCACTAAATAAGCTCACTGGTGGCAAGAACATTCTCCCATTGTCCTGAGACCTGCTCTGAAACAGGTTCACAGCTTCTGCAGCAGCACCTGCCCACCAGGGAAGGATACTTTTGAACATTGCTTTTACATTTGCCTCCATCATGTTCTGAAATTTACTGTTAAGGTTGTGAATTCAATGAAGTGTTGGGTCTTTTCAATGCTTAAGAAAATTACAGGTCCCAGTGCTTAAGAATTTTTATTTTTCTAAGTGGAAGCTGTTTTTTACAACACTCCCAAATCTGTGTAGGCTAGTTATGAGTATGTAACACTAAAGGGGGGGGGAGGTGTTTGCACATTACATGTTCATGGATGAAGCCGTGACACTGATTTAATTACACTGTTTTTCTTTTTTATGAATTACAAATTATGGTGACCTACATTTGTAATACTTTCTTTAGACCCAGCGAATACATACATACATAATAAAACATCAGTTATGATTCTGCAATAAGCTGAGATTTTTTTAATGCATTGGGGAGCTTGATACTGTATATTTAGGAAGATTAGTTCTACAGGTCTGAGAAACACAGAAAGGTAGGATTGAGCTAGAAGGAAGGATGCTTTTTACAAATATTTTTGGCAGCACTGAAATATTTCCCTCCCCATTTTGGCCAGTTTTTGAGATTTTCTAATAAGGAGGTGAAAGAGTTCAATCATTCAGAGCTAAGTAAACGGGTGATTTTATTGGTGCGGATCACACATGTGACTGAATTAGAAAGTACTGTCTTCACTATCAATTGGCTTGGTTTGTCTTCATTTACATCATCAGATATTAATAACTGAGTTGGATACATAGCACTGAGAAATCATCCAGTTCATTGTAAGTTCTTTGATTGGCTGAGATCACCCATGTGAAAAAAAAACAAGAAAAGGATGAAGTAATGTGAAGGAAAAACTATACAGAAGCAGCATTCGAGGAGGAATAGTAACAGCAGTGAAAGGGGGGTGGTGAATGTTAAGGACTATTTTTCAGGAAGATTTCAGCACCCATTCAAAATCATTTTTGGTCCCAAAGTTGAAGCAGGCTGACATTTGGTGCAGCCTCGAAAAAAAAGCCATACAGGTATTTGGCCAATTGCTCTTTAAATGCTCACCAATGCAATTCTGTAGCCATTCACTTCTCATCAGTACATTTACTTTAATGGAACCACTGCTTACACAGCTGAAGGCTAGCTTTTTAGCAGTTACCGAGAAATCAAAATAGTAAACAATGGTTGCAATTAACTTCCCTTTCTATCAATAAGAGTCTTGTTGGGGGCTTAAAACAAAAAAACTGAATCGCACCCAGGATCAGTATGAGAATAACCTGAGAAAAGTAGTGAGGAAAGGGAGGTAAGTTACCAAGTTGCAGAATTTTACTGACGTGACTTCCTAATTCAAGAATTTGAAGTCAACAGTTTAATGAAATCTCTACATTTTGAGAAATGAAAGTATAAAGAGGATTAAAACACATACGCACAGGCATACAAACCAACCGAGAGTATTCAATAAGAAATACTAAATGATAAACACAGATTGCTTAAAATCAGACGGGCCATTTTAAGCAAAGCATTTTAGCTCATCATGATATGTAGCACCTTATTTAAATTAGGAGGTGTTAATTCTTAGCTTGAATAATATATTAATATAATATGTAAAGTGAATGGCATTGTTAATCACAGTCGCGCCTGGAACGACTTTGCTTCTGTGCACGGAATGTTAATTTTGCAAAACATTAATTTCAAAGATTTTGCAGCAGTGCTTTTGTAATTAAATATTAATGTCACATGTTATTGCAGTAGCATGTTTATGAAAGCCGGCAACACTTCAAGTCAACTCATTTGTTTTTATATTTATTCTTGTACATCTGCAATCCCTTCCATTTCACAATTTCAAAGTGAAGGCCATTTTGAATAGTCAATATGTAAAACATTTTTCATTGTAAGCGTTTTTTAACATCCAACAGGGTAAATATTTAATGTGGTGTTTTTAGCTGGCATAATTTTTCCAGAAAATTGGCTATAACTTTTAACAACTTGTAGGTGCACAAAACTCTCAATATTTTTTTTTTGGCTTAAGTCATCTGAAAATAAAAGCCATAAATGTGATGAAGCTGTGCAAAATTATGCAAGAATTATGAGATCCTTAATGAAGTTTGGAAATTCCAAAAATCCCTTGATTTTATTACTTGTCATGGTGTGTCTCTCTACTCATTTGCTTTAAAAAAAAATCAGGTACATGTTTATCTTTTTGATTAACTTTTCTGGGTGATACAATTGCATTTGTGCTGGGGAATTCTTCCCCACACTTGTTATGAAACACTTTGAAGGATACATTTTCCATCAAGTGTTTTAAGAGTAACTTTAATGACAACCCCTGCTAATTGAAGTTTCTGCTCTGTCTTTGTGTCATCGTATTTGTTGGTCCATGACTGTTTTGACCAAATTACAATATCTGATGATCTTGTCTATGGCACTTCAAACCTGTGAATTATATTAGTCTACAAAGAAAGCAATTTTCATGTGAGCATGCTAG
Organism: Sphaerodactylus townsendi; assembly: GCF_021028975.2. Classification (NCBI taxonomy): domain Eukaryota; kingdom Metazoa; phylum Chordata; class Lepidosauria; order Squamata; family Sphaerodactylidae; genus Sphaerodactylus; species Sphaerodactylus townsendi. The sequence goes on along the minus strand of NC_059426.1, from coordinate 46,473,867 downwards.
CAACAAGAATTCCAGCCGAGGTATCCCACGTTAAGCCTTTTCGCCTCCCTCTTCTCTCAAAGACTTTCATTATATAGCCAAAAAAAAAAAAATCCTTGTAGCACAGCAAAGTAAATGGCGAATTACAAAAATGCCTTATGTATTTCACCACCGAATGCAGGAACTATCAAAATGCATTGTTGTTTGGTTATGGACACGTTTAATAGTTAAAAATTATATCAGCACCTGATGTTGCATGTTAACAGCTAATACCGTTTGACAGTGATGAATTTAAAGGATGAAGAAGAGATACAAACTACATTTTACAAGCATGATGGGTCTCCAACAATGCCATTTAAATATTATTTGTCACTATTTAAAATGAACCTTTCCCCTTTAAGCTATGCCATTATGCTCATTTGTCCTGTCACTGCTGACAGGCTCTATGACTCACACACAAAAATGGTCATTAGGTACTGCATCTTCATCTTATTTAAAAAACAAGGAGGGGGGGAGGGAGAGGAAAAGCATTCTGATGCCTCTAAAAGCCTGTAATTATTTTCATCCGAAGAGATAGTGTTGCTTGGAAGGTAATTTAATAACCTTTTGCATGTACCTGGGGAATGCCTCGCTAGGGAACCAAGGTGCCGACATGCCATTCAGTCGTCAAAACATGACCTTTAATGGTTGCTTGGAGAGAAGTTAGCATGGAATGTTGTACACAGTACAATGCTAATTCCTCCTAATGAATGCAAAAATTTCGTTCTAGAGCAATGATCTTTCTCAGATGAATTAATATAGGTAACTGTTCCAGGAAAAAAAAAAGGGACACAGTTCCTAATGTAGAGGAGCTTACCCTGCCCTTTGGAAGGAGTTATACGATTTTGGGGAGGGAACAGAAAGGACAGCAAAATGCCACCCTTTGCCTTCCATCATTTCACTTCTTCGTTGCTTTAAAAATATGCTGTTTTGTCCTGAAAATGTGACTGAAATAATCAAGCAGCTTTTATGTAGTTATTAATGTAGATTGATCTGCCACCGTGCTGTAAAGGTACGAAACAAAAGTTCAGGTTGATGTGAGATTCTTCCATGTTACAATATTCAGTCCTGGACATTATTCAGTGAAGTTATAGGGTTAAAACTGTATCATGTGTCTGTTAAAATTAAACATGCTAAGCATCTAGAGGGTGTACTGAACAAGGAACAGGCTGTGTCCTATGACATCAGGGTCAAGGAACTCTTTATTTTGATACAGTAGTTATAGATCCCACCCTGGTTTGAAATGCTGGGATTTCAGCTCATACCCCTGACACGCCATTCGTCAATTTATTAGCACGCTGGTGCAGTAAACCAGTGAACAGGCTATATCAATTCGTTTAGGTTCCCCCCCCCCTCCCCTCCTCCTTTAAAATGTCTGTAATCCTCATCTCTGCTCTCTCAACCGGCCAGCATTAAAGATTTATGTTGCACTTTTTTTTCATTGCCACACCTGAATATGGATTACTTAAATGGACTGTAAATAATTCATATGTGGGAATAAGTTTCCATTACTGACCAGTGTTGTAATTTAATATACTGTATTATGGGTTATGCAGTTTTTGGATTGTTTTTGATGTGCATTTTGCAATTGAGCAGACAACAGTTTAAGTAAAAAGGACATGCTATTTGTTCAGTTTATTTTCATGTTCACAACTGGGCTGTAGGAAGCAATAAACAAGGCTGATTTTAGCAGCTTTCTGCACTCAGAAAGAAAACAAAATGTTGACCCAAACTGACATAGGGCAAACTGAATAAATCGGGGAAATAGTACTAATCTCGTTTGTTAAGCAGAAGATTCAAGGTATAATTCATCATTTTAACAGAGCATTATTTTTTTTAAAGCTTGATTTTAAAAATCCACTTCTGATGACTTTCACATATGGTGCCTGATTATTTGCTCATGAGTATCTGCAATATAAAAGGACATATTTGTGAGAGAGTTTTTCAACAAGGTCACTAGCTACAAACAAAAAAAACCCTCCCCTTTGTTAAAGTGCAGAGGATTTCTTTTTTAAAAACCCATCTTGTATAAACGTTTACACTTAAAAGGCATTTAAACAATTTAAGATTTAGGTTGCATATAGCAGCAAAAATATATTAATAATAGATTAATGCATGAAAATCTATGAAGACACATAAGATAATGATTTAAAAAGGAATAATTTAAAAAGATGAATTAAAAAATAGAATAAAAAAGAAGGCTAACATAAACTAGGGAAAAACATGCTGTGAATAAAGTCTGTTAGATCTTGAAATAGAAGAACTGCTAAATAATGCATAGTTTTATTTTTCGATCATTTGCATAAACCTTAAGAGGGTATTTATTTGTGTAAAACTTGATGTATCAAGCAAGGAAAGTGAAGGGGAAAATGGCATTCATTTTGTTTTCATTTTGGTATTTAGGAAAAATATTCTGTTACATATGGACTACTTAGACCTAATCATCTGACTGAATGTGATGTGTTTCTTGAGCCAGGTTGGAAAGGGCTGGATTGAGAACAGTGCCCTGGTCTTGCTGCGGGCTACGCAGGTTGGCCCAAGCTCTGCTGGGGAGCAGATGGCGAGCCAATGCTTGCAGTCACACTTACCTTCCTCGCTAAATCCATAATCCCTCACTGGACACGCAGCCAAGGCAGGCTTTGGAGACAGAAAGGAGGTTACAATCTGGACTTGAGTATTGACTGCCAGAACTGAGAAAACAGCTCAGAAATTTCAAATGCTTAACAAGTTATCTGTCTTGTCCCTAAGCCAGTGCAGCATTTTTAAAAGTAATTAAGACATGATTGAAAATGTGTGTGTGCCATCTAAATACAAAAAAAGAAGGGGGAGACTTCAGAAATAATCAAGCCCAATAATTAAAGCCATGTTAAATATAGTAGATTTAAAAGAAGGAAGAGGGGGCTTACATAAAATGTGCTTTAATTTCTATTAAGAGAATAGCGTGTGTGTGTTTTTAAGAAAAAAATGTGTGTATCTATGTATGTATATACACACACGCAACATGATTCTAGAAGTTGTTTCACCTATGCAGAAATTTAGTTCATGGTGTGATTAAAATAATTAATCATTTAATTAATTTCACACTGCGTGAATATTAGTTTTTGTGCTATATGTATTGCAGAAGTATGTGATATATGCTAAAAATTCTAATGTTCATATGCTGAAAAAAATAACAGTATATAATAATCACAGCATGACCTCGCCTTTTCCATGTCTCTTTTCTTTCCTAAATATCTACTCAGTTACCAACCCACATATTATACCTCTAAAGTATATATAATCTCAGAAAAACACTGTAGGGGAAGCCAAATCCTAATCAGCTACAATGAAGGGGAAAAACGATAAGACCATCTGTTTAAAACAAGTGGATTTGCTGTAAAAAGGATGGCATACACAAAAAGTTACAGCAATATTGTGATTGTGTATTAACTTAAATGTGACGTGTATGTTTGTTTGTATGCATATGCATATATTTATATGTGTGTATATTTATACGTTGATAGTGTTCACATATGTATGTTTGTGTTTATCTTATGTAGATTATGTGCATCTGTATCAAATGCCTATGAGATATATATGCTTACTTAATGTAGGTACATTTCTTTACATATAAATGATCTGTATTTGAAAAATCTGTACCAGATGATGAAGTTTGAACTTGAGGACAACACTGGTGTTCTAATTTCTAGGACCTAGTTTGTCACCATTACAAATTCAGAGGATGTTTGTGTGCATGGATGAGAAATAGCAGTGTTGGTCTCCAACCAAGGTCACAGAAGTTATGAAGGATAACACAGACTTATACTGGAAAGAGCTTGTATTGTTAAGTAGGCAGGGGGTGGGGGAGGGGGCTGCTCTTACTCTTTTCAGTAATTAGACTGAAACTTGGGATCCAGCATGGTGTAGTTTGTGGATCACTGAACTTCAGCCAAGGAGGCTTTGGTTGAAATTTCTATTGATTCATTGAGTGAGATGCCATAGGCTATCAATCACATTTTCTTATCCTCTCTTTTTACACACGGTGTTTTTGACAATGAAAGGGGACAGGTAAACCTTGAGAGAAGAGTTCATTAATAATGTTATTATCAGTAATGATACGTTTAGCTGTTCGGTCTAGTGCAGTTTGATTTTGTCTGTAGCGTCAAACTGCTAACCTAACAAGTTTACTTGGAAGTAAGTTCCCTCGAAATTAGTGGGAATTTTTGAAAATAAATGTGTTCAGATTTGTTTTGCTAAATATGTGCAAAGTAGTTTGTCATCTCTTGGTCTTCTTTTTTATTACAAACTAAAATCTGTAATCCAAAATCTCATTCAAGTGTTGATCATCTCATTATTTATAGAATCCAAGAGCAAACATAGCAGTCAAGGGAATTAACATTCAAGGACATCACTGTATTTTCACTCTAGCAATGTACGCTATTTTTCATTAGCAAGAATAATGATTTGTGTGGGCGATCACCACTCTATTTTTTTATTAAAGATAAGTTTTATTCCACAGTTGGGGATCTCAATGCAGAACATAGCTAAACTGGACGTTACCAATTTCAGGTCAGTCCACAAGTATGCTTATCACATGAAAGGCACTAGAAACATTCTCTGCAGGAATGCAGAGTTTTGACAACAGAGCCATCCCCAGCAAGGAGGTTTAGGTGGCGTGATTCTTTATGGTTATACTGGAGAGAAGAAACTTCTTGGAGACTCTATCCAACACCATTCATGGGACAAATGTAGGTGTTAGTTTATAGGGGGGGGGGGGGTTGCTTTCTATCAGGATCCCCAAAAGCTAATAACAAAATTTAACATTGCAATTTAAAAATCAAAGAATTACCATAAAATAAAACAAAACAACTACTACCAATTCAAGTATAGGTTAGTATTAAAATAATGGCATAAGACAAAAATACCTAGCCAACACAAGTAACCAACCTCTCTCAAAGTCTGTTCTAAAAAAGAAAATGTTTAGTATTTTGAAAGGAAAGAGTGTGACATGAATTTTTCCTCAGAGAAGATTTCACAAGACTGGAAGAGAGGGGGTCTGCCACTGAAGAATCTATGTCCCTAATAACCATATGCCTTGCTTCAGAAGCTGTGGAAACTGATTTAGCCCCCCTCCCCCCACATGCCCTCATCATCTGGGCAGATTTCCCAGCTTGAAACAGCTCCAGTGAGCCATCGTTTGCTCCACTGGAAAATTACACACAGCCATAAATCCCATACATTTTCTAACAGAGAACAATCATGATTCCCTGAGTCTGTTTCATATCAGGAAAATGTCATGGATGGGAAGGCTGAAGCCTTTTTTCTGCATGCACCCCCTTCCTGATCTGAACTAGACTTGCACATGCCTGGGCAGTATGAAACCTCCAGCTCATGTGTGCTGCAACGTCCTTGTGGCAACCACAAGAACACTGTATTGTACAAATCTACGAAAATGGCAATACCTTTGTCATATCAGTTTTCAATTGTATTTTTTTCAATTTGTAAGTATTGCTTTTTATGGTACATTCTGAGCATAGATGTCCATGGACAAATCAAATACCTATTTTTATGTTACTTAAGAATGGCATGAATGTAGAGCCTGACCACATCTTCTGCTCCTCAGTCTTAACTGTAGCCTGTCAAGAATTTGAAAACCTTATTATGGTCAATATATAAGCATGCAGTTTGGTATTTAATGCTAACATTGAATTATAGCCCCAATCTGAATAATGGTTGTTTTAATCTGGGGTGTAGAAAAGAGGATCTTTTTGTAGTTATTCAGAAAAGGAAGGAACACTTTTGTCTTCATTATTACTTCAGATGTGATAGAATTGAGTCTAAAAAATAACAAAACAAACCCAAGATTGTTCAGCTATTCAGCACAATATTAAATATTCACTACAGTCCAGGACACAATTAAATTGTGAAGGACCAAACCGTGGCCCAGAAAGAACTAGTAGAAAGCAGTGATATTGATGCATGTAAAATTGCCATTACTAGCTTGGAAAACTGGAGAATGGAGGTGGAGGCTGAGGAGGGCAGAGTTTGTTGCGAAGATGTGGTACCATAGACTCCTCCTTCCAAAGCTGTCCTTTCCTCTAGAGGAACAGAAGACTGTAGTCTGGAGGTTTTAATTCCAAGAAGACTCCATCCCCCTGAAGGTGGGCAGCCCTCAATTTGCCTCTATTCCCTCACAAAAGGCCTCTTTGTTACAAAGTACTTGGGTTCAACTGAAAGGTCCACTTATTTATGTATCTGTTATTTTTATAGAATTAAGCATGCTCTGTGTTTTAATGATGCAATGTTTGCTTAATGCTCATTTACATTTCTAGCCTTTAGTTTCCCCATGATAGAGGTTTTATTTGTGTTCTTGGAAGTTAGAATTTTGGCTGATAGGAATGAAGCGGTCTGGTGGTGGTCTGAAATAGGGTATACACATAGATTTTCCTGTTTGAGTGACAGTGTGAAAGCCTAAAAGTGATATAAAAGTCTCAACAAACCAGGACATGTGCAAGTAACAAAGGAGAAATGGTTTTATATATTATTCACCAATCTCCAGAGCTTCGATGCCACTCTAAGTTGACGTTCAGCCTGTATATATTATTTAATCTTTTGCAGTTCAAGATGCATACAAAGGGATTGAATGGGATAAATGCAGCTCGTTCTATGTATATGCAAGGATGTAATTATTTGGAGAGAAATTCCATACACATATGTCACTCGACACCCAATACTAGGCGGATTCCCATGCGGAATCTGCCCTGGTTTCAACATGTAGTGGCTGTGTCCTAGAAACAGCTTCTATGAACATTTTTCTGACTATGCGAACAATTTTCTGAATACTAAAAAAAAAGTTGCTGAATTGATCACAATCAGTTTTTAACTGTGTGGGAACAGGAAAAAATAAAGGTTTTGCACCAGTAACAGAACAAAATAGAGAAAAAGTCAGATGGAAAGAAAATATTTGATAGTTTAAAATTGTTATATTCCAACCCTATAAGAAGAAGGCTTTCTATATATTTATATCCCTGTGTGTTTCATGTTTGCTTCATCAATAATATTGTCTCTTGTACCTTCCTCATTCAAGAGGATTCTTGGAAAAGAGATAAGTATTATTAGTTCCCCTGATGAAGTTAACATGAAAATAGTAGGAATTGGAATTTTAAAATCTTCCCTCTTACTGGGATTGAAATATAAGCAAATTTTATAAAACTATAATCATCTAATAAATTTTATGTTTCTTTCCTCATTTACCTGTATTGTTTTGTATTAAAATATAGTGTATATGTAAAATCAAAAACATAATTTATTTAGCAATTTTTCTTTTCCTTCAGATATTGCATCTGAGATGAAGTACATCAATGGCTGACTACTTAAACCTAGCACAAAACTACCAATCTCACTCTTAAGCAAATTTTCCAATCCTGTTGTTAGAATAGCTTGGATGACCTGTGCTACTCTCATTTTGGGCCTAGTCATTTTTTTCAGTTTCAGAATACTTTTTGCTATTCTTAAAGCCCAATCCAGACAGGGCTGGTGGGCTGGGATGGCATAATTCTGGTGGCACCCCACCTGCTCCACAGGGATTTTCCAGAGTGTGGGAAACCCAAAAAAGTTTTTTAAAAGGCAGAGAATCCCTATGGGGGAAATAGAGATAAGCCATGAAAATCATGGTGTATCTCTTCTGGCAGCTCTGCTAGCGCCTGGGTGGCTGACTAAGTAGTGGTGACTAAGTAGTGGTGACTGACTAAGGCTGTCTAACTTTTTTTTGAGGGAGGTAAATAATTATGTTGAGAGCCAGTGTAGTATAGTGGTTAGGAATGGCAGGATCTAATCTGGAGAAGTGGACTTGTTTCCCCCTCCTCCACATGAGCAGCTGACTCTTATATGGTGAACTGGATTTGTGTCCCCTCTCCATGACAGATTCCACATGGGCTGTATACAGTGGTGTGTGGCTGGTAAAAACGCCATTATGGGGGAGGACTTTGCACAGCTGGGGCATTGCAGTGCAGAAACCAGGAAGTGATCCTCAGCACTGTTCTTTCTATACTGCAGGAGGCTGTACCAGCATTCTGAAGGCATTCCTGGAGCAGAGCCAACTTTAGTAGTCTCTCAAAGGATTTTCAGCTCTGGAACTCCAAAAAGTGTGGCTTAAGTTGGTCTTCTTAGTGAGGTTTTTCAAGTGGCTAGATTTTTTTTAAAACCCCATCTTCTTGCATTGTCTGAAACTCCATTCAAAGCATTATGGGTACACCGCTGCAACACTGTCCCAGGCTACTACTCTACCGCCAGCCCTTTGGACTGGGCTGTATATGTAGTTGAGTCTTCACTTTAGGGTATTGTTTCCTGTCCACAATACTTTCCCAACATGACCTTTAAGAGTGAAAATAAATATATTCAGGGAAGAGAACATAAGAACATAAGAACAAGCCAGCTGGATCAGACCAGAGTCCATCTAGTCCAGCTCTCTGCTACTCGCAGTGGCCCACCAGGTGCCTTTGGGAGTTCACATGTAGGATGTGAAAGCAATGGCCTTCTGCGGCTGTTGCTCCCGAGCACCTGGACTGTTAAGGAATTTGCAATCTCAGATCAAAGAGGATCAAGATTGCTAGCCATAAATCGACTTCTCCTCCATAAATCTGTCCAAGCCACTTTTAAAGCTATCCAGGTTAGTGGCCATCACCACCTCCTGTGGCAGCATATTCCAAACACCAATCACACGTTGCGTGAAGAAGTGTTTCCTTTTATTAGTTCTAATTCTTCCCCCCAGCATTTTCAATGAATGCCCCCCTGGTTCTAGTATTGTGAGAAAGAGAGAAAAATTTCTCTCTGTCAACATTTTCTACCCCATGCATAATTTTATAGACTTCAATCATATCCCCCCTCAGACGTCTCCTCTCCAAACTAAAGAGAGTCCCAAACGCTGCAGCCTCTCCTCATAAGGAAAGGTGCTCCAGTCCCTCAATCATCCTCCGTTGCCTCTTCTCTGCACTTTTTCAATCTCTTTCAATATCCTTTTTTTTGAGATGTGGTGACCAGAACTGAACACAGTACTTCCAAAGTGCGCGTCGCACCACGGCTTTTATATAAGGGCATAGACAATCTTTTGCAGTTTTATTATCCAATTCCTTTCCTAATTATCCCCAGCATAGAGTTTGCCTTTTTCTTTCACAGCTGCCATACATTGAGTTGACATTCCCATGGAACTATCAACTAAGACAGCCCAAATCCCTTTCCCTGGTCTCAGTGACTGATAGCACTGACCCCTGTAGCGTGTAAAAGTGTGAAGTTTGGATTTTTTGCCCCTGTGTGCATCACTTTGCATTTTGCTACATTGAACTGCCTTTGCCATTTCTTAGCCCACTCACCTAATTTTATCAAGGTCCGGCTTGAGCTCCTCGCGAATCCTTTGTTGGTTCTCACCACCAATTCTACATAATTTGGTATCATCTGCAAACTTGGCCACCATGCTACCCACCCTCTACTTCCAGGTCATTTATGAATAGGTTAAAGAGCACTGGTCCCAATACTGAGGATCCTTGGGGGACACTCACTCCCTACATCTCTCCATTGTGAGAATTTCCCATTTACACCCACTCTTGCTTCCTGTTTCTCAACCAGTTTTTAATCCATAGGAGGACTTCCCCTCTTATTCCTTCCTCATTGCTGAGTTTTCTCAACAGTCTCTGGTGAGGAACTTTTGTCAAAAAGCCTTTTGGAAATCCAAGTAGACAATGTCCACTGGTTCCTCCCCCCCTTATCCACATGCCTATTTACATCCTCAAAGAGCAACTCTAGTAAGTTTGTAAAGACAGGATTTGCTCTCTCTGCAAAAGCCATGCTGACTCTTTCTCAGCAGGTCTTTGCTTTTGTACATGTTTTATAATTTTATCTTTTAATGACAGATTCTTACCTAATTCTACTTCAGGAACAGATGTCAAAACTGACTGGCCTGTAATTTCCCGAGGTCCCCCCCTAGATCCTTTCTTAAAGATTGGTGTGACATTGGCCATCTTCCAGCCTCCAGCGATGGAGCCTGACTCCAGGGATCAGTTGCATATTCAAGTGAGAACATCAGCAATTTCATGCTCGAGCTCTTTAAGAACTCTTGGGTGAATGCAATCTGGGCCAGGGGATTTGGTAGCATTTAGTTTATCAATGACCGCCAGAACTTCTTCCCCTTGTCTACCACTATCTTTGTTAGTTCCTCGGATTCGGCCTCCCCTTAGAAGCTTCTTCTGGTTCAGGTGCAGGAATTCTTCCTCACCTCCTCTCTTGGGTGAAGACAGATGCAAAGAATCTCATTCAGCTTTTCTGCAATCTCCCTGTCATCTTTTAGCACACCCTTTGTTCCCTTTTGTCATCCCTAACGGGCCTCCACCGCTTCCCTTGCTGGCTTCCCTGCTTTGGATGTGTAACTTCTTGAAGAACTGTTTGTTTGCTGGTTTTGATGTTCACAGCCATGCTGTTCCTCATATAATCCTTTTTTTGCCTCCCCTTACAGCTAACTTGCTTCTCTTTTTTTTTTGCCACCATTACTTGTGTTCCCTTCTCTGGTATCTCTTTTATCAGTTAAGTTGGACTTCCATTTTCTAAAAAGACATCTTTTTTTTTTTTCCTAATAATTTCCTCTCAACGCCCCTTGCTAACCATGGTGGCTTTCTTTTTTTTGGACTGGGTGCTGCCTTTTCTAAACCTGTAGGAACACATTTCCAGCTGGGAGCTTTTTTAAGACCGGTGTTTTTTAAATAAACCTCCAAGCATCTTGGACATTTTTGACTCTCTTTGATTTTCCCTTTCAGCTTCCTTCTAAGCATCTATCCCCTCATCTTTTGAGAAATTTCCCTTTCTGGAAGGCAAATGTAACTACATTAGTAGTTGTTGTCACTTGTTCGCATGCTGAGATACTGAATCTGACAGCATTGTGGTCGCTTGTTCCCTATCGGGCTCAACAACACTAGGACTTCCCGCACCAGGTCCTGGGTCCCACATAGAATTAGATTCCTTTAGGATCACATCTCCCTGGTTGGTTCTACAACCATCTGCTCTAAGCCACAGTCATTTAGCAAGCATATCCAGGAATGTTCTCTCCTTACTATGACCTGAACATGCATTTTTTCCACTTTATATGTGGGGATAGTTAAAATCGCCCACTTACCACGAATGCATATTTCTGCTTTTGTTGGCCTCTCTAATTTCTTTTTTCCATCTCAGGTAACTTCCTCTTGTCGCGGCTTTGGTCAGGGGGACGATAATTATATTCCTAATGTTAAACGCTATGCTTCACTCCTCTGGTATTGATATCCTCACAGTGCTTCTGTAGAGGGAATCAGCTCCCCCTGCATTGTGTGGCTATTTTATGTGACACTATGCTCTCTTTTGATGTAGAGAGGCCACCCCACCCCCAATACGCCCTGTCCTATCCTTCCTGTAGAATATTACCTGTAACCTGGGGATACAACAGCATCCCACTGGTTCTCCCTCATTCCCCACCAGCTGTCTCTCAGTAGATGCCTCCCCACTATATCAATGTCCCTCCTTCAAAAAACTCTGTACTCCAGCTCTCCCCATTTTAGGCCTGGAATGCAAGCTTCTACTATTACAGCATAGAGACACTTTTGTGATACTCTGTCTCTGTCCCTAACCTGGGATTTATGTGTTTTGCCACTTACTCAGCCTTTTGTAGACACTTATCACTCTATCACACATTGCTAAGGTTTCCTCACTTGTATGTGGTGGTTGATTTAAAACACCTCCTTCTCTGTCTGCATCCCCATGGACTCTGTATTCCGAACCGAAGTCACCTCAGCTCCTGTCGGCTTTCCCCCAGGGATCAGTTTAAAAGCTGTTCTGCCACCTTTTTAATGTTGAGCGCCAGCAGCCTGGTTCCTCTTTGGTTAAGAGATATCACTCTCTCCTTACTCTCATTGATTTCTGTGGAGCTGTAGCAATTTAACTCGGTTGTGAATCATCTCCTGTTCTCTGAAAACACTGGCTATATTTTCCAAGCATTTGTAAAATTTCCAATACACCGTGCAAAATAGTGAAAATATTAAAACATGTAACTTAACTTAGAAATTCTTTTGAAGTAGAAACAAGCAAAAAAAATCTGATGGAGAAAAACTGTTACTTTTGCATGATTTTCCCCTTACAGTAATCCCATAAAACAGACTTCAGCATATGAACCTTTCATTATTTGGCAGTAGCAGTCATCAGTAATAGCTGCATAATTAATTGTTCAGCAAATCTGGTGCAAACCTAGCAGACTGTTCTTTCCCAGGCGCTGCTACTCTTTCGAGGCACTGTTCCTGTCCTACAGCTAGTGGCACAACCATATAGCCCAGGACAGGGCTCAGAGACCTGGACTGGTGAAGAAAATTCTGAAGAGATAAAGGAGGGCTACAGCTTCCTAATTCTATGCGGTGTTGTGTTGTTCAGTAGGGACTTGCATTAAAAAAAATGGATTGCAGTGGTATTCTGTGGGAGCTGAATTTTTATCATTACTCATTTGACACTCTGATGGTCTATTCTGCATTCTTGAATATATCTGCTGTTCAGAATAGTATGAGGAGTTAAGGCAAATGCAGTGGGGTCCCTGAATTTCAGGTAGAGAACTGGGCTACTGGTGAGTGGATTTACCCAGTTTCTCTACTTTGCTGATTCAGAATTTCTCTCTAGGCACTACTCCTGCATTCTAGTTTAACTGAAAACTTCCAATATTAATACATCACTTTGGCCATAACTTGCCATTTGATCATCACTTTCTGTTCATCAGTGTGGTCTTTGGCAGCTCCACATTTAGGACTGCACAGGCCAGCCATGGATAATCTTCTTGTAAGATTCTAGAAGGATCCAGCTAGAAGTGCTCCCCTCTCTTTGGAAATGAAGCAACAGAAGTTTTCTGCCCAAATGGTCCCATGACCATTCTTCAGTTTTCTTTCTGTTACTGGGCAAAGAAAATGTATTCTTGCAAGCTCATTGATTTTTCTGAGGTATTTTTCTCTAAGGCTGTTTCCGCACGGAGGCGGAAGCGGCTAGGTCGGCGCATTTCGCGCCGACCCGACGACGTTGGGACCGTCCACATGGACGGTCCTAGAAAGAGCCGGGACGCCGGCGCTGCGGAGCGCTGGCGCCTGCTGACGGCAGTTTCTTCTACGACCTCCGGCACGTTGTCGAGGCTCTGCCAGGGACCACGCCTCGTTCCTGCCTGCTCCAGTGGCGCAGAGGTCCCCAGGCCTCTCGCTTGGCGCCTGCCGCGTTCAGTGGCGCAGGGCGAGCATGTCCCAGGCCCGGCGGCTTAGCAGTGGGCGCAGGGTAGGCGTGTCCCCAGGCTCGCCACGCCGGAGGCCCGGTACAAGGTAAGTGCCGCGGAGGGGAGTGGGGAGGGCGTCTTGAAGCTGCTGCCATTCGCCGGCCCAGCGGCTTCAAGGCGGTGTTTCCCCAACAAGCGCGCTTCCGAAATGCGACTGGGGAAAATAACACGGCTTTGCAGCGCCGAGGGCGGCGCAAAGTCAGTATGCGCGAGCGGCTGCGATGCAGCTGCGCCCCCTGTGCGAATGGCGGCCTGGAGACGGCGTTTTTGCCGTCTCCAGGCCGCCATTAAATGCCCGTGCGGAAACGGCCTACGGTAATTTTTGTTTCGTTTTTATTTCCTGTTCCATTTGGAGAGGGTTCCCCCCTCCCATTTTAGCCATGGGAAAACATCACGTTCTCTGATTCAGTGGCTGGGTGGATCACTAACATTGAGCAGGGGTTACAAGCCAGACCATCATTCTCTGCTGACTACAGCTGACACATCTACTTCATGGACAACTACAGCTGTATATAATGCCTTCAGAGGATTGGAGGATTCTGCATGCTTGGGGCATTCTTCCCCAGGTTCAGCAGCAATGGTGAGACGTGGTGTTTTGCCTGGTGTAGCTCGGGACTGCACTCAATGCTCATCTCCACCATGACATCAGTTGTCATGACATTGAGATTCCTCCAACAGGGATTCCCTCTCATCAGAGGCAGCTCTTTCTTGACGTTGGTCATTGCTGTTGAGGGTTCATTCCTTCAGTCACAGATCCACATCCCCTTGAAGAAGATTACAGTCTCTTTGCCCATCTGTCACTTCCTATTGCCTTTGACTCAATGCCAGTCTCCTGATCACAGACAATGCTTGCATATTCTGACTCTATCAGTGATGGCCCTTCTGATGACGACATTGTGGAGGCTGGCTCATACAGACCAAGGTTCATGGAGGAGCTGTCGCATTATCAGCACATATAGAAGACCACCAAAAAGATCTGACTGCCATTCCAAAGACAGTTACCACTATGGTAGAGAACTTTATGCTTCCACGGTTGCATCGAAGTTGAGGTATGCTGACCATCATTCAGAATGGGTGGCATCTGCTCACCCTCATCACTGCTATGATGCTTCTTCACTTTCAGAACAAGAGGGACTATCTGATGTGAATTCAGATGATTCATCTATGCTGTCTCCAAAGGAGATAGTGGGGGAACCTCAACCCAGATAATAGTTTTTGTTTTGTGCAGTTGTTAGTCGGGATGGCTAATGCTCTCAACCTGGACTTTGGCATGGTTGAATCATCAGATTCAGGACACTGTTCAGGACATTTTGCACTCCAAGGTTATGTCCATAATCCATTCACGTATTGTTAATGCTAGGCCCTATACAGATCGTTCGGCTACAAGGGTGTTTGAACATGTAAGGTCAAGCCAGACGAATTCCATTTTCTTTTCCATCACCCACTTGCCCAGTCCATCCTTACTGAATCTCTGCCTAGTAAATACAGGGCTTGAAACCACTCTTCACCTGTGGACAAAAAAGGCAGAAAACTAGTTACAACTGACAGAGATCTGTATCCCTGGATCCCCCATTTATCAAGCTCCAGTATGATAAGGTGGTACTAAGAACCAGCTTGGATTATACCCCTAAACTGATCTCTGCTTTTCATGTTTCCCATGATATATTTTGCCTGTGTTTTTCCCCAGCCCTGAAACATCTGCAGAAAAGTCACTACATACATTAGATGTCAGAAGGTCACTTTTATTTTATACAAGATGTACACTGGAAATCAAACAGGTCCCCAACCTGTTTTTTGGATTTCACAGGCCCCTCCATAGGAACAGTGTATTGTCACAGATGCTATCTCAGTGGATAGTTAGAGCTATTCATTTAGCTTATGCACACACAGGGTGGATTGTCCAATTTCCATTGGGCTCAATTCACAAGGGCCCAGGTTGCCTCTGCTGCCTTCAGTGTTTCTGTTGACATCAAGGACATATGTTGAATGGCAACATGGTCCTCGTCTATGAAGATTGTCAAGCATTATGTGATGGACATGGACTCAAGACAGGAGGCAGCTGTGGGGAGAGCATTATTGCTATTCAAATAGGTGACGTTCCCACCACCTTTACTGAGTGAGCTTGCTACTCTCCCAAATGTGGGACTGCACAGAGACCACACTGATGAAGTACAGGGTTTATTTACCTGTAACTGCTGTTCATTGAGTGGTACTCTGCGCAGATACATTCTTCCCTTCTACACAGTGGTCTGCCTATTGTTTCACAGTTCCTTATTTCCTTTTATCTCAGTAAGTACGGTGGTGAGTGGAGAATTGAAGAATGAAGTGCTCTTCGCCTGTGGTCACAGGACTGTTTGGGGTGGGGAGGCTGTGTGGCTCCATTTCCAAAAGGAGGGATAGCTCTCCTATCTGGATCTTTCTAGAAGCTTGCAAGAAGATGATCTGCAACCAGCCTTCATCTGTGAAATCCCAAATGTGTGTGTGCACAGAGTGACACTTGATGAACAACAGTTACAGTTAAGTGCAACTCTGTTCTTCCTTCAATTAATTTGCTCATTTACCCTATTTAGATGAGATTGTGCATATGATTGATCATACATTTTAATGCAGCATTTTATTCCTTGGCACTTGCACTCTTGTGCATAGGTAAAACATAATAGAAAAGGAAACTGGGTGTTATTTAATCTCATTAGGATTGATTTTTGCAGTGTTTATCAATGCATGTTGGACAATATACACAAGGAAAAGAGAGGTATAAAATTAAGTAAGATGGCAAACTGCACATACAGAGCACTCTCTGCAAAATTCAAAAAGAAAAAACAGTGGAGAGATCCTTAACTTTTAATAGATCATACAGACCATCAGTATCACTGGAATGAAGTCCTGCTAATTGTTAGGAACGTCTAAGATGTATTATTGAAAGCTTTCATGGCTGGAATCAACGGGCTGTTGTGGGTTTTCCAGATTATGTTCCAGTGGTCTGGTAGTTTTTCTCCTAACCTTTCACCAGTGGGATAATTTTTACCCCTAAGATTTCTTTCTGTGTCATGGAAACACATCATACAGCGACATGCCTCTAAAGATGCCAGCCATTGATGAAGAGAAGAGAAGAAGAAGAGTTTGGCTTTATATCCGCCCTTTCTCTCCTGCATGAGACTCAAAGGGGCTGACAATCTCCTTGCCCTTCCCCCCTCACAACAAACACCCTGTGAGGTAGGTGGGGTTGAGAGAGCTCCGAAAAGCTGTGACTAGCCCAAGGTCACCCACCTGGCGTGTGTGGGAGTGTACAGGCTAATCTGAATTCCCCAGATAAGCCTCCACAGCTCAGGCAGCAGAGCTGGGAATCAAACCCGGTTCCTCCAGATTAGATACATGTGCTCTTAACCTCCTACGCCACTGCTGCTCCTGATGAGTATGAAATGTTAGGAGCAAAAAGTACCAGACCATGGCCATATAGCCAACCTCTAAGATCACTGTAATCAGCTGTATTATTTCAGGTAACTGTAAATGTTCTGACATTACGACATTTTACAGCCACTTATCAAATGAAAATCATCTATGCAAACAGGGACGTAGGTATAGATTTTTTATGGGGGGGTTCGGGGGTGGGGCCACACCCTCACCTGCCCCTAGGGCATGGCCATGCCTCCCCAAGCCCCACCCCTGGCCTAGCACTTATAAAAGCAGCTCTCCGAGGCCGGGGACGGCAGACTCCCCTGCCCCCCACCAGCTGGGCTCCCAGCCGGCAGCCGGCAGTTCCTTCTGCCCTCCCCTCTGGGCAGAGGCATACAGGAAAATGGAGCCCAGTGAGTTTTGCGCCCCCCCCTCCCCTGGCAGCCGGTGTGATGCTGGAATCCACCCCCAAACAGCATCACTTTCAATAGTGTTTAAACTAGAGAGCCCAAGTTCTCCTTTTAAATCCACCTTAAAGGGAGAATCTGGGGTCCCTAGTTAAACAACATTGAAAGTAATGCTGTTTTGGAGTAGATTATCCCCCACCCTGAAACAGCATCACTTTCAATGTGGCATAGTGGTTAAGAGCAGGTGCATTCTATTCTAGAGGAACCGGGTTTGATTCCCTGCTCTGCCACTTGAGTTGTGGAGGCTTATCTGGGGAATTCAGATTAGCCTGTATATTCCAACACACGCCAGGTGGGTGACCTTGGGCTAGTCACAGCTTTTCGGCGCTCTCTCAGCCCCACTCACCTCACAGGATGTTTGTTGTGAGGAAGGAAGGGCAAGGAGATTGTAAGCTCCTTTGAGTCTCCTACAGGAGAGAAAGGGGGGGATATAAATCCAAACTCTTCTTCCTCTAAACTGAGGACCTCAGATTCTCCCTTTAAATCCATGCCGAAGGGGGTGGAGAAACTGGGGAAATTTGGGGGGTGCCTGCTGTCAGGGGTGCAATTGTTAAGCTAGCAGCACCAAACTTTCAGGGTATCTTTGGAAGACTCTCCTAATGATACCGCCCAGTTTTGGTGAAGGTTGGTTCAGGGTGTCCAAAGTTATGGACCCTCAAATGTGTATCCCCCATCTCCTATTACCTCCCATAGGAAACAATGGGGGATGGGGGCACCCCCTTTGGGAGTCCATAGCTTTGGACCCCCTGAACCAGACTTCACAAAATCTGGGTGGTGTCAGTAAGAGACTCTCCTGATTATACCTCCCAGGTTGGGTGAAGTTTGATTCAGGGTGTCCAAAGTTATGGACCCTCAAAAGTGTAGCCCCCATCTTCTATTAGCTCCCATTGGAAACAATGGAGGATGGGGGCACCCCCTTTGGGTTTCCATAACTTTGGACCTCCTGAACAAAACCTCACCAAACCTGGGTAGTATCATCAGGAGAGTCCCCCAAACAATCCCTGAAAGTTTGGTGTTACTAGTCCAAACAATGCGTCCCCAGCAGGCCAAAAACCAAAAAAACACAAAAAATGTTTTAAAAACCCACAAATGGAGGGGCGGGGCTTCGGACATGAATGGGGGGGTTGAACTCGAGAACCCCCCCCTTACCTACGTCCTTGTAATGCAAAACAAAACAAAGGCAATTGCTGAAGTGACTGTTCCCTGATGTGATCAGTATTAATTTTCATGTCTGTGGTAAGACCATGATTGTTCTCAACTAGAAAAAAAACACACCACTGTGTACATAGCACATGTTTATGGCTATATTGATGATTGCTCTGTTCTGTTATTACATTTGTATATAGGAACATGTATCTTGGAATATTCAGGACACAAACTGAACCACTATTTATAAAGTTTTGTACTAGTTTAATTGCCAGAATGGATGCATTATTTTCCACCTCCTGCCAGTGGAAAAAACAAACATTAAGAATTACATTTTCTTGAGTGAGCTGATCAGTACATTTTAGTATAAATTTGAAATAGCTGGAGAAAATATATCATAAATATTGCTGGTGGATGTGTCCATGATCATCTGGTTTACACATATCTATCCATGCAAAATAGTCAAAGCGTCCAAGAAAAGTTAGGACCATTCATATGGATGAAAAGTATTAGGGTAAATCAGTTCTAAGAGACGTATTATCCAGGTCCCGTGCTTAGGAATAAGACGCTGATGTTTTGCAAGAAAGGCATCGCTAAAGATTTGATTTACGATGTGAAATATTAATTTTTGTATTATATTCTTCCTTTATTTTTCAACCCAAAGCAGCTAATGAAGGAAATGTAAAATACAAATAGGTCAAAGCTGTTGAAATAGCTAACGGTACTATATCATGAAGGGAGAAGAACAGCCGTGCTATCAAACATATTTTATTTGACAACTTGGCTCATCTTGGAAAAAAAAGATGTTGAAACATAACTTGTGATGCAGAAAGAAAGTGGCATGACCTAGAAATGAACATCACAGAGCTATGACACTTAGGTGTTGCTTAAGCAGTAAGACAATACAGCTGGGATATCCATATGTAGGGTACATTGTGAAGCACAAAACAGAGCCAACTGCTTTTGTCAACTTTGAGTGAATAGGAATAGAATAAGGCGTACATCCTGCCTTTCTTAAAATCAGGTTTAGGTAGGCAAACTTTCAATGGTAAGCTTTTAGGAATCTTCCATGCCAGAAAAATAATTAATAACTACAATGACTCCTGACATGCACTGAGTTTTATTCAACATGATTTTGTCTGAAGATGAAGTTTAAATTTATCACTAGGTAAGGATCAGTTTATATAATAACTACAACTCTACTTGTAAGGCCAGTACAGATGGTCTTGGCCAGTACAGATGGCAGATCGTGGCTGAGGTTGTTTTTGAACCCCTTTCTTTGATATGTTAGTTCTGTATCTGAAAGTCTTTTTATATCAAAGCATTTTCACATTTTTATTGCATTTTTTAAAATGTTTTATGCTCCTCCTTTCAGTTCAGGGAATTTTCAAAGAGTCAAGTATTATTAATAACATAATCTGCAATCTACAAGGGGAAAGCCAAAAAGAGAGGAGCCTCCAGTTTGGGACAAATAAGTCCAAAGGAATGATTGTACGAGCACTCAGCATAATATTGATAGGAGCATACTAGAACTTGGGAATGGGAGTAGGATGGTGAAGGAAGGCCATGTATAGCAGGTAAGGGGCTGAAGGAGACAAGGATTACTGGAGATAGAAATGTTTTATGTGTCTATATGGCAATGCTAGAAGTCTTCGAGGCAAGCTGGAGAAGCTGGAGAACTTGGTTCTCATTAACAATTTAGGTACAGTAGTTATATCAGAAACATGGCGGAATGAGGAAAATCTATAGAATACTGTCATCCCTGGGTATAAGCTCTATTGGGAGAACAGGGAGAGATTGGGTTAGTGAAGGTGTTTTGTTGTATATAAAATGAAGCATAGACTCAAATTAATTTTTTAAAAAAGCATTAAGGGAATAAACTCCCCAACAGAAAAGATATGAGTGGAGATACTGGGCCGTAACAGTTACTTGAAAGTGGGGGTATACAAACCCTTATGGCTGATCTGAAGATAGCAAAGGAAATAACAAAGATGACTAAAGGAGATAATGTTATATTGGGAGACTTCAACTACCTCCACACTGGGTAATTATGTGCTTGGGTCCTGCTATTGAAATAAAATCCCAATGCATCATAAATGACTGATCAGTGGCAAAGTTGGTCACAGAGCCAGTTGGTCAGTGAAGTAATTGATCATAGGGGTTGGGTTTGGGCTTGATTCTGAGCAGGGCTCAAGGCCTGGTGGGAGATGTAGAGATTGTTGCACCAAGTGGGAACAATGACTGTTAAGTTCAGCACACATATAAATGGAAGGTTAGAGTGTGGGATTTAAATAATTTAACAACTGGCTGTTTACAAGCACCATTTTAACAACCGGTTCTGCCGAAGTGGTGCGAGCCTGCTGAATCCCAACACTGAAAGGTTACCCCTAAAGCCCCAAATACAGACATTTGATTTTCAAAGCTGGAAGTTTACAACAAATGGGGGGAATAGTTAGAAGAAATTTGAGAGGAAAACACAAGAGAGTAAAATCCCTACAGGATGCTTGGGAGTTATTTAAAACCACACTAATTGAAGCCCAGACAGAATGGATTCCACAGGCCAACAAAAGCACTGCCAAGTCTTTAACAAATGCCTATATAGACAACGAAACAAGAAAGCTATAAAAAGTAAAAAGGCTTCTTTTAAAAAGGTGGAAGTTCTATCCCAATGAATTGAACAGAAGAGGCCACAGGTTCTGGCAAAAGAAATGTAAGTCCATAATTAGGCATGCAAAAACAGAATCTGAGGAGCAAGTTGCTAAAATCATCAAGACAAACCAGAAACATTTCTTTAAGCATATCTGGAGCAGGAAATGAGCCGAAGAAGCAACTGGGCCTTTAGATGAACGAGCAATAATATGATTGCTAAAAGAAGATGAGGAGATGGCAGAGAAGCTCTTTTTTTTTTTTTTGCTCAAGTGTTCTTTG
Organism: Sphaerodactylus townsendi; assembly: GCF_021028975.2. Classification (NCBI taxonomy): domain Eukaryota; kingdom Metazoa; phylum Chordata; class Lepidosauria; order Squamata; family Sphaerodactylidae; genus Sphaerodactylus; species Sphaerodactylus townsendi. The sequence goes on along the minus strand of NC_059426.1, from coordinate 46,452,624 downwards.
GAGGGCAAGGTTTGGGGACAGAAGCAACTTCAATTGGATATAATGCAGTGGCGTTATCTACCTAGATGACATACTTTTCCCTATATCCCACTCCCCACAATCTTTCTTCTTTCCTTCCTCCTGGCTACCCCCATATCCTCTCCACTTTCCCTGCTACAGCCTTTCCTTCACAGCCATTTGCAAACTTACCTTTTATCTGCCTTCCATCTTCACCTATATTTATTATTGATGTACTTCATTTATACCCCATCTTTCTCCACAAGGGAGAGGAATCCACTGCTTAAAGCTACAGCTGCTACTTTTTTTGTTTTCAGGTGTTTTCTTTTTTACCTCCCAAGGATTTTGTTTTGTTTTCTAAGATTTCACGTTTATCTGAAAACCTGGGACTCTTTTCAGATTTGTAGAAAGATCTATCTCTCCAAGAACCAAACTCACATTATTCTCATCTCTTCGTTTTTGCCATCTATTCAGGAAATCTACTGACAGAAATAATTATTTTCATTTTAATTCGTTTCATCCCTATCACACCAAATCCAACTTACCTTTTGGAATTTTCCTCCGTGCCAAAAGAAATTCCACTTCAGTCAAAGATTGTAAGAGGGCAATAAAGACAATGGAGCTAAATATACTGAATAGAGTGGGAGGTAGTTAAGAAGGCTAGGTTTAAGGCTAATGCCACTTATAGGTACTATTTATTGATACCCAAATAAAGCAGTCTGACTAAGAGAATCTGACTGAGATTTTTGGTGATACCAAAAATGGGACCTGGAGATTTCAGAGAATTACAGCTGCAATACTAATGACAGAGGTCTGTATCCCTGGAAAGATTACTACTTTGGAGGGTGGACTCTACGGCATTCTATTCAGCTGAGGCCTCTCTCCCCTCCCAAACCTGCCCTCCTCAGACTCCATTCCCAAATCTCCAGGAATTTCCCAACCCAGAGCTGACAACCCTAGACCTGGCCCCAATGAGTCTTCCTATAAAAGCCAAACATGGGCCTGGAAAAAAACCCTGGCCTCTCCTCCTGTCTTTTTATGTACAGAAACCTAGCCTGGTATACTGTGGTTGCCTGGTAGCAGCCACTGAGGGAATCCACTGCTTAAAGCTACAGCTGCTACTTTTATTGTTTTCAGGGTTGTTGTTTTTTTACTTCCCAAAGATTTTGTTTTGTTTCCTAAGATTTCATGTTTATCTGAAAACCTGGGGCTCTTTTCAGATTTGTAGAAAGATCTATCTCTCCAAGAACCAGACTTAGGTATCCTCAGATTTGGGCAACTTGACTTTTAGTATATAGATGTAGTGGAGTTGACAGGAAGAACTTTTTTTCTCTCTCTCTCAAAATACTAGAACTTGAAGGAATGCAATGTAGCTGTTTGGCAGTTGATTTAGGATGGAAATACTTCTTTTTATAGTGATAAAACTGTGCAGTTAACTGCGAGAGGATGTGGGGATAGACAACTTTAAAAAGGGATTAGACAGATTCTTGAAGGATAGGCCTATCAGTGGTTACTAGCTGTGGTGACTAAAGGGAACCTCCACATTCAGTAGCAGTCAACCTGTAAATCTCAGTGCCAGGAGGTGTCATTAAGGGAAGGCCTCAGCCTCTGTGCCGTGTGGTTGACTCTCCTCTTTTTGAGACGATGCTAAACTAGATGGACCGCTGATCTGATCCAGCAGGGCTCTTATTTTGTTCCTGTGTTCTCACTGTCTAATTTTTATAGACGGAGTTTTTTTAGAGAGAATAATAGTTGACATTTTATCTTATCAGTGATATTTAACAGAGTGGTCTGTTCAAATATTTTTTACTACAAATCCCAATTTTCTCTATTTCTCTATTTCTCTATTTCGATTGGTTAGGCAAAGGAATAGCCGACGATCCTATGAATTTCAGTTGATACTTGTGTGGCAGACTTTTTTTTGTTTTAAGGCTCAGCAGTTGTTGACTGTAAGGGAAAAAATAAATCTTTTCTACTGCCAATGTGGATTTACTTTACTTTCTTAATGGCACTAACAGCTGTTTGAGAAATCCTAAGTTTTCTGAATGTTTCAATTTTTACATCTGGGACTACTTGAATAGTTTTTGGCTTTTGCAGAACTGTTGGTAAATTACAGGCAAACTATTGATTTATGGGGGTCTCTCCCTCTAGGCTGAGATTGTGCCCCTCTAAAGTATCCTCTCAAGAATGATCTACTACAGTGTTCTACTAGGTGTGAGAAGACATCACTGATTTCTTCAGCAGTAGTATTTTTATCCCTGCCCTGGACAGCCCAGGTTAACCAATCTCATGAGCTCTTGGAAGCTAAGCTGGGTCAGTCCTGGGTGGTACTTTGATGGGAGACCACCATGTAAGTTCAGGAGTGCTATGCAGAAACAGGACATGACAAACCATCTCTGTTTATCTCTTTCTTAGAAAAACCTAGGGCTGGTGATATCAGCTGCAACTTGATGGCACTTTCCACCCTCAGTATTTATAGCACCTTGCTAGGGACGTAGGGGGGGAGGGGGTTCTCAGGTTCAAACCCCTCCCATTACATGTCCGGCTTGCTTGAAACAATGGATGGAATGGAACAGCCGGAAAACCCTCAGTGACCAAACCCACCCCATAAAAAATCTATACCTACGTCTGGATCACATGTAGCCTAGATAAGCAAAAGGTTTTGGAATGTAATGCCACATTCCATGAACATTTTCTCCTCTTTTATTGAGCTTTTTCATCGTGGAGGATCAGATTTTGTTTCCCAGTGTTAGAGTCCCCGCAAGGTTAGTGGGCAGAGTGGCTGATTAGAATCCAGGAAATTCCCACTCTGCCATGGAAGCTTGTTGGACCAGTGCACACTCTCAGCATAACCTACCTTCACAGAGTTGTTGTGAGGATAAAATGAAGAAGTGGAGAATCTTGTAAGCTACTTTGGGTCCCTGCCAAAGAGAAAAATGGGTATAAATGAATGCAGTAAATTCAATCAATAGAAAATTAGCACAGCACATAACCCGGCTGTGCTAGTTTTTAAAATTGGTGTGGAGTATATGTGTGTGTATGCGTGTGCCAGAAACATGTTGTCTAGAGTAGTTTAGCTCATTTCATCCCCCCATGATCACCTTACTCTCTTAGGAGTTTGAACCAAGCTGGGCAGCCCAATCCAGAGCCGTGGGCACCAGCAAGGCTGGCATTGGCATAGGAGCACTGGTATGGCGCTGGGCACAATTACCTCATTGCCAGGGTAATTACCCCATGGAGGGCAAATCCTCTGGCATGGGCCCACACCACCTCTCCAAGTCGATTCAGCTCTTTTACTCTGGATTGGCTCTTAGAGGGCAAGTTGGATCCAGAAACAAAAACAATTTCACAAAAACCCTGGTAGCCATGATGGAAAAACTGTGCACTATTTCAATTCATAAAATTAAACATTTTTTTCCAGAAATAAAGGTATTTCACATTTTAGTGTTACTCTGTTCAGAGATGGCTCAAGAAATGAGATGACTGAGAATATTCCGTCTCCATCTATGTCCAGAAGTATAATCTCCTTTCTTTCTCACTTCCCATACCTAAGGACAAATAAGTCAATCATAAGAGTTCTGTAGAGGTTCCTGAACACTTACAAACAAGATTCCATCCTTCGTTCATCTCACTGAGTGTTTGTCTACCTTAGAAAAGCTCTTATATCCTTGGTATGCATCGAAACATAGGCCCTTTCCGCAACGGTGCGGGGGTGCGTCAGCATAAACAATGCCGACGTACCCCCCCAGAACTGTTCACATGGATAGTCCTGGGAAGGCGGAAGGCGGCGCAGCCTTTGCACAGGCTGTGCTGTCACTGAACTCCTACCTTGTCTCCTGGCTTCCAGCTCATCGCAGAAGCCAGGGGACACGCCCCCACAGCCTGGAGCGACGGCTCTGGAGTCGCAGGCCAGGGGGCGTGTCCCCTGGCCTCTGTGACAAGCCAGAAGCCAGGAGACAAGGTAGGTGTTCGGGAAAGGAGGGGGGAAATGGCGCCTTCCAGCCGCTGCTGTTCGCACGGCAGCGTTTGGAAGCCGCTGTTTCCAAAATACCTCGCTCAGGGAGTGAGGTTCGGAAACAGCGGCTTCACGCCGCTCAGGGGTTGCAAGCAGCGGCGGCTGTGTGAACCCCTCCCCAGGGATGCTGTTTTTAGTGTCCCTGGGTCGCTGTATTCTGCCCGTGCGGAAACAGCCATAGATTTTCCAATGGTACACGTATTATTCATATGTATTGGCAACTTTAACATGGAGCCTGAAAGCTAGAATTTCCAATCACGTGGGACCTGGAGAACTGCTGCTATTCTAAGTGCTTGCCAGACAATATATATCAGTTCCCCTAGAGAAAATGGCTGCTTTGGAGGGTGATTCTATAGCCTGCTGAGATCCTTCCCCAAATCATACCCTCCCCAGGTTCCACCTCCAAAATCTCCAGAGATTTCCTATCCCAGAGCTGGCAATCCTACTGATAGGGTCAGTTTTTGTAATTTAACTTACAACTTGTAGAGGATTGTCTAGAGACTAGAGCCATTTTCAGGTGTCTAACTTTGGCACTCTGACCAAGTGTTATGTGGGTGTGTGTGCTATGCATGGCCATCCCCAAATTCTTCCAATATGTGAAGTCGCCATTTTCTGTGAAAAGGGGCAACATACATGCAACTTTGATGCATGAAAACTGCTTTTTGAAAGACCATCTTTGCACATACAAAAGCTGTACTTAAGTTGAAAATATGTCTGCTGCAGCTTTTCATTCAAAATGGAAACCACAAGTATCAGGGAAATTGTAGGTACATTCCTGTTATACATGGGTTAGAGTGTCCAAATCAAACGTTTGAACAGGGCTTAGAATGGAAAAGCTGTCTGTGCCTGGGTTAAGGAATAAAAGCACTTCCTTATGTTTTCCTAGCCCTTGTAAAATATGCAGTACTTTGAGAACTATTCAACATCTAAATAGTTGTTCAGTGAGTATTTCAGCAAGCTTTCTTGTTTAGTCATGTTTGGAAACACAGGACTTTTCCAAATGGGCATGAGAGAGTTCTTATTTTCTAGGATATGCACTGAGTTTCTACCTTTTACAATCTCTTTTTTTTCAGAGTGTTTGTGTGGGAAGATGTGCTTTTTTGAAGTTTTTTTTAAGGAGTAGCCCCAGTGGCACTAGATTTAACAACTCACAACAGCATGCTTCTCACACTTGATACCCCAGGCAGTGTTGACAACTTTTTGCAATTTGGAATGTCCCGTGAGACTAAGGGTAGCACTGGCTGCTGTCTCCTTAGTTTGCATTTTACTTTTCTACTGTGTCAAGTTGTTCTAGATGCCAAAGTGGAAAAAAAGAGAAAGATTTTCAAACTGAAGCTAGTGGTGAGGAATAAAATTGTTCTACATACAGACTCTTACTATAAAACAATTAGTCTTTATCTGAATTCTTTTTTTAAAGTGTGGAGCAGAAGGAAACAGGAGAGAAGGAAGATTGAGATATTTAGTGGTCCTTAGGAGAAATGAATCAAGTAAGACAGTTACTCAAAAATATGTTTCACTTTTCTTTTAAGGTACAATGCTGAAGGCATCCTTCAAGGGCCTTTAAAGGATGGTCTAAACTTGTTTTCTCTCACGCTCCTCAACAACCTCTTTGCAATGATCAATCATTGAAAAAGGGTTTTTTTAAAGGTCCAATGTAATGTTTGGAGGAAGATTCATAGATAAAAATGACCAGTGGCAATAAACATAAAACTCAAGTGTGAATGCTAAAAAAATAACACACACTTCCTTGGCTTTTCAACTATATCCTTTTTTTTTCTCCTCTACCTTCTGACTGTATTTCATGCAAACACTTAGGCCGTTTTTGCACAGCACAATTATACCAGGTTACAATTGGTATCTTACAATCTAGGTCTATTTTATCCCAGTTTCTCCCTTCACATGGCTGCCCATTTCTGTGAAGGAATCGAGTGAAGACCAGGAGGAAATACTCCAGTTTGTTTCACACTAGCCCAGGTCTTTTGTATTTACACCACAAGCAAATCTTTGCATTCGCGAACATCCCACATTCTGATTGGCTGTTGTTTTTGGGCAGCAGCTTGAAACTTTGCCTTCATTATCATGATGACGGTCTGCAACCGGAAGGGATGATTCTTTAAAGTCGAGATTGGAACCCCTGGAGCCATGATGCCCACATCTTCAGGGAATGCCACTTCACTCACACCATGGACAAGGGTGCATTTATTCCAGGGAATCCGACAGTGACCATGGAGGGGGTCGCCGTTTCCCTGCTAGTTCTGGCTGATGGTGCGTTTCCCATGAGGAGGTGGCTTGTGAAGCCTTATGCTCCCCCACATGATGTGAGGGAGCATAACTTCTATTACAGACTTTTACGGGGAAGGAACGTGGTGGAGCGGGTATTTGGAAGACTGAAGGCCAGTTGGCATTGCTTTTTTATGAGGCTCCAGGTGATGCCTACATTGTCAACCCAGCCGTGGGAGCATGTGTTGTGCTGCACAGCATATGTGAGAGCAAGGGCCATGATGCTCCAGAGAGCGAGGCCTGGGCTGGAGTGCTGCTGATGCAGTTAGAAGAGCAGCAGAATATTTCAGTGAGGGCACAGGAAAGGAGGCAATACAAACCCCATGATGAGACCAATCTCACAGAGGGCAGGGCTGTGCGAGACTCTCTGGCCACCTGCCTGCTCAGGAGCGAGGGCCCATGACACCTGCTCTGATTGTGGGAAATGGCTGTAAATTGGTGGGGTTAGGAACATGGCCATTGACTGACTCACCCTAGCACAAATGGGCAGGGCAAAAATGGGCAGGGGAATCTGGGTAAAGTCACTGAAAGTGGAAAAGCTCCATATCATTCTTGGGCCTTCAAGAGTCCACCTGACAGGGTCCGGGAAACTGTATTCAACTTGTAGGCTTAGTAACTTTTACTTTCAAAAACAATCTGGCAGGAAAACATAACATTGCACATTCTGGCAGGTCAAAATAAAATCTGGCAAAATTGTTCACTAGCATTTCAGAATCCAGTGATCATAATTGTACTGGTCAGGGTAATAACTGATTAACATCCATGCTTGACAAACATACCATCTACAATCTTACTATCTTTAACTTGAAGACTTGGGTTATTTGAACTTTAATGGATGCACTGCATTTATTTATGGCGAGGTTACAATCATGCGATGTCTTATTGTCTCACCAGTGGTTAGTGTATCAAGGGAATAGGTTACTTCAGAATGAAGTCTTTTTAGATTGATACAGCTTCCACTAACTGGCATTTTCCAATTATAGGGAATAACTAACTTTGAGTGATGGAGGGAATAATATTAACTTGTTTCCTTAGCAGATCTAAAGTTTTTTTCCCCTTACAGTTTGAAGACTTGGGTTATTACCCTTCTGTTGCAACTTGACCTTTGCTACTAGAATGAGCTCTAAGAACTCTGCAAAGTGGGAGGTGAAGGAGAACACATGCAGATGGTCTACATTGGAAATGTACACCCATCTGCTTCTTTCATTGGTGTCCAGCTTTCTTGTTCACTCAGTAACTTCAGTAGTGTCAGATGACCAAAGCTTCTATATAAAAGCTGAAAAGAAAATATATTCCACCTGAATTACGACAGACAGAACTACATTTCTTTTGCTAACTACTCAATGAGTAAAGCATTTTTGCTCTGGTGTGGCACATTTCTACACCTAGAGGCATACAAGACAGCAAAGTATACAGCACCTTATCTGATCATAGATTGAATCATAGCAAAAGCCAACTAGCATGGCAGAATTTTCCTGTGTGTCATGTAGGGCATGTCCTAAGTGGTTCTTGTGCCAGATGTACTGCCTTCTAAGCATCATTTATATTGTCATTCATGAGATTACTTAACTCTGTGTGCTGAACAGGACTCATAATGTAATTTGCTTTCAATCCCAACCCTCAGTTCTTGCATACATGAGGTAGCATCAACCCTGGGAAATTGCCCTTGGATAGTAAAAAAAAAAATAATTTACATATTTATTTATAAACCACTCCCCTACCCAACAAGTGGGACACAGGGCTATGTTCAACAATATCTACAATTAAAAATATACAATTAGATATAAAAATTTAAATTCCTACAAAATGGTCCCCTTCCCTTTTTTACTATGAGCATAAGGTCAATAAATATAAAATCAATAAGAACATGAAAGAACATCCAAAATATTTAAAATAAAAATAAAAAGAGAGGTCAGTTAAATGGATATCATTGAGTGGCAAAGTGTGTGTGTGTGTGGGGGGGGGGTTGTTGTTTTGTTTTGGGTTTTTTGTTTGTTTTGTTTTTACAAAAGATGTAACTATTTAGCTAACACTTCCCCTAAAATAAATTAACCCCTACTCTGCATAAAAACGTGGTAGTTTCAGTGAGTTCTTGTACTTTTCACTTCTTGTAATCTGGTTCTTCCGTAATACTTTATATTTCACTAGGCTGGTTCACTGTTTGGCACAAAATACATGGTTTCCTTAAAGTATCGGTGTTTTAATTTTCCATTACTGATACAAAGATGAGAAGACTTGAGTTGCATTTTCTTCAGTAAATGAAATAAATGTCACTGGGCTTGCTAAGGTACCAAATGCATGCAGCTAAATGTTCATGCATTGACATGACATTGCAATTCTAAAATCTAGGAACCAAAAAACTGAGAGAAAAGGGGGAAAATACTTGTTATTTCACAATGCAAAATGTCAAATAACTAAAATTAAAAACAAGTCACAAGTTCCAAAATCTAAACAAGATGGATAACAAGATGAAGTTCACCAAACTACTGCCAGTGGTTCTTAACCTTCCTAATGCCGCAACCCTTTAATACAGTTCCTCACGTTGTGGTGACCCCCAACCATAAAATTGGTATATATAAAATATAAAAAGACCATTTTTTGATGGTCTTAGGCGACCCCTGTGAAAGGGTCATTCAACCCCCCAGTTGAGAACCACTGTGCTATATATTCCCATTTGCAGATTGGATAAGTAGAAGTGTATGCATTTTTGCAATAGAAATGAGTTTCATGCAGTATACAGCCATATTAAAATGATGTAGTATGAATACTTAATATTTTTTAAAAGGCTAACAGTTTTGTAGTTACTCTTTGCTCTTAAGATGGGGAACTGAAACTCGAACAGTCATGTAAAGTCCAAGTAGTTTCATATATGGAGCAACTCTTGTGCCTCACGCCAAGTAAAGCAGACTTCAGGCCTAGGGAGCAAGTATTTATGTTACAAATGATGATGGGAAGTTGAAAAGGGTCAAAACAGGAACTTAGTTCAACTTTACACATGGCTGTATCCTTTGTAGTGGGATTTTCCAGCAGGTGTTGTTGTTGTTGTTTATACAGGAATTCTCCTCCTGTGCAGTGTCCCTAGCTGATCCTATCCACCATTTTGCCTGTCTGATGCTTCCTTGTTTCTGTGCAACCTCCATTTGAGGAGGTTGCCTGCTGCCTTTAATGTGTGTGTGTGTGTGTTGCCATCTTTTGTCTAACTTTACTTTACTAGGCAATATCAATTTCATCTCAATTTCATTGTTAATAAAAAGAAAACCCTTCAGGTAGTACTGAAATGGTGGCCTGAAAAGTGGGTAAACTGCTATGGTTTGGGTGGGAAAAGGCAGCAAAGAGTGAGAAAAGCTTAATATATGCTGATATTTAATGCATGCTGATTGATTTTCCTGTGAAAAGGGAGAAAAAGTCACACTTTAACAGGTTTTGGAAACCACGGGAACTGTGTGATTAAAAGGCAGGGTGACTGCTGAAGAGGGAAAAACATGTGTAATAGAGAATCAAACACAAATGGAATGTACCGTTAATTCTTCTACTTGCAGTATTTGTTTCTTGTGGTTGGCTGCAACACCTACAGTGGCCACTGATGACACCATTCAGTGAGACATTCAAGTGGAGATTCAAATTACTGATTCTTCCCTAAATAACTTGGGGCCAGGGTACCAGCTCATTCATAACAAGGCAACCTGCCTCTCAAACCCTGCTTTCTGAGTACCTACCTTCAGAGGTGATGTTGATGGAGACTAGAGACAAAGCACTTTATGTGACGGCATCTCACCTTTAGAATACTGTCCATCTTGAGGCTTGCCTGGTGCCTCTTTTATTTTTTTTAGGCAGCAAGTCAAAAACCATCATTTTACCTAGGCTTTAATTAGGGGTTTTATCTTATCAGTTTTTTAAAAAGTTCTGCTTCCATTGATATTTTATATTGCTTATGTTATCTTAGTGGTCCCCAACTTTTTTGAGTCTCTGGGCACCTTTGGATGTGGGGCACCACCACAAAATGGCTGCCATAGCAGGTTTAGCCATACACATAAACAAATAAGCAGAGGAGGCACATGTTCAAGAGAGAAGGTGGGTAATTTTAAAAAGGGGAATGAGAGGAGTAAGAAAGAATAAAACTGACAATGTGATGGCAGCTATCGCTGAAACAAGGTTTTAATTTGCCCAGCCAATCAGGTGTCCAGAGGCCAATTAGAAGCCCTGTTTGGCATGTGTCGAACATGGCCCCACCCATTTTCTAAAAGTACTTGGCAGGCACCAAGAAAGGTGTTGGCAGGTGCCATGGTACCCACAGGCACCATGTTGGGGACCCCTGTGCTACATTACACTTTTAATAGCTTGTTTTGAAGTTGTTGCATAGGTTTAATTGTAAGCTGTCTTGAGCAGGACTCTGAAATACTTTAAATAAATAGTTTCCATCAGCTTCAATATGGAGTAGTTGCATTTGATGATTTTTGTACGATCATAGTATAGTATTTCTCAGCAATTAGCTTATTTTGACAGTTTTTAATTTATGCAAAGTAGCATCCCTTCAAAAACTAACTTTTAAAGACAGCTTCCTTGTATGAATAAATCCTTGTATAAATAAACCAGGATACAATAAAAGCACAGCTTAAAACCAATAGCACCACCACAAGCATTTTAACATACAATTAATACTTCTTAATACTTCCTGTTCATTTATTCCCCAAATTTGTATTTTTGTTAACTGCTGTTCTTTTTTTTAAATCACATTATACGCAAGAATATTACTTACAAGCTACAGGTCTGCACCAGATGGGCAGGTGAAGTGTGATTATGATGTGTGTGATGGTCGTTCTGTAGCTGCAATACATTCATCACTTGTACATCTGTTATCTGTGAGGTCTCCTCCCCCCTTTTTTAAAACAAGCATCCCTAGAGATATTTAAACAGGTATTTCTGCAGAGCAGTGTCTATAAACTAGTAAAACTGAGCACAGCTAGTATGACAAAAACCATGTGATTTACTAGCCAGTGCCAACGAATTTCAAAAGTAGTTATTTTCTGGAAGAGGTTTGTGCCTCAATTCATTTACACATCAATGCTTATATTTAACAGACTCTAGCAATAATATGAAAGGGAGGGAGACCTATAGCCCACTTTTTTAGGTAAGGACTTAAAAAATAATCCCTTGTATCTATCAGCACCTAAACTGGCTCTGAGGGTAAAACAAATGCTTTGATTCCCCATGCAAACTCAGGTTATTAAACAGCGGCATCTTGATTTAAATGTTTCATTGTCAATTAAATCTTTTACAATTGTCCGCCTGCATTTCTTTTCAGTATTTATTTTTGGGGCACCATTCATTCCTACAAAAGCAACTATGCAAAGGGCTTGGAGTGCTTTCCTCCTTTCCACCAACAGCCGAGCTGCTTGAAAGGGCTTTCTGCAATTGAAATCATTTTCATCTGAAAACAGGAAGATTATACATGCAAATCCCTTATTGAAAATAAGGGGAAATGCATGAAAGGTATCCTTGGTTAACTTTTTAGTTATTTAAAAGTAGCTTGTTGAAGATTGAATATTTCTGTGTTTCACTAGAGCCTTTAAATATAAAAGAGATATGAGACTATATCTGACACCATCGGGCGTATTATATTAAAATTTATGAACAACTTCATCAAAAACCACTTTCCGTCTCCTGCATAGAGACAGATTTGTTCTGACATAAACGTTACATGGCTGGTTGCAGCCTCAGATTAATGCGAAGACCCTGGCGATTCCTTTTAGACTTTTTTTTATGAAATAATACCTGTCAGCTGCTGCCTGATCCCAGAAAAAGGGGCAGGTTTTCCAGGTCATCCTGCCATCTGTCAGCTAAAGCTCATCTGTCCCTCCACATTACCACCTGATCTGTGCTAACAGGCCTCACAGGGAGGCCTGTTTCATTGGCCCAGTGGGAACCAAGCAAAAAGACTATGTGAGGACATCACCTGTGATTCCGAGATTTAATTATCGTTCAAGTGATGAAGATGTGCACACAGATTAAAATGCTTTGAAATCAACTCATCGCTCGGAAGAGGGCTTTTCAAGTGTTCCCTTCCCAGTTTCTGTCACAACCCCTTCTCATTATGTGGAAGTGCTTTTTTTAAAAAAAACACTGGGCTTGTGCAGGTAATAATCGTGCCGAATATAAATGGTACTCAATCTGTGGTACATAACACTTTCAGGAAAAAATACCTCTGTGTGGTACTTTGCCAACGTGATTATTTTCTCCAAGGCTCCTAGTTACCAAATTCTGAAGTTGTATTGATTGTTGTTGCTTGCTGGGGGGAAAAGATCATGTTTAATTGTAATTCCAGCCTTTTTACTTCTGGTTTTATGTGTAGCCTATGGTCACAGCAGTGCAGGTTTACCTGGGGGTCTTCTGTCGTGAGTTAATATGAAGGTTCACATTGGTGTTATAAGTACTTACAGACTACAGGGGTAAAGAAGGACATGGAAATTTACGAGAAAGCCCTCTAGCTCTAGATTCCCACCCTCCTTTCCTCTGCTTCTGAATCGATACAGTATATAAAAGTTATTACAGGTCTAGGCCTTTTTACTTCAAAGCTGCTTAGGCAGTATGTGGCATTAATTCCCTCCTGTACAAAAATGTAGTTGATAATCATCAGACTGAGGAAAGGATTTAGGACTAGACCAGCAGATTTCCTCACAGATTATAGACTAAAACCTCGTTTCTTGAGCTAAATCAGGATAATTAACTGTAGAGAAATATGTTACCCTTGTTGATTGAGGCTCATGTTTATACTTTTGTGTAGGTGCAATTGCAAAGAAATGTTTGTTTCATTAGGTGAAGAAAGATCTCATTTTCTTCTTTTCTTATGGCAGACACTAATATGTATAAAGCAAGTTTCTTTATTTGTGTTCTCAAGTATGGAACTTCAGTTCCCCAGAAATGTTATCTATGGTAATATGTCCCATCTAGCTATAAAGGTTAAAGTATTAGATAAGAGAGACCACCCTTGTTACTTAAGTATGTGTGTAATAATTAATAGCTGAACAAAATAGGTTGGGCTTGCCTATAATTCGGTGGCTTCATAGCAACAACATTTTCAAAAAATAAGAAGCATTATATTTAAATCTTTCTGTAACTGAAATCCCATTTAGCTCTTGGTTCAGGTCCTTGGTTTTTAACAAGATATTTTCTCACCCTATAATCTCTTATGAATTATTATTCATTCCAATCTCCCCCCCCCCCCGCCCCACAAATTGAGGGAACAAATAAAAAGGGTAGATTGTATCCTACCTAGCCAAAGTATATGTCAATATTTTTTTAAAAAAACTTCATTGTTAACATGATTGTTATGACTGTACAATTTCCTAGAAGAGCTCTTAAATGAGAGTGTAACTAACTTGTTGTTTGTGATGTAGAATGTGACCTGTTGTGGCATAGTAATCAGATTATAGAGACAGGTTTTGAAAATTCCAATCACAGTTTCCACATCAAGCCCCATAAGGTGTCACCTTAGATCGTCCCATAGGGTACCATCCTGCACCCTCTTTGACATCAACTAAGGTCGATTCCCCACTTGCGGAATCGTCCTAGGATCGACCTAGGTTTGACTAGGAACTCCTCACATCTGCTGAGTTCAACCTGGGTTCGTTCTAGCTCTGCCCCTTCTTACCGTTAAATTTCTGACTCCACCAGGAAGGTACAGTTTTTTCTGCCAACCTCAGGTTGAAGCTGGTAAAGTGGGGAATCTTCCTCGCCGTGATTCTCCTGTTCAGCCAATCACAGATAAGTGTTTTGGGCATGCGCAGAATGGGAGACTCACAGCGAGGGAAAAATGCACCTTAAAAAAAAAAATCCTTCTTGTATACAAAGCAATGGCCATACATATAAACTGCGCACATTTATACACAGCTGATAGCAATGAAGTTGCAACATTTTTCCTGGCCAATCAATTACATTCCCTCCCTCCTTTCTGGTGGCATGTTAAAAATGTTTGGCATTCTGAGGGATAGATGCCATTTTGATCTGATAGCTAAGTAGAACAGACAACAGACAATCGAGAACAAAGAGGAGAAGAGGCGCCGAGGTGATCCTGCCCTCTGAGCATGGCTCCAGCATGATGACCTCAGCTGCTGTGGGGAGTGACTGTGGCATCGACCTAGGTCAGTATTTTCATGGACCAGATCGAACATAGGTCGATTGTGCAAGTGGGGAATCGACCATAGTGTACAGTACTGAGCATGAGGATGACCACACCAATATAGTATCCTGATATAAGATGTTTTAGGGACTGGTGATAACCAGTTCATGGTCAACATCCAGCAGCTGTTCTACCTCATCTCAGATCTTTGCCCCTTTTGCTGGCATAAGGGGCATCCCCACTGGTGGAGAGGGCACCGATGCCAGTGTCTGGGCGCCCCACAACTCTTCTGGTAAACCCCAGAAGTGGGTGCTGTTGCGGAGCTTTGCTGGTATCCAAAAGGAGGCTGGTGCTGGGCAGGGGAGGGCAATTCCAGGGGTGGAACCGACATTAGGGCTTTGGAGCTAGGTACCCTGCAGCCTGCGGTTCAGAGTTGTGCCACCCTTCTAGGTGACGTAACTCCATTTCAGGCATGGAGGGCTGTGAAAGTGGCCCAGGAATTTTTCTTTGCTTCTCTTTGATGCCTGAAAGCTCTCTAGAGGCTGCAGCAGCACTGTCCCCGGCCACTTGAGCTCTGGAGGTTGGGGTTGGCCCTTGGCTGTGACCCAGAGATAGGAAAATAAGTAGAATTAAAGAGTTCTAAGAATTTTCCATGAAAGGAAAATTTTGTTTTAAAAAAAGGAGTGAAAATTCAGGATATGCATAGACACCAGGGAATTTCTAGTTTACAGGTTCAGTCCTGTGCTGACTTATTTGGAAATAAATTCCATTTTTTATCAGTAGAAATTGCCATTGAGTAAACATGGTCAGGAATAGGCTTGCTATCTTCATCTATCTTCATCTATCTTAAATCTAGCTATAAATGAACCCAATAATTTCTGAACCTGCACAGAAGCCATATTTTTAAAAGAGCCCCTTGAAGCAAAATAAGATAAAATATAACAGTCTGAAAGTTGAAAAGTGTTGCATTATGGCATCTTGCAGTTTTTGGAAACTTTTTTGCTCTGGAGGCTGCCTCCTGCTCAGTGGGTGATGGACGGTTTAGATATTCATGAAGCTGCCATTTTGCTCTAATCCTAAAGTAAAGTTCACATACCAACACAGAGAATGTACTGCCCGGAACTCCAGATGTCCCTCTTTCAAACAAGCCTGTTTTCCCCACAGATCCCAAACTGTATTTATGCTTTCTAATATACAATGGTAAAACGTCTGTATTCTGCCACGTTATACAGCAAGCAGTTGATTTCCATTTTACATTTCTGTAGTGTACAAAAAATAGACAAAATTAATTTGATTGTTTCTGAAAGGCTGAAATCTGCTAGAAATTCAAAAGACAATCAGTATTATTTCATGGAAAGAGTGCTACTTCCCCAAGTCAATATAAATCTACAATGAGGATATCTATGAGTGTAAGTTCATGTCCCAGCATTAAATCTCAGCTTTAATTGTTGGGTTCAAATGCTTTGTCCATTAACTTGCGTTTATTTTTTGTTGCTTTGAGATCAGTAGAACTATTTTTGTCTAGGTTATTTTTTTTTCTTTTTTGATATTCTACTTAATTTTTGCCATGACTAGCAGATGGCTGTGACATCACAGGAACCAATAAAATATGCAGCCCTTTCTTTAAAGGTACTCTTGTTACGGTTAGTATAGCATAGAAAAACTCTCTAGTGTGTGTTTGTGCACGGAGAGAGAGAAAGAGAGAGAGAGACTAATGTACATCCGTTCAATTTTGTGGCTTTATATACAAGAGACCTTTCTCACCCAGTGTTCTGCTTCCGGAGCAGCCAGCCGTGGTAGTTTCCACTTATAGGAAAGGAAGCATAATCTTGAGGTTGGGAAAAAATCATAGAGATTGGGGTGGAGCCTGGTAATGAACGGGTCCTCAGTATAATGCCATAAAGTCCATCCTCCAAAACAACAATTCCTCCAAGGGAATGGCTCTTTATATTCTGGAGATCAGCCATAATTCTGATATCCATGCCCACTTGGAAGTTGGCAACCCAAGCCTGATGGGTATTCCTGATTTATCTGGAATAATGAAAGTTGCTTTGTCATCAAAGTATGGTGTTTTCCGCACAGTCCAATTATCCCGGGATGGGACAGTGACTTATCCTGGTTTGTGCAAGATTTTCGCACAGTTCCTGGTCCTAATACGGGGGCGCCCTGCAGCATTTCCCTTATCCTGGGATTTTCAAAAACCACCAAATTGGTGCTTCTTTTCAAATATCCCGTGCTGATCCCACTGCCATGTAAACAGTGTGGGAGCAGTGGACCAGTTTATTTTTCCCGCCTTGCCGCCTGCTCTCCCCACCCCTGCGCCTGCCTCCCTGGTCTCCCCTTCTGATGTCACGGTCCATTCCCCGCGCACATGCATCTTGATGTAAATATCCACAGTCATATTCTTCAAAACACACAGACTGTTTCTTTGCTTTTACAACCTTGCCTGCCAACAATCTCAGTGAGCTGCAGGGCTCGCTCGTTATCCAGGTTCTTGCCTCCTCCTCCTCCTCCTCCTCCTCCTCCTCCTCCTCCTCCTCCTCCTCTCCCTCCTGCACTCGGATCAGTGGTGTTGGCGGGGGTGGGGGGAGCTAAGCCACAAGGAAAGAAGCCAAGGCAGATGGCCAGATGGTGGCAGCAGCGAAGGGGGAACCCTGGGGGGACCCCGCCGACAGTTGTAAATACAAATAAACCAGGTTCATGCAAAAGAAACTAGAGTACTTCATCCCAGTTTTAACTCAATTCCTGGACAGCCATGGGAAGGGAGAAACTGGGATAACATCGACCCAGTATGTATGATCCCAGGTCTACCCTGGTGTAATTATGCCATGCGGAAAATGCCTATATTGTCTTGGGAAAGAGATGTGAAGCCATTTTGAAAAATTGGGGGACGTTTTTACCTAATACCCAAGCATCGTTTTCCCAGTATTATGAATAATTTTTAAATGTATTTGAAAAAGTGGAAATAATGTAGCATTTCCCTTGTTCTTCCTCTAATCTAGAATGCAATTATTATTTTCCCAGGTTAAGGTTGGGACATTTTCATGCATATTGTTTGATCTTTGTTGAGTGAAATGGGTGGTATTTCTTTAGTTATAAAGCTATTATGCCAGATTGAGGTGCTATATTGTGCTGGATATTGTCTGTTCCGATATGAATGGATATAGATTGATGGACTTTGTTTCAAATGAATCTTGGCCTTGCATTGTTTTGTATTAGTTATTGCAGTTATCTGTTTATTGAATATCTACCATCCATTTATTTGATAATCAATATTATTTTGTCATGTGAAGTTCAGTTTCCGGTATAATTTTTCATTGTTTGCTATAGAGTGTGCCAATGGAATGGTGAATTAATGAAGAATCAGCTGTTTTCAAGAATTGTTCTTATAAATCTTGCCACTATGTGTTGCCATACAGCTATGCATGCTGTAGACTCTTTATAGTATAGGGCAGGGGTAGGGAACCTGCGGCTCTCCAGATGTTCAGGAACTACAATTCCCATCAGCCCCTACCAGCATGGCCAATTGGCCATGCTGACGAAACTGATGGGGAATTGCTAATGGTCCTGAATTTATCTGGAAAACCGCAAATTCTATTATAAGTATAGAGCTGTGCATACTATAGCAACACATAGTAATAGAATTATGTATTGTAACACAATGTAGTTTACACATTTTTAAAAGAAAAGGTAAATGCTCATATGTTCTGTCCAGAAAACACAGATGCTTCAGGATTCTGACAAAGGTAAACAATCACAAACATACATCATTTATGTCAATTTTATTGGCATAACGTCTAAACTTGAAATTACTATTGTTATCATCATTACTGTTCATATACCACTTTTCTCTCCAGTTAAGAGTCAGGAGAGTAGCTTACGGTAGGCTCCTCTGTGTTATCCTCACAATGAACCTGTGAGGTACGTTAGGTTGTGTGTAATTGGCTCAAAGTCATCCAGCAAACTTCCATGGCAGAAAGAGGTTTCAATCACAGATCTCCCACATCCTAGTCCCGTGGTGGCAAACCTATGGCACTCCAGATGTTCATGGACTACAATTCTCATCAGCCCCTGCCAGCACGACCAATTGGTCATGCTGGCAGGGGCTGATGGGAATTGTAGTCCATGAACATCTGGAGTGCCATAGGTTCACCACCACTGTCCCAGTCCAACATTCTAACCATTACAGCATTATTCTTAAACAGGTTCTAGTAATTTAAAGCATGTTTCAATCAGTGCCAATCTCTAAGAAAACACACAAAACTCTCTCCCCTAGGCCTTGGAGCTCTGTTAAGTTACTCACTAACAGAATCTAGTCCTATATCTCACCTTCTGTACAACCTGTAAGGCCAAGAGGTACCCTGTGTACATAAGCCTCAGTCTGCCTGTAACTGCCCTGACCTGGATGGCCTAGGCTTGTCATCAGATCTTGGCAAACCATTTCTGAATGTCTGTTGCCTTGAAAATCCTACAGGGTCACCATAAGTCAGCTGCAACTTGACTGCACTTTCTGCCACCTATGTGTAATCAAGCTCCACTTTACTTCCTACTTCTTTTCTCTGAGTGCCAATGCAGCCAAAACCAGCTAGAGATCATGTCCCAGGAACACTACTTTCCTGACTGTCCCTGGTGTGCCTTTTCAATGCGCTTGGTGTAATGATGAACATTCTTCCATCATGCACTGTCTCCTAGCAGAAACTCTTTCTATTGAGCAACTGTAACTTCTTTGTTTATATTTATTATATCTGATGGCTGTTGATCTTCTGTGAGCAGTCAGTAGGAAAGTTCGCTCATTTTTCTACTGTGGTTAAAATCAGCAGCTATTAAAGAAGAAGAATCCCAGCTAGGGCAGCAAAATATAAGATATAAAACGGCTGGCCAATAAAGAAAGCTATTTTCTGAATGGGTGAATGATGCTGACAACAATACGGAGAGAATAAGGTGAATGTCGGAAGGGCTCTCCTTATATTGACCACTGGGAGATGGGAGGGGTCAGGGAGCATGGGTAGACGCATGCGTTCACTCATTAAAAAGGGAATGTAGGAACTACTTCTGATATTGTACATTAAAACATTCATACATATAAAATATACACTTCAATGCAAAAATAAGTATTTTTCTCAAAGCCAATTTGGAGACTAGCAACTTCCCATAAAAGCATCTTGCTACTGTGGGAGGTATCTGACTGACAGTTGGGAGATTTGCGATGTGTACAACCTACTCAGTTTGTGTTCTGTGGTGTGGATACAAAATCTGGGTTACTGCATTTTCTGGTTCATAAAAATGCAAACTAGCGTGCCTAAAACTTGAGAGTTTTTTTTTCTAAACGTGTCATTTGGCTATGAAACAAACTTTTTTTTTGAAATATGTAATAAAAAGTGACATCAGACTCCTTGTTATCTCATTTTCCATTTAAGCCACCCTGCTTTTCATAATAAATTATATATCCAAAAAGCTTTGTTTTTTTATTTTTATTTTTTTAAAAGAAAGCCTCCTTATTATTTCGAAGTGCTTTTTGGCGTTTAATTATATACAGTTTTTGACCTGGCTAGGCAGATAATGTGAACACAGCTTTATTGCTAAACAAGACTGAACATGTGTGTTCTTGACTTTTTTTATTAAACTCCTACTGAAGAAACAGATTAATTGGAGGCTGATTCACTGGAGAACAGGCGTTAAAGACAGAAGGACCTCCTCACATTTTGTTCTGTTATCCAGGCTTATGCCATCCCAGGTTGGCAAGGAGAGCCCAACTGTAGTGTTTTGAAATGTAGCTGAAAGAAAGAGTAGAATAACAGGTGCAATGGAAGGGGGGGGGGGGGGATCCCAGCCATTAACAAAAAATGATGTTCTGTTTCCCTTTTATTCTCTCTTGCCTAATGACCAACTGACACTTCAGTTAACACAGGTAGTGTCTAGATGGGGGTTTGCATCAGATTGTTAATGTGTAAATGGGATCACCAAAGTCAGCATCTGTCGTAATGATTTCCTGCCTGATTACTACTCCCTACCACACACCCTTATAGCATTTTTTTTAAAAAAAGATGTGTACAAGCTGTGATTAAACCCCTTCAGATTAAGCTCAAAGTAAATTAGAAAAAAAAGTCCTTCTTAAAGCTTTCATTTTACAATCTGCCAGTAAAACTAGAGCTTTGCTTCCAGAAATTCTTAGAATAGCCTACTTCCTGAAAGGTATCAGAAGTTAAAAATAAAACAGTGAGCAAAATCCAGGACAGAAATGCACATGAGATTAAACTGCTTTTCTTCAGACCAAATTGTGTCCTCTGTTACCATTGTTTCAGTGTACTGAAATGAAACTACGCTGATTCTTTTCTAATTTTTATTTATCTTTTCGTGACAGCAACCATTTTTTTAAAAAGTTGCCTTTCTTATGAGGTAGCCTTTCTAAGAGAACCGGTTCAAATAGCCTCTGATATAATACCGCTTTTAAAATGAGGCTATATGTTTGTGTCCTACCTAGCAAATTATTTGAACATTCTTTGAGATATTTACAGATGTACTCAGGCTGATTTTATTTGGGTGGTACTAATAAAAGGTGTCACATGATTGTGTCCTGACTTCTAGATTTGCTTTCTGCCTAGGTAAATTTGTATTTTAGTATGCAGCTAGAGGAAGAAACACAGCTTTGTTATTTGTATCCTAAATCTGGAAAGAAATAGAGAAGATGAAGAAAATAATGCTTCAGTTCACTTGCCTGAAATTCTTCTGTTTTGTAATGTGCTGGCTTTAACCTCATCCGTTCGTGGTCATTTGTTTTAAATGCAAGTGAGAAAAGTGAACCCTCCTTAGCGTACTATTACTGAGATCATTCTACTTGCAACTGCACAGCATTTAAGCATTTGAAAACATTTACTGTTATGAGCTGATGCAAAAGCTGGAAGATACTTGTATTTTTCTTTAGAGTTCATTGTGATTTTAAGGCAATAGCTTCAGAAAATCAACGAAATGATAAATTTGTTATTATAGCTTGACAGTCAATTAGAGGTGAAACAGTCCATTTCCCAAATCAGATATTAGTTTAGCATATTTGGCCTTCGTCAAGAAATCCACAGACATGGTCAACCTTCTGAAAAATGCAGAACACCAACAGAATCCCAATTAAAATAAACACCTTTTCCACTGCTTGTAGTTCACTTTTCTCAGTTTGTGAATTGAGATTGTACAGCGGAGCTGGATTATAAAAAATATAACCAAACTACTTGAATTATTTATTCAATTCTTAATGGCGTAAGCTGAGAGGCATAGTCTGGGTGGATTTATGCAGAAAACCAAGCAAATGTGCTATTAGCGATGCATTTCAAAAGCATATGTGTTGTAAGGTGAACATTTCCTAATGTTATGTATGTCAAGATTTTGATTCTTCTAACTTTATTAATATGTTCAATCAACATTTCATGCCAGTAATGTTGGGTTAAGTAACTGAACTGTATTAATCTTATATTGAGTATCATGGAATACATAAACAATAATGCACCTTGGAAAAAAATCCCATCGAGGTGAGTGGTAATTACTCCTGAGTAAGTATACACAGGATTGCTAAATAATTGTTAAATTGTTAAATAAGTAATTTCCTGGAGCTCAGAGATCCCTGCTTTACTGTTGTCTCATGGGTTATACTTGATCTTCTCCATGTACAGTAGGAACAGGTCCCTTCTCATTCTACCTATGCTTCAGAGGTTAAACAAGTGAACAAATTTACTCATACAAGAAATACCTTGAGATATATTTGTAAGTATGAAAGATCAAAGGGAACTGTTCTTTTGAGGAAAAACACTGTAAATATAAGCATATGCCATTGAGTGCACTATATACAGACTTGCAGGTTTCTGAGTCTTAATAATTTGCAGCTGCCTCAAAAAGAATAATAATCTGAACCCTTCAAGTCCCAGCAAAATGTTGCTTTGAAGTCCTGTCTTTAGGCATTTCATTTGATACCATTTCAGTTTGGGAATCGGACATACGGCTACTAATCCAGGCTTCAGAGAGAACTTATGTGTGGTACCAAACATTGTTTATGTATTGACAAATATTGCTAGAAAATGGTTTCGTATTTTTGCTGTTAATTGTTTCATTACTGACCTCTACCTCTGTAGACATATGCAGTTTTCATGTTTTTGGGTGAGACTTTCAAAATATTTTTTTTTTAAGTGTCCAATGCTCGACGTGAGCAATGACATTTTTGCAGGCTTCTATTTCAGTCATTTGTGCCTTATTTTCTTTCTATTTATTTCAAACAAGCCACTATGAAAAATGCTGCAAATTTAAGTGACAGTCATGTACAAATATGCATAATATGAGCTGGTCCCTACCCATCATGTGTATTGCTAAAGACTCCATTGCAATATTTACAGTTAAACTAAACTTTTTTTCCTTGAGATGTAGCAAAATTGCATTTGTTTTGCAGATTTGCTCATCATTAAATGTGAAACATTTCACATTTGTCTTTTTGAGTAATTGGCTTTTAAAAATGATAAGGTGCTCTGAACACTTGTTATGTGGATAGGTCTGACGTTGTATCCCAGAAATCCATATGCCATACAGACAGAACAGAAGAAAGATATTCACAAGCATGTCACAGATTGGACTGAAGCAAGCCAAAAACCAAAGTGCCATGGCATTAACAATAGCACCAGATTTACTGTCACGATTGCAATCTGTGCTGTATCACAGGCAGAAGGAGAACTTTTGATAGGTAACACCTCAGTGTTTTTTAAATCTTTTTGGCAAATTATCATTTTCATTATATTTTTGCCTGCCATGTAATATTATTATAATGATATTAAAAAATACAGGCACAGACACACACTCTAAGTTTATTAGGCCTGCAATCAAAAGGATAGTTTAGAAGCCTTATTAAGTAGTTGACCATTGTCTGTAGGCACAGATTTGTGGGCACGCACATATATACATCCATGCGTATACGTACATATATGAATCTTGGGAATTAGTTCATCTAGAAAATTCTTTATTTATTGTATTTGCCCAGACTTAAAAATGAATGTAGCTGAAGTTAAATGCTGGTTACATATACACACGAAACATCCTAGGTGAGGCAAAGGTAGGAAGATTCTACCCTATTTCGTTACATTTCTTTTGTAATCCCCTCACAACAGCTTTCTACTATATATCGGATGCA
The DNA here is from genome assembly GCF_021028975.2 of Sphaerodactylus townsendi. Taxonomy (NCBI): domain Eukaryota; kingdom Metazoa; phylum Chordata; class Lepidosauria; order Squamata; family Sphaerodactylidae; genus Sphaerodactylus; species Sphaerodactylus townsendi. The sequence goes on along the minus strand of NC_059426.1, from coordinate 46,429,059 downwards.
TAGGTTTGTAGCAGGGTCAATTTTAATTGAAAACTCTTTTGGATATCCACAGCTCTACGGTACTGATGGTAGCTATTTCTAGCCTAGTTATTTATTCAGTTATTAAATTTCTATACTGCCCCTTCCCTTGCAGGCTTGGGACAGTTAATAACATAATATCATACAATAACCCATATACAATCTGAAAGCAGTTCTATGTTACACTAGTTTACAGAAGCCTAACTAAAGATGGTGACATAATTTAGCCGCCCTGAGCCTGGCCTGGGATGGGAAGGGCTGAGTATCAGGGTCAAATAAAAATAAAAATAATGTACACATTTAACTAAGAATAACATCATCATACTTTCCCATAGTAGTTAATTGGGTTGGGGTGGAAACCATATCTGTCTAGTTCAATCAACAACTACTAACAGTATAATTCACCTATAATATGGTGAAAATAAACACACAAACTGAAATCACTAAGGTAAAATTACATTAAGTGGAATGAAGTGAAGAAGAGGACCAAAGATGGTGAAGTGCCGCTGCCTCAACCATATGCCTGGTGGAACTATCACAAGTCCCTCAGGGCCCTTGTTTCCGTCAACAGAGTGTTCCACCAGGTTGGGGCAAGGGCTGAAAAAGCCCTGGCTCTAACTGAGGCAAGTCAACTTTTCCTTGGGGCAGGGACCACAAGCTCATTCTCATTTGCCGATTGTAAGGCCCAATGCGGGACAAGCCGCCTCAAGCCTTCCGGGGGGGTTGGTGGGATATAAGTTCAAAAATAAATAAAATAAATAATAGTGGAAAAGACAATGCTATAAGTACCCTGGCCGCAGAATGTTTAGGACTTTGTACATTAGTTATACAAACCATCTGCCACCAATATGGTGTGATATCCTTAGATACCCGCAGTGTTGATAAATAACATAGAATGAGATGTCTTTGTTTGGTTTGGTTTCTTTTACTATAACTTGCAATTTAGCTTACATAGGATTTCCAGAAAGTTACCTTTAGAGACATCACTCAGCCCCAATCATAGTTAACATAAGTACGATGCATAATATATCCTCCATCCATATGCTTCCACCTTGACCCTGTAGTGGTCATTGAATCCCATTACAATAATGTAGTTGCTTATACAACACTTAACAGGAATGTATCTACAATCTATTGTATGACATCAGGTACCAATTTAGGCTTATATAGTATAATTATTTTCGTGTGTGCATGAGTAGGTTAACATTTCCAAACGTTTTGTCATACAGTATGACCAAGAAATAGAACTGAGAATACAACTATCAGATGAAGGGTGTGGTCATGCAGATAGGAGCTTGATTTCTAGTGGGTGCAGCCAACTAAGAGCTAGATTTGTTTCAGCCCTAGTAGTGTCTGCAAATGTATTCTTAAGGGAACAGCCACCATCTTGTTTGGAAAAGTGCTTTCCCCATCTGGGGACATTTATAGCAAGAGCTGCTTTGTATCTTTAACAGTGTTCTTGGAGGAAAGGCCACAATCTGTGTTGATGCACTGCATTCCTGGAGCTCCTCCCAGATGGTGGACATTTTGCTAGTGTATATTTAATTGTGTACATATCTGAATGGTTTCATGGAACAATATGTATCTGTTCCATGCAAGGTAACTTAATGAAAGAAGCAACATCTTATAGTGTTTACTACAAGTGTCTTACTAGCCAGAATAAATTTAAACATAGAATTCAGATTGACTAAACCTTCAAATAAAAGGAATAAATCCCTAACTGTCTAGGGATCATTCATAATTGTAATTTTGTAGGAAGCAGAATCTTTTTGACCATAAAATTGTACATTTTTCTCCTTGCATTGAACAACAGCAATGACAAAGAAACCCTGCATCAAATAGATTTGGCAATCCTATAATTCATGTTGAGCTTAGATAAGTGCTGAGAAAGATTTATAAACTCACAGCTTGACACTGAGCCCACATGTTGGGCAGAGTGAGGGGGAAAGCTCTAGAAATGCTACACAGAGCTTCCTGCCAGTAAGGAGTGGAACATCAGTCAATTGTTTTTTGCTTAATTGAAAGCTTTCTTGGGACCTGATTGAAAATAATATGTTTGCCTAACATTATTTAGTCCTTTTCCACGTTTGATTAGAAGGATGTTCACCATAGCCTGCTAAAACGTAAAGTTCAAATAACGTCCTCAGAAAACGTTTTTTAAAAAACTTTTTGCCCCAGTAGTAAACAACCATATTTAATCCCCAACTAAACAGCATACTGAAATCACTGAGAAAACAGGAAAATTAACTTGTGTGTCTGTAACAGGAAATGGGTAGACATGGGAAAAATAAAGCAAGAAGAATTGATGCCATGCTATATTAAAAATGAACCCAAGGCTGACATGTTGGGACATACCTCTGTCCTGCCCCATTATTGTGTTCCCTATTTGTTGCCATAACCATTGAACTCATAGGTAAATGACAATGGTTCGACCATAACATCAACATATATAATTTAACAGCCCTATCCGGATAAGAGGTATGCGAATAATGGATCCCCTCTGCCAGTCTAGAACCTGGTAACGTTCTTCCTGGTCCCTTCAAACAGTGGTTAGCTGAAATACTAAGCAAGGAAGGGAAGACTGTAGCAGGACAATCTTAAACAGATAATCCAGTGGAATTAGAAGGATATAACTCAATTCAGAATTGCAGTGAAAGTGTGGTAATAAACAAGGTAGGTGGAAAGCCAGTCAAAGAGATTGGCCAGATTCTGGCAGTGACTGTGTTTAAAGTCTAGGAACAGACTATCATAAAGAGGTCTCCTCCTCTGGTCTTTTCGAAAAACACACCTCTGTAGCAAAGTCCTGCAGACAGAGTGGGCTGGCCAGTCAGTAACACAACAAAGGCATCAGACCTCTGTTCTCTCTGCCTTTCCACACCAGTCAACAATAGGGACACTGTTTCAAGGCAGAATATAGACTAATCAGTCTTTCAAGCTTTCTGGCCACAACGACATCTCTGAATTGTTCTCCAGCACAATAGATTTCCTGATGTTACTTTGATATTTGTAATCATATCTTCTAGCACTTATTAATAAAAATAGAGATGTTTGGTTTTTAATTGAGACAATTCATCATAATGTGTTTTGGAAATAGTGTCTCTGAAAAGACTTTTCAGAGTCTTTTGGTTTTTACTATTACCATGCTTCTTGAAATTTGAGGTCGAAATACCTCCTTCCCAGGAGGTATGAGGAGGGAGGTATACTGTTTGGCTCTGCCTCTGGAAGCAGCCTTTGGCTCTGTCTCCTGTTGCAGCCATTGTGGGGTGGCACTCCCTACACGCACTCAAATGTACAAAAAGTGCCCATATCTTCAAAAATGTTGGGGACCTCGACGTAGATGTTCTACTGACAGTGGCAGAGAAAATGTGCTTTGGATACATTCCCTAGTTGCTCATGTTACATTTGACAAGCTGCTTTGCTACCGTACTATCTCAGGATCTTCACCTTGCAGCAAAGCTTGCTGAGCAAACCTTAACTTCAGTAATACTAGAGAAAGTCACCATCCTTCTGTCAAGCATGCACACACTGACAATTTGTTGAACTGGATTAATACCGGTGGACTGGTATTTGATTTCACTGGATTATTATATGGACAGTGGTGAGGAAAGAGATGATTGACATGCATACTGTGCACCTATAATTCCACTTGGGTAAAAGCTTTGTTTCGTATTATGTTTGATAGTTGCCATGTTTCATTCCTGCTTTGGCTCTGTTTCCAGTCTGAGATATGCTTGATAATTTCACTGTGGGCTCATGTCACGGTCATGCTGTTTTATTGTGAATCTCATGTAAATGTTAATTTTACCAGGTTATGTTTGCAGTGGAAAATCATTTACACATCTCCAGTCAAAAGCATGATTGATAAGGAGAGAATTGACTTTTTCAGCTCCCTCCCCCACTGAGCAAGTATCTTGTATCAACAGGATTTTTCAGTTTCTTCTTCATCTTTTTAAAATATCCAAATGTAATTATTTTAATGGTACAAAATGTCTGGATTCATTTGCCGGTGAGACTGCAAGATGGTATAATGCAAAACTTTTAAGCAAAAGAGCTAACATAGCTATCATAAGTTTTATTTTGTTTTGTGTTTTCTTTGTTCATTGTTGCTTTTGTGTTTTCGGGGCTTTGCTTATTCATAGAGGATGCTGTCTTTGTAAAATTTAAGGCATTAACAAAGGAATGGAAATTTTAAGCCAGGTTTGACATGAGGTCTCTTCAGATAGTGAGAAGCTGCATTTAGTCTATGTGTAGATGGGTGAGTGGAATTGGCTGCCTATCTCTACCTATGACATCATAATACTGGAAATGAATAAAAGGCCAGGTAGTTGCCATCTTCATAGTTATCAACTGTCCTGTTCATTAGTTATAATCTAGATTACAAAATGCCACTACTAGAAAGCATCAAGTTGAATGTCTGAAAAAGAACTACTACTTTAGCAAGCAGATCAGCCTATAGACAAGTGACAGCACACCTGTGACCCACGTGTCAAAGGTGACATGGCATAACATTTTGTGCGACATGGCAACATTCACCAGCACCCAGCAGCTATTCTCTCTGTTTGAGTTTGAGTCATTTAAAAAAAAGATGTTTCTTTTTATAATACACAGCACCACACATGACTGAACTGTACTTTTAAAAATAATAATAATGAATTTGTAAACAAGTTTCTCTTTTGTTCGAGGGGTGTGGGAGGAACACACGAAAAGCCAATTTTTGACACACTGAGCCCAAAAACTTTGCCACTGGCAGTCAAGGCACATGTAATCTCTAATGTTGCTAGGCTAATTGACATGAAGGGTGCCAGGGAAAGGTGGGGAGAGAATCCTTCTTAAACCTATGCCCTTTCTGCACGGCGTCGACGGGGGTTGGGTCGGCGTAGTCCACGCCAACCCAACCCCCCTGGGACCGTCGCATGAACCGTCCCAGAAACAGCCGGGACGACGGCGCCGCGGAGCTCCGTCGCCTGGCTGACCCGGCATGTCCCTGGCCTTCCGGCGCGTCGCCGAGGCCTGGAGACACGCCCCCCGGCCCTGCGCGACTGTTCCAGCATCACAGGGCAGGGGGCGTGTCCCCAGGCCTTGGTGACGCGCCGGAGGGCCAGGAACAAGGTAAGTGAAGGGCCGAAGGGCGGGGAGGGCGCCTTGGAGCCTCTGCCGTTCGCACGGCAGCGGCTCCAAGCTGCTGTTTTCCAAAAACCTCGCTCCCCGTCGGTGCAAGCAAGGATCGTGGAGGGTCTGGCGTACCTCGCTCCGGTCGAGGCGGAAGGCGAGTGGCGCTGCAGCAGCTGCGTTTTTGCCGTCCCCAGGCCGCCATAATCCGCCCGTGTGGAAAGGGCCCTAGATAAAGTTATCAAAGTCACAATGTTTGCATATAATGGGCTAGCTCGGCAAAACCTCTGACATTAAACCAACATCAGCCACATAGTGGGGTCTACCAGGTATCACTTTGTTGTTTGGCAGATAGTTTTTAAAGTTTGCAGGTGCCAGAAAATCAGGGAACAATTGCTTTGTCTTATCTTCTTGAAACTTTTTAAAAGCTTCGCTAAATTAATATCTTGAGTAGTGAGTGTGCAGAAACACCTGCCTGAAAACACTGGCCTCCATTTCTTAGTTGTGTTCTGCTGTGGACTTCACCCTTAATCCAGAAAGCTTCAGGCTCAACTCTTCCCCAATACCAGATTTTATTATTTTCTTTGTTTGGCTTGGTTTTGTATTTTAAAAAATGGCAACCTTATTTGCTGGCTTTATTGAATTAGTGTTCTTATCTGGATTAATTGGAGGGTGTTCAAACTGCTGCTCTTCTTTTAGCTATATTTCTGTATGAACATCTTGTTGTGTTGGAAAAATGATGTATGGTATGCAAAAAAAAAAATCACCTGAATCGTTGAAGATAATTCTGTACCATTCTGAAGTTAACAGGTGTTCTTCCCATTAGTGTAAGTCAAAACAAAGCAATTTGTGCATGTTTTATAAACACTTGTGATCCCAAACAAATACAGATAGTAATAGCAACATATTTGGCATTTTCAGACAATTGTGACTAACAGTGCCATCCAAACCACAGCTTCAGCCTTTTAAGTTGTTTGAGGGAGCCAGTGTGATGTAGTGGTTAAGAGCAGTGGACTCTAATCTGGAGAACTGAGTTTTATTCCCCACTCCTCCACATGAGAGACAGACTGTAATCTGGTGAACTGGATTTGTTTTCCCCACTTCTCCACAAAAAGCCTGCTGGGGTGACCTTGGCCTAGTCACAGTTTTCTCAGAACTCCCTCAGCTTTACCTACCTCAGAAGGTATCTGTTGTGGGAAGGTGAAGGTGATTATAAGCTGCTTTGAGACCATTTTTGCACAGTCAAAATATCCCAAGGTGAGCACAGAAAATATCCCTGTGCAGCCAGGAATTCCTCACAGTTACTGAAGGTGCACATGGTCTGCCCCAGTGTTGCCCGGCTATTTATCCTTTGCCCCATGACTTGCCCCTGTGTGACCCCGCTGCTGTGCAAACATCACAGGAGCAGACCCTGTATATTTTTCCTGCTTCCTCTTGCCTTTGAAACCGGGGATGTGTTCATTGTGCAGGGGAAAGCGGAGTGGGTGGGGGGGGGGGAGCCGTTCCCTCTTGCCTTTGGAGCCGGCGATGCATTCATTGTGCAGGGGAAAGCGTGAGGTGGGGTGAAAAGCTATTCTCTCATGCCTCTGGAGCTGGTGAGGCTTGGATCATGCAGGGAAAAGCGGGGATGGGGAGCTATTTCCCTCTGTCTTTTGTCAATGGGGTAAATACAAAAGATTGGGGCTGTGCAGAACAAACTGGAGTATTTCCTCCCGGTCCTGCCTTGGCTCCTGGAAAGAAGTGGGAAGCCATGTGCAGGGAGAAACTGGGATAAAATAGTTGCTATCTCGGCTGTTCCCCAGTGAAATTGTGCTGTGCAGAAACAGAAAGAGACTTCTTAAAGGCAGAAAAAACCAACTCTTCTTCGTTGTTAATGGTCTTAGAATATTGTATCTCGACTTAACTCTATTTAGTACCAAGAAAAGTACCTTCCTTTACCCAACATAGTTTGCTTTGGTACTGTGTGGTTTCCGGGCTGTATGGCCGTGTTCTAGCAGCATTCTCTCCTGACGTTTCGCCTGCATCTGTGGCTGGCATCTTCAGAGGATCTGATGTTGGGAAAGCAAGTGAAGTATATATACCTGTTGGAGTGTCCAGGGTGGGTGAAGAAACATTGTCTGTGAGTGACAAAGAAGACAACCAGGTCAATAGTTGAGGGCATCTGAATAGAAGTATGAGTAACACTGAAGTCTATAGCATGGGAGTAACAATGGAGATAGCAAGGTCACTGGTGGGAGCATCTGAATAGAAGTATCCTGGCCTTTGTTTCCTTTGTCTATAGTCATCCTATGTTTGTGTGCAGCTGGTTAGACACTGTCTTGACTCTTGTCTTTTCCAACACTGGTAGCCCAGCTCTGTTCATTTTCATAGTGTCTTCCTTTCTGTTAAAACTGTCCATAGCTGCTTGCATGGATTTCAATTATGATGGCCTACTCTGTGTAGTCTGGCATTAGTGTTCAGAGTGAGTCCAGAATTTCTGTTTTTTTCAAATAATATTCTATGTCCAGGTTGGTTTATCATGTGTTCTTGCTATTGCTGGGATTTTTCTGGCTGAAATAATCTGCGAAGTGCCTTTCGTGTTCTTTGATACGTGTCTCAAGCGTTGCTGCGCTTTGGTATGGTTCCTATGTAGATTTTGTCCACAGCTGCATGGTATGCATGTAGGACTCCTGCAGTAGCTAGAGGATCCTCTCCTTTTATCCTTTGCTGGAACAGCGTAGCATCTGTTGAATTTTCTTAGTGGAGTCTGTAGGATTGTTTGTAGGTTATGCTTCTTCATCAGTTTTCCTATCGCGGAGGTCCAATTGCGTTCCCTTTATGTATGGTAAGAACACTTTCCCTCTAGATGGCTCTTTATCTCTTTTGTTCATGTGGCTTGTTCTTGGTCTTGCAGCACTTCTGATGTCTGTAGTAGAGAAACATTAGCCTGCAGAGCCCTGGGTTTAGAGTGATTCAATTCATCTTGAAGGAGGTGGGGTTCACAGGATTCTGTTTGCGCCATCTACCAAAGGATTTTGTATGGTGAACTCTTTTTGCCCTGGATGATGATTGGAGTTTTTGTGTAGATATCTATCCGTGTGTGTAGGTTTTCTGTATACTGTGTGGCCCAATTGCTGGTTTGGTTTGCAGATGACTAAAACATCTAAAAATGGCAGTTTTCCTTCATTTTCTTTTTCCATAGTAAATTGGATGTTTGGGTGGATCTTGTTCATATGGTCCAGGAACTTGTTTAGTTCTTCTTCTCTGTGGCTCCAAATGGTGAATGTGTCATCCACAAAACGGAACCATATGGTGGGCTTTTTTGGTGCTGTTTCCAGGGCTTGTTCCTCAAAATGTTCCATATAAAAATTCGCTATTACAGGGCTAAGAGGGCTACCCATGGCTACCCCATCTTTCTGTTCATAGTATTCATTATCCCACTGGAAATAGCTAGTAGTGAGACAATGTTGAAACAGGGCTGTGATGTCTTTTGGGAATTTCTGGTTGATGAGTGTCATGATGTCTGCTATGGGGACCTTGGTGAATAGGGAAACCACATCAAAGCTGATCAGTTTGTCATTGGGGTTGAGTTTGAGTTTGCTGATTTTTTCAATGAAGTGTGTTGAGTCCTTAATGTAATGTGTAGTAAGTCCAATATGGATTTGTAGTTGTGTGGCCAGAAACTTTGCCAAATCATATGTAGGAGATCCAATTCACTCACAATAGGTCTAAGTGGAGTGGAGTCCTTGTGGATTTTTGGGAGTCCATGCAGTCTAGGAGGATGAGCTTCAGATTTGTTTGCTTTATTTAGTTTGCTTTATTTATGAGATGATTGGATTTCTGACTTCACCCAGATCTTGCTTTTTGAGTCCCTCTTTTTTTATCATCACCACCTTCCCACTGTGATTTTTATATACAAAAGCGACTTCTTTAAATGCACTTTTGTATTTAACAACTTGCTTTTATAGCTGTGTGCTATGATGTTAATAAAATGAGCTTCAATCTCCTTTTCGGTTGGGAAGACTCCCTGGCTTGTCAGTTGGAAATGGTACTAACCTGCACTTTCAATAGAAATAAAACCTCCCAAGAGCCTCAACCTAATGTAAAACAAATGGACTTGATTTATGGTCAGTTCAACCAGCCTTATTTTAAAAGTGACCTTGCAACTGAAAACATTTCCTCAGATTTGCTGGTCTTCTGAATGTTTCATCAAGTGTCAAGATAACTATCAGGTTAGTTGTCGTAGTTCTGAAATATGTGGGAAACTGTACAGCATATAATGCAACAAAACATGCTGTTAGGCTTCGAACTTGTTGTGGAACACAATATTCTTGAAGAGTGGGAGGGAAATTATGTTTCCTATTTTGTGGCTTCTATGTAGGCATTTGTGGGACTGCACTTGTACACGCCAGCCATGGAGAATGATCATAAAAACTTCCTAGCTCTTTTAAGAAGATTCAGAGCACTGCCCCTTCCCTTGAAAGCAAGCTGGGGTTTTCTTGCTCAAACCAGTATGTGATGGAGGCAGAGGATCATTCCTTCCATCAGTCCTGTCTTCACCATCATGAAGACAGGATTTTTTTTTCCTTCTAGCTTTTGGACTTATCTCAGAATGGTATTTCCCCATTCTTACTTTCTCTGTTCTGCTGTCCTTCTTGAGAAAGAAAGAAAGAAAGAAAGAAAGAAAGAAAGAAAGAAAGAAAGAAAGAAAGAAAGAAAGAAAGAAAGAAAGAAAGAAAGAAAGAAAGAAAGAAAGAAAGAAAGAAAGAAAGAAAAAGTATTTTATTCATGGTGAAAGGCTTATCCTTTAAGGCAGCCAAATGCTGAGGGAGCACTCGAACGTGTCATTTTTAGGTGACTGTTCTTCTGAGACAAATGGCTTTATTCAAAAATTTACTGAGTGCGGGAAAAAATAGTGACCACTGCCTTAACTGTTTTGGTGAATCACACAGTGTTGGTGCTTTCTCCAAATGCAAGCATTTTACCCCAAAAGTCCTTTAGAGAGGGCTTCCCATCTAAAGATCTTTCTTTAGGGACTCCAGGCAAGGACCAGCCCTCTTGCTGCCTCCCTACCGTCCAGCCAATTCCATAGTCACTGAAGTTATTCCTGGCTAACTATGTTTTGAGAGGTTGATAGAGAGGTTGACAGAGCACTCATTGAGAATAGCAAACTTTAATTGTATATTTTTATGTTGTGACCCATCCTGATGTAAATTAAATAAATAAATGCCACAATGGGGTAAATGTTGTGACCCATCCTGATGTAAATTAAATAAATAAATGCCACAATGGGGTATTACTAAATGTTCCTGTGGGAACACATTGCCGCATACATTGACGCTCTACCTGAATCCAACACACATCCCCCTTATGCCCCACACCAGCTGGGCAAAAAACATCAAGAAAGGCAGTGTGGTAAACATGCCCTCTTTTCCCTGAGGAAAAGTCCTGACTATATGTGACCCTGCCATCTAGGACCCCCCCCCCCCCCACATCAAGTTTGCCTGTGTTCTTTCATGTTTGGCAGAACATTACTAATGATGCTTGGGTCCCCATCATAGTTTATCACAGTTACTTTTTTAATGTATTGTCGAAGGATTACTTTTTTAAGTGTTCATGTTCCACCTGTCTCTCTTGTTCATTGGTTGATTCACCATCTGTTTTTCATCTCATTATTTTCTGGTTAACAAAAAAGATGATGGGAAATGCCCCAAACTAGATCTAAGAGGCGCCAATAACTTTCTAAACATCCCAAAATTCTACATGACCATCCTTTCTGAGGTTATTTCCAAAAGATTGATTGGTTTGCTATTATCAACCCCAAAGAGGCCTTTTTTTCACATAGCAGTACATGCAAGTTCTGAGAAGCACCTCCATTTCCAGTGTGAGCCAGCCAATTCCAGTACACTGTCTTACTCTTTGGTCTCACCACTGTACCAGGAGTAAAACACAGTGCATGTCTGCTAAAACAGCTTTTCTGCACCTGTGAATTTGCAGTGAATACCCTTATCTGGACTATTGGCTCTATACTGTGCCTTCCTCTGAAATGTTGTTCACCCACCTCACGTTAGCTATCATTATGGTCCAAGTCTTCAGATTAACTGATTAAATCTATTTTGACAGATTAAATCTATTAAATCTATTTTACATCCTACACAGACTATCTGATTTACTGGGGGCCAGCTTGACTTATTACATGGTTGTGCCTTCCTGCTACAGGGTAGAGCAGAACCCTTAAGGGCCACAGTTCTCAAATTTACCACTATTAGATGGTGGAGAGACAATAGATATTTTCTAGATGCCCTTCTAGCAAGAACTCTTATGCCTCTAAATGATCTAGGTTTGTCCACTGGGCATCCATTTGTGTGATATGCTCTGAGCCTTGACCTCTGAATAATCTATTGGACACCTAACAGATAGTGGTTTGGCTTTGATCTCTATTAAGTTCCACCTGATGGCCCTCTTAGCTTTTCATGACTCAGTTAGTAGAGCACTCTCATTGCTTCTGTCATGCCCCAGATTGAGTGGAAAACTCCAACTTGCTCAGTGGGGTGGGGATTCCAAATTTTCCAGGAAGGCCTTGGAAGCTTTTACAATATTCTCTGCACAAGCACAGTTCCATATGTGCCTGCACAGTACCTACTCAGTCAACAACAGTTATAAGTAAATGCAAACCTGTTGCTTTGTGACTGAGGGCACTGCTTATTAAAATGTTGCTGCTTGTAATGGATAATAATGGTGGAAGAAGGAGGAGGAGGAGGATTTTGGATTTATATCCCCCCTTTCTCTCCTGTAGGAGACTCAAAGAGGCCTACAAGATCCTTGCCCTTCCCCCTTCACAACAAACACCCTGTGAGGTGGGTGGGGCTGAGAGAGCTCGGAAAAGCTGTGACTAGCCCAAGGTCACCCAGCTGGTGTGTGTAGGAGTGCACTGGCTAATCTGAATTCCCCAGATAAGCCTCCACAGCTCAGGTTGATAGATAGATTTGATAGGTTGATAGAAGGTTTGAGAACTTGCTTAATTGATTGTTTGAAGGATGATCAGACAATAAGGTTTTTTAAAAAGCTGGATTTGATTGGTTTTTTTTAAAAAAAATCTTAAGGATTTGAATCCAATATACTTGGAAATAAGTCCCACTGATATTAGTCAAACATCTAAGGACTCATGGAGAGGTTTGAATTATGTGTTGTTTGTTTATGGAGGGGCGGTAGCTCAGTGATAGAGCATCTGCTGGGCACACAGGAAGTCCTAATTTCAGTTCCCAGTATTATAGTTCCCAGCATTAGTTATAGGATCTGGCAGTAAGTGAAGTAAAAGACTGGAGAGCACGGAGTTCACAGTACTTACTGTGAACTACCAAGGGTCTTACAGCAGCTTCATATATCAACACATGTATGTACTTTTTCCCTCTTATGATCCTCATCAAGGTCTTTCCTTCAGGGCTTGTTAGAAAGATCTGGCAAGATTAGTGGAAGGAACTTACCTGAAATGTTTTATGAGGTTACAAGAGATTATGCGAGAAGATGATGTACATAAAAAGTAGGCTTATGACACTGATTATGCTTTGAGCTCTCTTTTTATAATGCATATTCTTGCTTTAGCATATCCACAAATCAAACCCTGGCATATGCTGCAGTCATCATCTGGCTGCTTCATTGCTGCTGCCACTTCCTCCTCATCCTTCTCTTGGAGAATAAAGTACTCTGCAGACATTGTGCAAGATGGGCTACTTTTGTCTCAGGCACTTGGCAGTGGAGTATCAGAAAGAGGAGCCCCTTTCTCGTTCAAACAGAGCTAGCTCAAATCACATTTACATTTTCACAAGCTTTTAAATATATATATATATACCTTCTCCTACAAAGGTCAAGCAGTGAGTACAGGTGGCTAAACATAAACAGATATGCAGAAATGTTGATAGTCCTGCCTGTGTTTGCCCACAGTGAAATACATCACATCTTATTCGCATCTGAAGCTCCTGATATGTCAGGACTGGTGATGTCAAGAATACACAAGGCAATATGAGGTCACTGTCATCGTTTTTGCCAAAAGAAGAGCTATTTCAATAGACCTGTGTGTAATGGCACTTAGAAGACATATCCTGGGTTTATTTTGGGTGAACGCACATCATCCCAGAATTCTTTGCTCCTCCCCCAATCTCACAGAGATCTATGGCCAGCCTCTCTGATTTCTGGCTTGTTCCAGAGATTACATTCATATAGAAGTTCATTTGCATCCCCATTTTGTATTCTGTGCCACTCTGGGCCTTGGATAAATATAAATTAAAGAGCGGTAGCTAATCTAAAAAGACAATTCACTTGTGAAGTGTGTAGGGGTGGATTGACCACTAATGCCACTGGGAAAAGTCCTGATGAGCTGTTAGCCTGGGGCTCCCTCAAGCAAAGAACAGTTCTTGCCCGTGCAGTGCAGGAATGACATGCTCAGCCCTGCCTCACTTTGCTCAGTACATGGAATGATATGTCCACCCAGCCCTGTGCAATACATGGAAGGAGGCACCTGCCCATGCATTGCTCCATGCAGCACTTAGAAGGATGAGCCTGACCGCGCCTCACCCCATGCAGGTTTGCTTGCACAGACTTTTTCTCCCTCTCTCCTTCCCTCCTTTGGAAAGGGGCCTTTCTCCTGGGCCATTGTTTACTACTCACTACATCCCTGGCAGAGGGATGAATGTGAGTCACTGCCTTTTTGAAAATAATTTATTTCGAGTTGTTTGCCATATTGAAGTAATTTTGAAAGCACAAAACCCCAGGGAGAAGTAGAATTTCTTCCGACTTGCTAAAGTCCTTGTTCTTTATGATGTCAGTTATACTTTGATTCGGTGCTTTTTTACCCCTTTCAGAGAGTTTATTCAGTTTCCCCAAGTGACTTGTTGGGTGTGTTTCAGGTAGCCTCCTCCTCCACTACAGTCTTCTGCGCTAACCACAAGTGTCCTCCTAGGGGTCAGGAGACTCCCTGGGGCAGTGTGGTGGAGGTAACATGGGAGTCTACAGTGGGGTGGGGGGTGGGGAATCAGCTAGAAAAACCTTCCCCTCCTCTGCAAGTGGAAAATCTGTGCCATCACAACACTCTTCTTATTTTAATGCAATGGAAACTTAGGATGCAAGCCAGTCTGCTCAACCTCTTTCCCGTTCCCCTATGCATTCTGTCCAGTGGGAAAATGAGATACAATGTCTGTAGTCACATATTCCTGTTTACATAAAGTGATTGGTGAGGATCAAAAAGGGAAATGTGAAGGAGGAGCACTGAACTTTTCCTCCTTCTCTGACCCCAGCACTGTAATTTAGGCGACTTTCCTCACTACTGAATCCTAATACTGGATGTAACCAAGGAATGAGATCCAGCAACTGAATCAATAGATGAAGAAGAGAGGTCAGCATCATTCTTCTATACATTCCTTTTACTGTTAATCTAAGTCCTCAACTCTTCACTTTATATGTGAATGGAATAGAAACGTGAATTATTCCCTTGTCTGGTCTAGATCTACTCTGAATGTATTTTAATGTTGGTTTTTTCATCTGAATCTGTAGTTAGTACCACTTCCCTTATCATTTGGATGCATGGTGTACCTATTAGTGGTGATAAGAGATCACCTTTGCACCAGCCTTTTAAAGTGTATTAAACATAAAGCAAAATCAACATTAGTACTTCCTCTTGGACTGGTGCAATTTAAGAGTTACAGCACAGCACACAGTATTCTTAAAAGTGTGAGCAGGGAGGGCATGCAGCCCTGAAACATACTTATTTCTTTAGCAATCCCCAGTTCCACTTCAAAGGATATTATGTTGTATGAGTCAGTGTTATATAAGCACACATAAGAAAATTATTCAAGTATCAAAGGTACAACTCAATTTCAATTAAGGAAATGCTCTTCTGTGTGAGTTTGACCCCAACCCTTGGAACACTAAACCCACCTTTGAGGATTCTCCTTGGTTGCATTATAGGCATGAGCATTTGCTCTTTCTTTCCCATTAAATAACAAAACTTCCTGCTTTCTATAGGGCAGGTTGTTTTTGATATGATGCTACTCCACTTGAGATTCTCCTCTGCAAAATGTACATGCAAATCAATCATGGCAAAATGCACTGGAAATATATCCTGTAAACATCTGGATATGAATGCCCTCAGTTTTTTTTAGCAGTAGGGAAAGTCACAAAAATGCAGGCAGTATCTGTTGACTGTTTTATTTAGCAGTGTGTGAATTTTTAACAAATTTTACACAGCGTCAGAAGAAGCAGGTTAATTATAACATAAGGTTCGCCATCTTTAGATATGTAGAACACTTTCTGTTCCTTAAAACAAATATTCCCCGAGAAAATATAAAACATTTTTTCTGACTTGCAAAGTTTTTGCCGTTTATCATTTCAATTACTTAAATAAAGGGAGCTTTCGTACTCCCAAAAGCTGAGAATATAACACCCTCCATGCATATTAGCTTGATCTTCTTGACAGACCAGAAAAGTGTTTGTGTGTGCCAATTAAAACAAAAATGGATCCCTAGTGACTTGTTCCTCACACAACTTCTGAAGATTGCTATCATTGTTTGCTGGGGTAACCCTGGATAAGGCTGCTTTCCAAAATAAACAAACTTTTCAAAACTTTCTTGACAGATGGGGGTTACAAATACATTTTAATAAGAAAGTTGCCAAAGCAACGATTTTTTTTTTGGACAACGAGTATATATTTACTTAACATCTAGTAACATGAGGGGATACAAGGCAGATACATTCTCACAAAGTGTTTTAACTATTGTCGTTTCTTGAAAACCTAGTTGAGGATGTTTTTCTTCAGACGAATCCTTCTGCTTCACTTATCGTTTATGTTAGAATTATTGGAAGTTGCCAGCGTCTGGTTGTAACTTGAAACAGATATTCTGCCTGATAATGTCATTTCTTTGGTGGCCATGAACACCTTTGAATATTCTGAGTAATTTAACACTCCTCATTCCCTACACTGGATCACTTTATGAAACAGAAAAAAACCCCAAACTGAATGGATGATATTTAATAAGCACACAGAATATGAAACTTCATAGTTCCCTCCACCCCCATTTGTTCAAAATGAACATAGCCAAGAGACGGAGCCATTGATGAAATTATATATACATTATTTTGTCATATTTTTGAAAACAGCGAAATCCCTGTCTATATTTTAATTTGATTCAAATTTAATTCAAATTTAACTAATTAAATAACTATGTTGTCTCAAATCAAAATTAATTAAATGACTATGTGCCTCAAAAATTTATATTACCGTAATTAGATTCCATTTCTGTTCACAAAGGGCGTGGACAAGCCTTGCTGTTGCATGTGTGTATGTTCTACTGGCAAGTTATACAACTATACTATGTAAAGCAAAAGTATTATTTTTTTTAACTTTTGAAAAAAACACACCAAAATTTAAATTTTTTTGTCAAGGACAAGGTGATGTGAAAGACTGGGTTATTTATTTATCCCTGCTTTTTCATACAACAAACGCGAGCAAAGTCAGAAGATAATTCTAGATTTGCAAACTTTCTAAATAAAATGGACAATGTGGAATTTTTATGAGCTGGGTCCAAAGAACTGCAGACAAAGTGAAGTTCACAGAATGGATCTTTTATACTTTCTGCAGCTCTTGAAAAGATATTTCTGGAGGTTGGGGGACCCTTAGAAAACCATGCAGTAGCCTGGAGTCTGCACATGGAAGGGGAACCAGCAAAAATTGTACAAGCAGAAATGCCCTTTCAACTCGAGGGAGATTGCATATATAACACAGTATATTTTCTTTGTATCTCCTTTTTTACAGGAGCGTCGACCTGTCTGTGTGTCCTTTAGAATTCCAGACATGCACTGTGAATTACAAAAACTGGTACTGGTTGAAGGATTTAGCTACCTGTGAACTCTGACTGTTGCATTTTAAATCAAACTTCTAGCTCAAAATCTGCAAGCAGTCGTATGAAAGCAAATGGATAAGGCCTGGCAATATAAAATCTCAGAGCTAAAGTGGGGTCTAAGCAGGATTTCCAGTGCAAGGGAATAGGGCTTAGGGATCCATTCTACCATTTTGCTCTTCCACACAACAAAGTAAATTATATCAAATAAGTACAGATACAGAAGAATTTCAAAAATTGGGGGGTGGAGTTGGAAACTGATACCGTAATCCAATGCAGTTATTTCAGAAATGAAGGGCTTTGACAGCAGCAACTCTGCATGGGGTTACCATGTAACTTTTCCTGTCTGAAGTTCCTGAACCATTTCAATCCAAGCCCAAGCCCCTACTGAATTTCACCTCTGCTCAAAATGGCTCCACGCCAACTGTCTCAGCTGCCAGTTTCCCTCCTCTCCCCCTTTCCCACACTTCCACAAATTTACCAAATTATAAAGGAGAGGGAAGAAGGAAAACAGCAGCTGAGACAAAAGCTGCTTCTAAACCGTTCATGTTTTCTAAGCTATTTCTACCAACATGGACTCTGGCAGTGTAGCTTTTTGTTCTTCCTCATCCTTCAGTTTTTAAAAGCTGCCATATTTTCAGAGTTAAACCAGTTGCCATGTCTTTGCTGTGCCAAGAGAACTTCTGAGCATGTCTGGAGCCTGACGGTGACTGAAAAATAATAGGGTTTTTTTAAAAAAAAGAATCATCAGGAGAATGAAAAAATAATAATTCTCAGATTTCCAGGTGACACTGCTTTCTTCAATTGTGGTCTTGGTCCTTTCCCCCAATTTAAAGTAGTAAAGAGAAAGAGGAGACATAGTGACAGAACAAAGAAGTTCTTCACCAAAACTCAATAAGGGGAGCAACGTCAAGTGATTGGTTTGGCTTAATTACCTTTCTAGCCTGTTTTAAGGTTCCTTTTTTGGGGGGAAAAAGGGATGAATAAGAGAGCAACATCAGCCACATCGGGTATAGTCACATCATTGCTCAGCTTGTGTGTTCTGTTCCATTTTGTGTAACCCAATACACTATATTCTCCTACACATCCTATATGCGTCCTATTTCTGTGTATGTGTGTGGAGTGGTGGTGACAGATATGGGGCCAAAAGTAAAGTTAATAAAAGTGGCGAAATTGGCAAAGATCACAAATCCAAATTTGGATAATGTCAAAGGCTTGAATCCAGTTTAGAAACACATAGCTATTATTTAATGTCAGCTTGTGAAAGCCCTCAAATGACTGGCTTGCATAAGAAGCACTGTTTTAGATGGTTGGTTTTAAACGGTAGAGTTCAGGATTCTGCCCACCAATGTGATCTCTCTCCATTCCATCCCCCCTTCCCCCAATGCTTTGTGTCACTGACAGAGGTGGAAAGAAGATACAAGAAACTTGACTCATAACCACCTGTCTAAATGCAAGTTAGAGATTTGTACAAGTCATTCACTGGTTTTAACTATCTTATTATTCTGTCACTCTAAAATGGGATGTCTCTCCAACCACCACCTGGAGGTGGACAATCCTAAATATATCTCAAACAGTGGGTGCTTTGAAGTGCTGTTACAGCAGGGTAGTTTTGTGGCAACATGGAGGTCAGATTCTTCTGGAAATAGAGTTTTGTATGTTCCCTTTGATATTTCTGCAGTCCTTCCTTGTGCTTGCTTCTCCCCATCTTGATAAATACCAACTTACTTAATACGGAGCCATTGATACTTGTTTCTAGTTATACATTATTTAGGCCTGCAATTGTAGATTGTTCAAATCTTTTAGCCTAATCTGGCATTTCTTTCACTGCAGTCTTTTCCAAATAGTATTTTAAAAAAATATTGTTCGAAGTGCAAATATGGTTTTAAGAATCCCTTCCAAGAACTCTTAATCAGGAGTTCTAAGTAGGAAATATTTAAAAGTGGGCTGGAAAACCTACCATTTAATGTAATTCACCAAGCCAAAGTCTTTGGAACTGCTTTCTTCTGAATGCCTGGGATGGAGCAGAACAAAGTCAATTACTTACTGTAATTAAGAAGTGGATGCATTTAAACTGTAGAGAGCAGTAGCAGTCTTCTTGAAACTGTCTAGTAACTCTGAAGATTACAGAGAAAGGGCCTTGAACTGTGTCTCAAACAGAGAGGATTTTGAATGAATTCACTACTCCTATTCTATGATCTACTTTTCCTGATATATTCATACGTCACCGATTATATATGATTATTACAAACAGCACATTAAGACAAAGACTCTTTAAAAAATGAATGTTGCTTTGGTCTTGTTAGCACTGAAGTATCTCTTTTACATATCATAAGGGTACAAATGTTTATGCAATGCTGAAATACTTGTATTTTAATAAAGCTCAGATTTACTCAATGGAAGAGTGAACTATGTTGCTTCCTTCTTAAGCCTTCAAAATCAAGTCACTCTAATTATGTGTGTTGCTTTTACTTTGAGAATATTATTCCTTGTACTAATGTAAGAAGTGGTTTGTTTGTGTTGGAAGAGATGTGCTAGATTGGATTGACTTTTGTTTTTAGTCTAATCAATGTGCACATTAATGCATTTGCAGTGTTATATAAAGTATTTTATACCCCTCCCCCTACTTGTAGGACTAACAAGTTGTTGGAGAAATCCACCAATTACAGTGTCATCTAAAGCAAAATTTCAGGAAGGTAGCCATGTTGGCCTGCAGTAGCAGAGCTAGATGGACTTGAATCTTGCTATCCTAAGAAAAGTTACAGACTTCCAAGACAATGGCTTAGAAGGTTGTAACTGTGCTAAGAATGGTTATACTGAAATCATACCATGATTGAAAGAGGAACACACGCACACCCGTTCTCACATTGCTTGTTCTTGAGCATCACATTCCCATAAAGCATAATAGATGTTCTCTATTTCCATATATCACTATCCCATATAATATAATGAATACAACTTATTAGGTCACTACCATCCACCCACAATTTACATTTATAGCTCCTGCCATAGTCAACAGCTGCTTTAAGACTTACACACAGGCAGTTATTTTGGATGTTAACATAATTGAGCAGGGTGGAGTAGCTATTTTCTGCATGGAAATATCACGTGCAGAATTCTGAATTGTGCTTGTCAAGGATCATTAATTGTTGTGAAGATCTTATGCCTGTGTGCTTGTTTGAAAACAAACCCTACTGTGTTCAATGCTGCTTCTAGCACTGTATAGTGGCTAGGCTATAGGAAGGCTCTGGTAGTCCCAAGGTTCAAATCCCACTTGTCTGCCATGGAAGAATACCAGGTGACCTTGGGCCAGACTCTCCGCCTAACATACTTCACAAGGTTGTTATTCTGAGAATAAAATGAAGGAAGGGAGAGTGATACAAAAATGCTTTCAGTTCTCATTGGGGAGAAAGGTGGGCTATAGAAATAAATATGTACTGCTATTTAGTGTAATTTATTGTTAAATAAAAATTGTGGAAAGTGCAGAATAATAGCTTAGAGAAAAAAATACAGAAATCTTTTTCCTGTGAAACTGTTTCTAGACCCAGGGCCACCACCATTGTAAAATATTTAATTATATGTCCCAGTTTAAGTGGGTTTGGGGCACAAATCTTTTAAAACGTTTTGAGGCAGGAAATAATTTTTTCCTCCATGGAGTTCCACATTGTTTTTCCCTCTTACATTCAAAAAACATTTTATTTCCAGCCACAAAAGATTTTAAATGAATCCCCTTTTAAAATGATTCTTAAGCCTGAAATGTTTTCAAAACATTTTTACTTGTTATTCAATCAGTTTACTACATTTTTCATGCCTCTGTGACGTCCCCAAACTTTCTACTTTCTCTGTTCCCCCTGCCTGTTGATTTTTATCATTTTTATCCCGGGGGGGGGGGGAGGAATGTTAAAATCCTCAAAGCATCCATTAAATGAGCTATAGAGAATCACAGCAAGAAGCATTGAAGCATCAGTTCAACAAATAACTAAAAGGGGGGGAGCCCCTCACAACAGCCATGAGTCATTTTGAGCAGGAGAGTGCAGTCAAACATCATGGTAAAGAGGGTGATTGAAAAAGTTTTACAAACGTTTTACGAATGTTTAAGGTGATTTGTGTGGAAAGGGCCTTAGTCAGTCTTCCTTTTCTGGAAGTTCTCTGTGGAAGATTGTGAACAATCAGTAAAACTGTCCTCATATTTGACAAGAGAGATAGATTGGTAATTTGTTTTAAAATGAGGCTGTTGACAGCAGTGTAGTTGTTCACTGCTGCTAGTTAATGCATAGCAGAGTTAATGCAGAGGCGTAGCTCCAAGGGGACAGGACACACCAGGCATGCAGCCCATGGGGATGTGGTGAGGGCATTCCGGGGGCGTTCTGGGGGTGTGGCGTGGTGTTCCAGGGGCGGAGGACACACCAGTGCACCGGGCACTTTTCTCCCTTGCTACGCCTCTGGATATGAGATGTGATCAGTGTGGGTCTGGCCTGGCCAGTGATTAGTGCTGTGTACTCTTTTTAGAATGTATTTACTTGGATGTCTGCTTGAATTTGGTAGGATTTATGTTAAAGAAAGCTTCAGAACTCAGCTGTAACTTGCCATATGCCTGACGGAAAATGTCTTGTTCCTTTAATACAGGCTTAAAAGGTAAAAGGAGTCTCTGTGCAAAGATCATTATAGACTCATAGTATGATGTCGCTTCATGACATTTACTAGGCAGGCTATGTTTGTGGTGTACTTTCCCATTGTCTTCCCCAGTCATCTCCACTTTACCCCCAGCAATCTGGGCACTCATTTTACCAATCTTGGAAGACTGGAAGACTGAGTCAGCCTGCAGCCGACTTCCGTTGGGATCGAACTAAGGTTGTGAGCAGAGCTTTGACTGCAGCACTGCAGCCTAAGGGAGGTTATTTACCAGGTGACACTATTTACTTCCTTCACTGAAAAGTTACAACTGTTCATTTCCATTCATGGAGCCTCTATTAAAGGGATGGAACATTTTTTCCAGGCCTATTGGCAACTCTACACGTAGCTTCCTGTGAAAGAATTAATAGCATTCGGGGGGGGGGGGTAGGTTATGGAAGATGATGTGCTTGTAAATTACATCTAAAACAAATGTGTATATCTTATAGTGTACTTACTTGTGATTTTCCATTGCTGTTCAGATCACAACCACATCAGGAAATGAATTCCTCCTTCAGTTAGATACAGACTTCATCATACTGGACTGGTTTGGTGCTATCAAAAATGCAATTGAAAAAGTGGTATGTAGTTTTGGAAGGCTGCTCCCTTTATTAATTAAGATATACTCATTGAGACTGTGTATATTTAAGCATTTGTGTAGGTTTTAGAGTAGAAAGCAAGTTAACTAAATCATCATCCTTCTTTTTCAATCAATATATTATAATATGTAAATATGTCTAACTTTTAAGTGTCAGATAAACAGGGTTACTGGACTAAAATCATAGAATCATAAAGTTGGAAGAGACCACAAGGGCCATCAAGTCCAACCCTCTGCCATACAGGAACACACAATCAAAGCACTCCTGAGATATAGTGAGATATGATCATCCATCTAAAAATCTCCAAAGGAGACTCCGCCACTCTCCGAGGCAGTGAACTTCACTTTCACAATTTCACTTTCAAGTGGTCCTGACAGTCAGAAAATTCTTCCTAATGTTTGGGTAGAGTCTCTTTTCCTGCACCTTGAATTCATTACTCCGTGTCCTGGTCTCTGAGGCAGCAGAAAACAATCTTACTCCCTCTTCAACATGGCATCCCTTCAAATATTTAAACATAGCTATCATGTCCCCCCTTAACCTTCGCTTCTCCAGACTAAACATCCCCAGCTCCCTAAGTCTCAATTCATAGGGCATGGATTCCAGACCTTTTATTATTTTGGTTGCTCTCCTCTGGACATGTTCCAGCTTGTCAATATTCTCCTTAAATTGCAGTGCCCAGAACTGAACACAGTACTCTAGGTGAGGTCTGAGCAATGCAGAGTAGAGTGGTACAATTACTTCCCTTGATCTAGACTAGGGGTCGGCAACTTTTAATACCCAAAGAGCCATTTGGCCCCTTTTCCACGGGAAAGAAAACACTTGGAGCCGCAAATACTTTTTGACATTTAAAATGAAGACAACACTGTATATATATATATTTTACCTTTACCTGATCCCAGCCTTCCTCCCTTCCATGATCTACAAGCTTACCCTCCACTGGCTTACACTGAAGTAAACCTTCCAAGATCCACATGCAAGAATTTTCCCATGTGCTCCTGCATCCCTTGCCAATGCAGAATCAAACAATTCCCACCCACCCCCGCCTCCCCATCAAACAGCCCCAACAAATGCAACCTTGCAGGGCTGCAGGTAATAACTCCTTTAAAACCTGACATCGTCTTTCTCACCTGGACTCAGCCAGGCTGCCATCTGCCAGGAAAGCCCCTGATCTCAGCGGGGCTGCTGAGGGGTCTGCAACCCAAGGGGTGCTGCTGGGGTCCCCTATGTGGTCCGCTCCCCAAGAAGGACCCAGGGGAGGGGGGAATGAGGCCACCCAAAGCAGGGTAGACCCCTGACCCCCCATTCAAGGGGGGGTGGGCTGAGGTTAAGATTGCGCTGAAAATCTGCACTCCTTCAACTCCCTCCCTTCGCCACTCCCTTTCCCTCCCTTCGCCACTCACCTGTTCAAGAGGATCCACCAGCAGTGCTCTGCCCCCGCCTCTGCCGTCATCACCATCATCAACCAACCAGGCAGCTGGAACAGGGAAGCCGGAAGTGGCTTGGGATAGCCGTCTTGGGCTGTGCCTCTCTAGGAACGGGGACTCTTTCCCATTAACCCTTAGGGCGACTTTCCGAAGGAGGCTGAGAGGACCCAAGCCACATGGAGCCGCAGTACAAGTATGAAAGAGCCGCATGCGGCTCCGGAGCCGTGGGTTGCCGACCCCTGATCTAGACACTATACTCTTATTGATGCATCCCAGAATTGCATTGGCTTTCTTACGTTATTTGATTACATCCTAAAACAGAATACTGCATTTATTGCTGTGAAATTTAAAATGGACTAGTTTCCTGTGGGTAGTAAAAGCACACAAGCACTTAATAACTAATGAATTTTTACATTTTCTGTTTATGCAGCCTACAGTATATAATCTTGGATAGGGCTATTAACACATATGACTCTTTTATGTATTATCATATTACTTATTTGCCAAGCTTAGCAAATATTATTTTTAACCAATTATTGTTATTTCTCAGTCTAAAATAAGACTAAATTTTATAACAGTCATTTTATTTGCCCCTCCCAAAATAGCTCCCCCCTCCTCCTTTGATTTTTACCATGCATAGTATAAATTTCACATTTGTTCTCTCCTAATTATGCTGGAACTATTTGTGCAAGATAAGAGGTTATAAGAAAAGTCACCTTTTGCTGCATTTTTCATTAGATCTTGCTGAGCCTAGTCTGTTGACATTTTAATGTGTGATCTATACACCACCAATAGTGAGACCATTGAATAAAATAAGAATTGGAAAACATTTTGAATGTACAAGTATGGGAGCAGTACTAAATAATAGTTCTGTTTCCCTTTTTGACATCAGAACAGTGATGACACCAAAGTTCTTAATTTCCTTATTTAAAATATGAACCTCAGTAGCTCATGATACTTCCAACCTACAGGGATCACGATAGCACTAAAAGTTCTTCTCTAGCTTGAAGTATAATCAAAGCTGGAGAAGACTGCCACCATTCCCTGTGGTTTACTCCTTGCTTTGGTAACAGAAAGCATGTATCTTAAATGTTGTTAGTCAGCATCTCATCGAAAGTGTAATTTGAATGGCATGATTAAAATCCTTAGTACAGACATCAGGAAACCAAGTAACACTGAAACTAGCAGCCTTCATTCTGAAGCTGGCAGCCTTTAAACATGAAGTCTCTCCCTATGCTGCTACAACCAAAAGTGGTCACAAGAAATACCGTGATCTTAGAGCTGGAGTCAAAAACTCCATCATGCTTCTGATAATTTCTCTGGGAGATTAATGTGGTAGCCAGAGCCACCAAGTCACATTGATTAATGACCACCCTCTAGGGTTTTCAAGACAAAAGACTAACAGAGGTGGTTTGCCATTGTGTGCCTCTGCATAGTAACCTTGGACCTCTCTGGTGGTCTCCCATCCAAGAACTAACCATAGCTTACCTTGCATAATTCCCAGGATCTGATGAGACTAGGCTAGCCTGGGCAATCCAGGTCAAGGTGGGAGCTTAAGAGTTTCTGAATGTTATAGTTGTGCTCAAAGAAAAAAAGGGAACTGTTTTTAGGGTGTTTTTTAAAAAAAATATTCTTTAGAGAGAGTCAGGTTGCCAAACTTAATTCTGAACTAGGCTAGAGAATTCACCCAGAGGACATTACTCAAGGGACTAAGTATTTCATTTGTTGATTCATTTGTACACTATCTGCCACTGCAATATTTTTATTTATTTATTTATTTATTAAACTTTTATACCGCCCCATCCTCTAGGGGCTCTGGGCGGTGTACAGCATAAAACATGGTAAAACAAGTCACTAAAATCTTTAAAACAGCGGTAACAAACATTAATAGTAATCCATAAAATAGCTTAAAACTCATAAAACAGCAAAAAACCATAATACATAATAAAAGGCGTCCGACCCCAATTTAAAACCTACCCCCATGAGGGGGGATGGCAGGACCCCTCAATATGAGGGGACCCTGATGTAACTGCCCTAGGGGCAGGGCAGTAAGGGGGCACCATATCAGCAGCTGGACACTCCAAAGGCCCGGTGGAACAACACAGTCTTACAGGCCCTGCGGAACTCACCCAGGTCCCGCAGGGCCCGGACAGCTGGAGGAAGGGTGTTCCATTTCAGGCCGGGCCAAAAGTGTCAGGGAAGGTCCTGGCCCGCGTGGAGGCCAGCCGCATCATAGAGGGGCCGGGGGCCACCAGTAAGTTGGCCTCTGCAGTTGGGACATATGGGGGAATTCATATAAGCTATTGCCTGGATTTAAGGGACTTCTATATCCCTGGGATGGGGGCTTGTCTTTCTTTAGATTATTTCCATTTACCCTCAGTCAGTGCATGGAGCTCTGTCCACAATGGTTCCCCATTAATCAATCGTTCCTGTGATCATATATATATATATAGTATGCTACCAGTATACCAGGCACTTACAGAATTGCATAGTCAACATAGCTGGGAATGAACCTCTACTCTAAGGTAGGAGGTGGCAAATTATGTAAATTATGTAAAAGATGTACTTAAAGCTGGAAATAGGGATTAAGCAGGTCAGAGACCACCTAGAAACAGTGACTTCTGAGGAGTGATTTGCCTGAAGAAAAGGTGGCACCACATATGCAGTCATCCCTGTAGAATAAGCAAATCCATCCATGCATTTCTCAACATATGCAAATCTCTCTTTATTGGAGTAATGAATGGAACAGTTTACATGTGCCATCACTACTCCTTTGTTCACATATGCACATGCTTTTCAGAATTCATATGAAAGAATGCACTCTCCAGTCATGATTCAGAATGGAAGTATGACACAGAAAAATGGTATTACATCAGTAGAAAATAATGCTGTGATAGCCTACCTTTTCCCCTAAGTAGGAGCCAAATGAACTTACACTGTCCTCCCCACCTACATTTTAACCTCATAGCAACCCTGTGAGGTAAGTTATACTGAATGTGCGTTACAGGCCCGAAGTCACCAAGCACGTTTCTGTGGCAAACTGGAGATTCAAACCCAGATCTCCAAGATCTTAGTACAATACTCTGACCACTAAATCACCATTAGAGTCATGTGAACAACTGCAACGCTAATATAAATCTCCATTTTCTAAAACTAATAATCATTCTAAATGTAAGCAATGAAATAAATATTAATGCATGTTTCCCTGTACAGCAACTGGGGAATTTCCCAGTACATTAACTGGGACAACCTTCTTCATATGATAAGCCTTATTCGTAGGATTAGTTCAACATTCTACAAACACCCCTTTCCCACTGAAACAGTAGTTTTATATTCTTTTATTTTTAAGGTTTTATAATTTTGACCTTAAATTTATGTACTTGGGGAAAATGCTGTTAATTAATGTTTTCTAAAATGTTTGTTAAATATCCCAGCATCAAAGCGAAATTAAACTTTTACTTCTAGTATCATTATTTTAACAGCATTTTATTGAAAGGGTTTTGAAGCATACTTTCCTGATAAATATTTTTGTTTTCCCAGGTCTATACTTGCTTTCAGTGTAGTCTTTTGAAATGAATCATTTTGTTTTCTATATTTCTGTTTTAATTCTGCACCTAGTCCAAAGAGAAAAGTGGCGCATCAAGGACCAAGGAGTTCCAAATTCGAAGATCTTCTAGTTCTGAATTGCTGAGCAGTTTGGGGACTGAATCTAAAGAATCAAAGGCAGAAAATAGAAGATCTTTAAGTAAGTGTCTGTTATGTTGATTTAGATAAGTATTAACAGTGCAATAATCAAAGTGGGGGCAAAATTGCTGAGTAGGCAGTGTAGGGCATAAATGCCACTTAGTCTGGCATAATGGACCACTGGGGGTTGGAGGACAGCATGGGCGTGTCTTTGCAGCCGTCCCGAGCTGCATACAGAAGGCAAGGTAAGTTCTTGTCGCACAACACAGGGGCCAAAAGCGGCGCCCTCATGCCAGTGCAGTTTGCACCGCGCCGGCAGGAAGGCACTGCTTTTGGAAAACCTTTGCCCCATGAGCGAGGTTTAAAAGAAGCCTTCGCACTGCTTGGGGGTGGTGCGGCTGGCAATGCTGTGATGCAGCAGCACCAGCTGTGTGAACAGCTCCCCAGGGACGGCGTTTTTGCCGTCCCTAGGGCATTGTATTCTGCTCATGTGGAAAGGGCCTAAGTCAGTGGTGGCGAACCTATGGCACTCCAGATGTTCATGAACCACAATTCCCATCAGCCCCTGCTAGCATGGCCGATTGACCATGCTGGCAGGGGCTGATGGGAATTGTGGTCCATGAACATCTGGAGTGCCATAGGTTCGCCACCACGGGCCTAAGTCTTAAGTGGCTGTACTTGGAGGGCATTGTTTACTACAGTACAGATGACAGTGTTCTAAGAAGAAGAAGAAGAAGAGTTTGGATTTATATCCCCCCTTTCTCTCCTGCAGGAGACTCAAAGGGGCTGACAATCTCCTTGCCCTTCCCCCCTCACAACAAACACCCTGTGAGGTGGGTGGGGCTGAGAGAGCTCAGAAGAGCTGTGACTAGCCCAAGGTCACCCAGCTGGCGTGTGTGGGAGTGTACAGGCTAATCTGAATTCCCCAGATAAGCCTCCACAGCTCAGGCGGCAGAGCTGGGAATCAAACCCGGTTCCTCCAGATTAGATACACGAGCTCTTAACCTCCTACGCCACTGCTGCTCCTAAGAGGAAAAGTTTCTAGTGCCATCTTTCTCTGTATTCTGCCAAACCTGTATACATTTGGAATAACAACTTCACTCCAACAGGGGTTTTGTGGTTAAAATTTAAGCTTGGTTTATTCAAGGGTCCATCTGCTCATTTTTTTTCACAATAAAGATAATGACTGATCATCCTATCTACATCTTCTTTCCCACATTTTGGTGTCACTATCAAAGAAAATGAAGTGTTCCCACAATCAATCTTTCTTTCTTTCTTTCTTTCTTTCTTTCTTTCTTTCTTTCTTTCTTTCTTTCTTTCTTTCTTTCTTTCTTTCTTTCTTTCTTTCTTTCTTTCTTTCTTTCTTTCTTTCTTTCTTTCTTTCTTTCTTTCTTTCTTTCTTTCTAAGAACTGGGAGACCTAAGTTTAAATCCCCACTCTGCCCCGAAGCTTGCTGGGTGACCTTGGCTAGATACATATCCTCAAATTCACAGGATTGTTGTGAAGATTTTACACCTCAGGAAAGGGATGGGACCAGAAAAGAGGTCCTGTTCATGTGCATTTTTTAATTATTATTTATTCGATTTGATAAACCGCCCTACCCCCGAAGGGCTCACTTCTGACTTATGAATCAATGGCCCCCAAAACAGTCTTTCATTGACAGCGTTGCTCAGGTCGTGGAAATTGAGGGCCACGGCTTCTTTTGTTGAGTCAATTCATCTCATGGTGGGTCTTCCTTTTTTCCTGCTGTTTTCAACGTTTCTTGGCATTATTTATCTTTTTCAGTAACTAAAGTTCAGTAGCTTCAGTTATTTTAGCCTTTAGCAGCATAATCACTAGATAAAGTTTTCTTGAGTACTTTATTAGACTGCAAAGGAGTATGGTGTCTATGGTGTTTCCCAACCCAAGGAGAAATTTGTCAGTCCACCCTTTTCCCAGACATTTTTTTAAAATACAGCACACCTAATTTGTATATTGTGTTTGCCATATAAAAATTAGGTGTGCTGTATTTTTAAAAAAAAATGTCTGGGAAACGGGTAGACTGAAAAATTTCTCCTTGAGTTGGGTTTTTATGTGTCTGGGGGGGGGGGGTAGGGGGGGAGCTGGGTTGAGGAAATATTCATGAACAGTTCATAGAGGTTCATATGTCATTTAAAAGAACATGTCATTTAAAGGAGTTGTTGATTATATACATATATAAAGAAAAATATGTATATAATACATGGGAGCATCATTTTGTACTATTGCCTCTCTTCAAAACTATGTAGATATGGCCCTGGAAGCATTTGCAGTGCACATATGATGGCAGAAAGTTGGTGTGTTACCTAATTTTAAATATGAATTTGGTCTATGTAGTCTCCTTCATATAAGGACACCTTCATTGTTCCCCTACAGTAAAAACATTCAGGTTGAATGGAAACTCTGTTTGGGATTGTGGTCTGTAGAAACACAACAGTACAAGACTGATACCTTAAAGTATCACATAAGCATATAAAAAGCTGCATGGATTTGGACCAAAAAGCTATCTAGCCTAAATTATGTTTCCAAAAAGCCAGCCAGTGGGAATCATATAAGAATCTGAAGTCGACCAGCCTTTCTAGTTGTTTAGCCTCATAATTCATAGGCGTATTTCCTCATAGCTAAGATGATAGGCTAAGATAAGAGGTAGCTTAGGTATAAAATTCTGAACAAGCATCTTAGTTTCGAAAGGATATTGGTGAACATTAGGAAATGTTGCTTCTGTTCATATTATATATTTATATGGAAATAACATGTTTGTTATTGTTCTGATTACAAATTTCTCTTGTTTATTTCAGTCAGGATGTGAGGTTGACTCCTTTTCAGCTTTGCTAAAGTTTCCTATGCATGGCTTTGTTCAAACCTGGTTATAATGGCTTGTGGCGAAAAGATACAATCCGAGGGCCCATACCTCTTTGCCGTTGCGTTGGCAAAGTGCCACTAAGCTGTCTCACCATGTGTTGTTGTCTTTTATGCTTCTTGGCATCATAATTCCAACATCTCACCAATAATGATTCAGAAGACAGATCAAATACCCACCAATGACAAAAAGTTATCATAGATTCCAATGCTTGAACTACAGCGAGTTCTGAAGAGCCCATTTCCTGCTTTAACTTTTGTTTTAAAAGTACCAGAGATCTGACACAAAGTCTCACTGATTCAGGCTTTCTCTGTGTTTAAATAGCTTAAGTTACGTTTCCTTAAAAATATGTATTTGGAATTTTCTTTTGGCCCCTTGAGACTCAGTAATTATGTGGAATTAGAAAAATGTTAGCATTCACTTACTTATTAGTAGTCAAAGCACAAACTGTATTGTCAGTTTTCTGCCTTTGGCTTTCTATGCCCTTAATGTTCACACCAGTATCGTCGCCAGAATTATCAGCAGCCAGAGCCAAAATTGCTTTAAAAAGGCATGAGAACTGGTAATGACATGTTGTTAGCAGTTAACAGGTGGTCGTTCCATTGTCCAGTTTGACTGTGCAGCACAAAGACGGTATGTGCAGTATCTGCAATGGGGGCATTTCAAAAGGTGCTTTTTTATTTAAGGGGGGAAAAAAAATCAAAATCTCTTTCTGGATTGCCCAAGTTTTTGGAAACTGCCCACAAGCTAAAGGAATGCATACATGTTTTAAATCACATTTAAAGTGGAACAAACCAGGCACTTTAAATGCTAAGGCAGAGTGTCTGT
The DNA here is from genome assembly GCF_021028975.2 of Sphaerodactylus townsendi. Taxonomy (NCBI): domain Eukaryota; kingdom Metazoa; phylum Chordata; class Lepidosauria; order Squamata; family Sphaerodactylidae; genus Sphaerodactylus; species Sphaerodactylus townsendi. The sequence continues at coordinate 46,397,981 of NC_059426.1, read as the reverse complement.
TTTTAGGCAACAAGAGCAGTTTGCATAATCAATACACACACACACACACACACACTTTTCTCCCCTTGGTTCTTGCTCTGGGATGGAAAAGATCTGGAATATGTGGTTTTCACGGAAAGCTATTGAAGACTGCTTCTCATCCAGCCCTAGCTGATGGCACAGAATTCCATAAGCACGAATCTTGCATTATCAGAATTGCATTATAAACCTAGCTAATGTTTGGAAGTGTCTGCAATGGAACTGCAAAGAACCAACATATGATTAGAGAGAATAGCCATGGTTCCGAAAACGAGGAAACCATTAGATTTGTTTGTTAGGTTACAGAGCAGCAGAGATCTGCTCATGCATGAACATTCATTATATCGTCATAGCGGAAAGTATAAGCTGCATGTGCAGTTTGCTTGGTTATATTTTTTTCTTGTTTGCTTATTTGTTTATTTGCTATCTTTCCACCTAAAGTAGGGTCCCAGAAGTGGGCCACTATTGTAGTGGCAGGGCCAGGGATTCTTTGGAATGAGAATCAAGATGCAGGAGTGTCTAATGTCTAAGTTCCTTCCTTACATACAGAAAGGACAACTAAGCTCCTTATTTCAATAATGTCCCTCCCAGCCTATTCTTACAAGTTAACCCAAGAAATTGTGAAATATCAGTCTCTGTCAATGAATGGAGTTATCACAGTCTCCACTGTAAGAACACTTTTGTCATTGTCATTGTTGTTTTGTTGTTATTGCTATCAGATTCTGTAGACTTGCTTAGGATTGTTCTCCAAAACTAACTCCAACATACCATCTCCCTACCTCCCTGCTTATACATTGTGCTGAGGCCCCTTCCGCACAGGCAGAATAATGCACTTTCAATCCGCTTTCACAATTGTTTATAAGTGGATTTTGCTATTCCGCATGGCTGCAAAGTGGATTGAAAGTGCATTATTCTGCCTGTGCAGAAGGGGCCTGAGTCTCTGAAGTCTTTAAGATACCATTGGACTGCTTTTTAATTTTGTTGCCACCACAAACTAACATGGCTTCCCATCTGGAATGTATCATATTAAAGGTCTCCTATGCATGGAACTTGGAATTTTCATGCGTTCTTCTCCATTTTTGCAGGCAGTTTCAACTTCTGGAAAGATTATTCACAGGGTTTGGGTCCTGACTGGAAAAATAGTCGCATGGCTGGTGGACGACTAAAGCAAGGCCTAGGGGTGAAATAATTCCTTCCTATTCATGGCCTTCTGTGCAGACCAGCTGTAAAATAGACTAGTCAGCTTCTCTGAAGAATCAGCTAGAATTCTCTTGAGCATTCTCTTCTGTTGGGTAGGAAGCGGGAAAGTTTCCCACCCAAAGGTCAGGGGACGTAGAAGGCAGAGAGAACACTCTCCTCAGTTCTCTTTATGTCACCTTGTGAAAAGAATATGTATTAGCTTCTCTGCTAGCCTGCTGTGCTTCTGACAGGAAGATTTTAGTCATCCAACACAGTGGCCCTCTGTTAGAAAACATCAAAAATGGGGGGCCAAAATGGCAGGGGGCAAATGTGGAACGAAATCTTTTCTTTTTAGCATACCAAGCATGCTAAAGCAAGGGGCCTGGACTTACCTGGGCCTTGCTTGCTGGCCCGTGGGTGGTGGGAGGGAAGGCAATCCTCCAGGAGAGTGGCCTCTGATTCATGCAATGACCTAACGGCTGGTGAGGCTACTGTTTAAGCAACCCAACCTTCCAGCAACCCAACCTTCTTCCAGTGAGCTGGGGGACTTCCTTTCCCCAGCTGATGACCTCCTTTGCACCCTTCCCCATCTGACCAATCAGGCTATTCCCACATCTGGGCAGGGGGCTGGGTTGGGGCCAGAGACCTCACATGGCAGGTCTTGGGATTAGGACCCCTGCCCTGGCCCATTCAGGCTGTTCTCATACTGTCGAAGCCTCAGTCAACCTTTTGGATTTTCCCACCCTAGCCCTCCCTTGGCTTGTGTGTTTCATTGGTAGTGACATCAGGTTGTTCAGTTTTCTCTGCACTGTTTTCTTGTCACAACTGTATTGGTGGGGTTAGCATGAAGCTGGATTCATTTGCGGGGGGGGGGGGAGTTGCCTGCGGGTCCCTTTCCCTCATCTTCAGGGATGTGGTATGGGATCCATCAACTTGCCATCAGAAGTGACTTCTCGTGGTCTGGGGCAGAGGGGTATATCAGCCAACAATGTGGTTGCCTGATAACTGGATCCTTTGCTCCATGCTGTGTAAAGGCTCTGACAACTGCTGTATCCAATGAAGTTGTGGTCAAATTTTATTCCAACAAGGTTTTCTGACTCTGTGCTTCGAGGTGTTGTATAGTTTGAGCAGTCGCTGCCCCCTTCCACTCTTTAATGTTGGGTTCACAAATCCCTTGTGGGTTTATCGTGGAGACATTAGCATTTGTGATGGGTATTAGTTATTCTTAAAGCCTATGTTTGCTTGCTTTGTTTATTTGTTTAAATACTTCCCTGCTGCCTTCTTCAGCTCATAGTGAACCCAAAATGGTTTACATTAAAAATGTCTTATATCGCTGATTAAAAGCAGCCCAAAAATCTCAATAATGCTGAACTGTAAACTCCCAGACTATAAGTGAAAAACCAGGAAGCCACCAAATATGAACATCACCTAGCCAACTAATTAATTTAAATTAAAAGCCCTCTTAAACAAAACCATTTCACATAGCTGCCAAAAGAACAGGGAATAAGGGTGGAGCTGAGACCTCCAGTGGTAGCCTTTCCTCTTACTGAGGCCTACTTAAAGCAGCAATTCACCCTTCCAAAGTTTATTAAACTTGATGAACTGTGAATTTTATGCTTCCCCACTTTATTTGCTTCAAAGAGATATAAACTTCAAGGAAAAATTGATATTTTTTTGATAAAAATGTTGTTTGGGAATGTCATATTGCTGCATGCACACTGTCTGTGCTTGTGAGCAGGCATATATATTTCATTGTTCCAGATAGACAATATATAGTATTGATCCTGTCTAAAATGTGAGCAATAATAACACAATTGACCAACAACAAATGCATGAATCTGTGATTGTTTTGCAGTATCATCTTACTACAGAATACATGTCCTATTACATGTTCAATGTATTTTTAATGAATAAAATAGATCACTGCTGTAAGCAAAGAAATGGAGACAGAAATTATGCATATGCTTTTTATAGATATTGTGGTTAGAATGTAATGTTCATTTGTTTGTTATACAATGATTTTGTTTAACTTCATAATGTAGGTTTGGATCTGGACTAGTGTCTCTGTGGCCACAAATATTTCTTCCCGTGGAGTATGACTTTCCTATTTCCCTTCCTTTGGAACAGCAGCCTGAACTGTCCCCTCCTGTCCTTAGGGATGCTTCATCCCCCAGGAACAGGATTTGTGGCAGCATTTTGGGCTGTCATGACAAGGGAGAAATAAAAAAGCCACTTTCCACAGGTAGAAGTATTTGCACCGGTAGAAATGCAAGTCGGGATCCAGAAAATTTGATTTAAAATAGGTATTTTTACATTATATAACGGAAGTTTATTATGGGTTAGTGCTAAAAATGAGATTAATTTAAACACTGATTACATTGAAAGCTTTTAAAATTAAGGAGTCTTCCAACTTTTAGCTATTCAGATATTATTGCTACATTTAGCATTGAACTTTATCCTGCATCCCTTCTTCCAAGTATCCTAGGGCAATGTATATCAGTCTCCTTTCCTCCATTACATCAACACAGTTATTCTGTGAGGAAGGTTAGGTGGAGAAAAAATGACTGGCCATGACTGAAATTTATGGCAGAGTGTGGACTAGACCCTGTATCTCCCTGTCCTCAGATGAACATCCCACCCATTATACCACATGAGCTTTCATTTAGAATTTTAGACAGTCATTGTCGAGCACTTCATAATAATATCATTATTTCTTTTCTTTACATGGGACCTGATGAGTATGAGTTTGTTCTGAATGTGAACATTGCAGTTCTGGAAGGATGAAGCATCTGGGAAAAATCTGATTAAAATTATTCATTTTTATTGTACTAAGTCCAAAGGGTTTTTTAGGTTTAAGAATGTAAAACATTAATATTTGGACTAGCTCAGAACAGTAGAGTCATTATAGGACAGCCAAAAGTTAACTTCCATCATCTTTACAATTACAGAAAACTTACCATTTTTATTTCTCATTAAAGGGGTTCTCACTTTGAAAGCACCTTTGACCCCTGACTGACTGGTCAGTTCCATTGATGTGTGGCCTATAGATTTCCCCATAGCATCTGTGCATGAAAGAATCTTCGTGGGCCCAGAAAACCATGTTTTTTCCATACGACAGGCAGCACGCTGGGTAGACTAGTAGATGGCAAAGTTGTGAGCAATGTAAAGAAGATATGAATGTCAAAGGCAGGTACAGGTCTCTCATTACCCAGATTGACCTGATGAATTGCCTGTGTAAGTTCCATTGCTGAGCTGCAAGGTTGTGCTGCATTATTTTACATAATATCTTATAGAATGGAGATAAATAACATTTACCTTCTTAGTAAAGCTGGCTATGCCTGCTGAAGTACACACCAGCAACTCTGTCAATCCAATCCAATCCAATCCAAAAACCCTTATTAGGTATAAAACCAGAAGTACCATACATTCCAAGTACAATAACAGGATCATTGTTACATATCATGTAGAACACGGATTAAAAATGTAGCAACTGCTTCAGAAAGTTCTACATTAGGGCTGTTCAATGGCTTAGACATTTTTAGTTTGTCTGAGAAAAACATAAATTCTAGAGGTAGTAAAGCTCCCAGATTGGTTCTAATATCATTATACCTCAAACAGTAAAGCAGGATATGAGGAATTGAGTCCATAGTGTTGGGACAGTACCGACAGCAACACTCACTTCGTGGGATGTTAAGGAAATGACCTTGAAGATAAACAGAGGGGAATGAGTTGCACCTTGCTCTTGTCATGACCCATCTGCATTTATAATTAACAAGCTGTTCTAAAGATACAGCAGAGCTAGATTTCTGGGGTGTAATCCCAAAGTATAGAGGGGAACAAGAGGTTTGTGCAGCAATCAGGAGAGATTGGTATTCCTGGTCATACAGTCTGGCCTTTAGATGATGGTAAATTTCCGTGGCGGTAAGCATATGAAGAGACTCCCATGAGAAACCCAAGGAGAAGATTTTTTTCCAATATGAAGCCACCACTTCAAAATCTGAAGCTCCTTCGTTTCTAGCAGAGAAAGCTTTTTGGATCTGTGCAGAAGCATAGACGCAGCCAAAACTTAAATGTTACAGCTTATGCCCTAGTTTCTAATAGATATCACCAACTCTGTCTACAACTCTTACTAGATATTTGTTTCAATTGGCATGATAAAGGTTGCAATTCAGGCAGCCCAATCCACAAGTTCCCAGCAGCTGGGGATAGTGCCACTGCCATACCTCCTCCTGAGAACTTTCAGGCAGTGTGGGGAAGCAGAAACAACCACCACCACCAATATGGCCACCGGAAAGCCCTCCATAGGGCTAAATAGTGTTATGCCATCCTTTTGTGTGGCGTAAGTTCGAGGAATTGGCCATAGTGTTCCCAGTGTGAAAACCGACTACAGTCAGCTCCACCCCCAGAATTGGCTTGGCCTGCCCCCTCCATGCTGCTGTCCACTTGGATACCAGCGTAGCTCCACATCGGCACCAACTTCTGGATTTCACTGCACGGAGCTGTAAGGTGGCAAGACGCTGGCTCATTTGCCCTCTCTGCCAGCGGGGGGGGGGGGGTCCTTACATCAGTGGAGGGGGTAAACATGCCAGCATGGCCCCTCATTGTATCCATCGGCCCATTATTCCCCCCACACCAAGGATTGGGCTGTAAGAATACTTTCTTTAGGGTAAGTACAGTTGAGTAAAATTAGACTTGCTTCTGAGAAGAACTGCCTAGGATTGCTCTCTTAAGATCCTGTTTGATCTCAAGGAAATCTTTTACCTGTTAGACATGAGAATATTATTTCACATGTTTGCTTGACATAGGAGTAATTACTCCAAACCAACATCATTAGATGTCCTTCTCATTTACTTTGTTATAATGAAAAATTGGCTTCCTTGTTTTGCTGGCTGTTTGACATCAATTAACATGTGCATTATAGAAGGTGTTTTTTTTAAAAAAAACACCCTACTTTGTAACATTGCTACTTATGGTTTCTTTAGGTGTGATGGATGTTGTGAAGATTTTACAGTGTTTAAAGATTTGTTGCAAATATTTAGTAGAAGAAATAAATGAAATCTCTGTACTTCTGCTGGATGTAGAAGAGAGAAAAGGGATACTGTTGAGCACTCTGCACATTTCTGTGGATGTGATCACTGTATCTACACATGGAAGGGCTGTATCCATAATTTTCACAACATTTTGCAGTGGAAAAATGTATTATTGGATGTATTGGTTCAAATTCATTTTTAGCCATTTCTTTAACCAATAAGTATTATTTATCTCTGTGCTATATTTTCACTACTACATGGTTCATTTTTATGGTGCATTATAGCAAGCTCATTTTATGCTGCCTATTACATCTTAGTATGAGTGACAATGATAGCTAATATAGGATAGAGTAAATTAAAGAATATCAATCGGAAATCTCTGCAAGATTGCTATCTGGTTTCTTCTTCCCTCTTCATTACCCACCTCTCATCTTTGACTTTGAAACCCAACAGTTTAAACTGAGTTCTTGTTTCAGCAGCTTAATCCCCTTTCATAAATCATGTTCAAGTGCTAGAATAATTTGCACATCATTTAAGAATATTTACTTTGAAACATTCACCTCAAGCCTTTTTATATATCCTTTCTCTCCAAAGATTTGTAGTATTTGTTTTGTTCTCTGAGGTATAAAAGACCTGGGTAAACTTTATTCCTGTTGTTTCAAGATTAGTGAAATAAAATGCATATTTATTCAACTGGGAGCGAAAGAAGCTTTAGTAAAGACGATCATACATATAACCCTAGGGAATGATATAATACAAAATGCCTGCCTTAAAATCTCTTTAGACTTGTTCAAAACTGAATTGAATGACTTAAGTTTTTTTTTTTAAGACCCAGAAATGCATTTTCGGTAAACATTTTTTATCTTTGTTGTGTGAAGGAGAGAGCTGTATATTTTTGTTAATAAAATACATTCAGTAATGGTAAAATGTGTACAGTAAACCCTATAAAATATAAAGGAATGCAACTACATTAAGCCAACACAATTGCCAGTAACCCATGCTGCTTTTTGTATAGTATTTTATTCTTAAATATCTATTGAAATTATGTAGTGCAATTATACTCTTGGATATGAAATTTCAAATGGGTTTAAGCTTAAAAACTAGCTTTGTGTTCTCTAAAGAAGATACCCTGTTTTCCTGAAAATAAGACATCCCCTGAAAATAAGACTTAGTAGAGGTTTTTCTGAAGTGCTAAATATTCGAAGTTTGCTGATCTTCTAACACCAAATTCGAAGTTTGCTGATCTTCTAACCGATGCAGTGTATTGACAATGTAGCCTAGTTTGCTAAGAGCCTTCACAGGTTCCCTAAACAATTTCTTTAGGACTCTTGCACTACCCAAATCCAACCCAACACTGTATGAAAAATAAATCATTTGATTTGAGTGTTGTGGGGTTTCTGGGATGTCATTTGATTGCTTGTTTCTATGACCCTCCGAGGCTTCCAGAATTTTTATTTCCTGTGTTCTCCCCATTTAACAGGTCTGAATGTGATCTTTTGGTCTACCAGTCTTTCTCAGGAAGACTGATTCTCTGGTTGTCCTCGCAGAGAAAACTCATTTTCATACCATTTTCCACAATTGGTTCAGAATATCTGAATAGTAAGTGGCCTATATCAAGAGGCACCATAAAGCCAATGGCCACAAAGTTGAGACCTACTAATCCCATATATACACATTAGGTGACCTTTTGCATTGTTTTTATATTGTGTTCCTGTGCAAATCTCTAATAGAGCCCCCCTTCCATCTGTACTCCCAAATATGCATGTTATCAGGGGAGAGAGCCCTCCTGCTGAGTCTTTGCCACTTGTCATAAATTGCCTGAAAAGCAGGCAGCTCCCTTTCTTTTGGACAGAAGAAAGTACCAATGAACAGTATGCCAGCATATAGTGCGAAGCCAACTTGATGAGATCAGTTGAAGCTAATTGGACATTCCATAGTCACCCTTATTTTTGGCTAAATCCCCATATTCAGCTAAATTGTCATGCACATGCTACACAACTGACTCAGTTTGAATCCAAATACAATGTCCATTCAAGTTAATTCATCCCTGGGACATGGACAATATACCACACTAAACTTTCCCTTCTCAGACACAGTGAGATACAGACTTTTCTCTGTGATACACCTCTGAAGATGCCAGCCACAGATGCAGGCGAAACGTTAGGAACAAAATCCACCAGACAACGGTCACACAGCCCGGAAAACCCACCAGAACCAGTTAATTCAAGTTGTCCTGATCAAATACCAGTGCCAAAACAGGTCATTGCATTAACAAGCCAATAGAAAATATTCCATGTTCTTGGAATAAACCATAGTACTGAGAGGAAGTGAGGCCATTTTCATCTTTTCTAAGCCATGTTTAGAATTTAGGAAGAGACCACCAAGCCTTCAGATATTGTATAGAGAACTAGCATTGTTTTCCAATGGGACTGTGTTTCTTATTATTTCAGGCAGGAGTTTTCCAGGTATGTTATGAAAGTAAGTGGGGAACAGTGATGTTCCTGAAAACCTCTAATGTCATATGGAAACTTTCCACATGGAACTGATCCATATGTTGAACTACTTAGATATATAAACATACCTGATATGCTACAAAAATAGTTTTTGTTGATGACAGTCACACTATGTAAGATGCTAATTGCCCCTCCCAGACTGGGTGGCTGGGCAGGGACAACACTGCTTTGGTGCCACCTTGCCCTCTTCAAAGCCATAGGATGCTCAAAAACAAAAACTAAAAAAAGCTGAAAAAATCCCCCATAGGGGATAATGGAGATACACTATGAAAAACATGGGCTCATTCCGCACATGCAGAATAAGGCACTTTCAAACTGCTTTCAGTGCTCTTTGAAGCTGTGCAGAATGGCAAAATCCACTTGCAAACAGTTGTGAAAGTGGTTTGAAAATGCATTATTTTGCGTGTGCGGAATGAGCCATGGTGTATCTCTGAGGCTGGCTCTGTTGGGTGGGCAGTGGAAGCTGACTAAGTTCAGCTCCACCCCTGGCCCACCACCTGAACACCCCCAGTCATGCCAACACCGCTTTCTGCACCGGTGGGTCTAAGGAAGGATGACAGCTTCCAGGTTGGGCTCCTTGGAGCTGCACAGTGGCCGCCCACCCAGGTAAGTCACCCCTCGACTGGCATATTTGCTCCTTGCATCGGTGGAGTGGGCACCTGAGCTATTGTAGGACTGCACCAGCTCCAGAGGTGGGTCTCTCCCCCCCCCCCAGATTGGACTGCCAGTTGCCTAGAAAAAGAAGCAATATTGGGATATTATTGACAATGTATTTAATAGTACATGCCCTGCAAAATGCAATGCCATACAGAAGTACAAAATCTTCCAATAATCAACCTCTCCAGACCTTTTTCCTCTCTGCAAGTGCCTCTCTGTTCCAAAAACATTTGGCATAAAAAGCTGTAATTGTTGGACAGCCGGAAAATTCAGTTGCATTTTAATCAACAAAATTCATTTAACTGGGCATCCAAAAACTGAAGTGGATTTTATGGCAGGAAATGCCAGTCTTCTGTCTAGGAGTGGTCTGTGATAATAAAAATGGAAGACTGCTCCACTTTTATGTGGAAGTCAGCATTCTGAATCTGTAATTAGTCTGACAGTTTTCCAGGGACACCCTCTTCTTCTACATACTGAGGTTCAACTCAGTGCTTGTACTTCCTTGAAGTATTTTTATTGTTCCTGCAGCATTCAGAAAGAGGGGAAATATGTTGAATTATAGGTACGCTAAGCCGAGACTATTAATAATCATGAGATTAAGACTAGGAGCTCTGCAGGCACTGAAGCCTGGAAGATATTTCATATGATCACAAGTGGGAGCAGATGTAGGTTGGTGGTAGAACATCTGCTTGGCATGTAGAACGTCATCATTGGCATCTCCAGCTGAAACAACCAGGCAATGGGGATGCGAATGACCTCGAACTCAGAACCTGGACAGCCACTGCCCCTTTGAGTAAGCAGTACAGACCTTGATGGACCAATGGTCTGATTCAGTATAAGGCAGCTTTATGTATTCATATGTGTTGATGTTATGGAGCAGGGAAATAAAATTGCAACTGAAACAGCATGCAAAGTGGGAAGTTGTGCATCCCAGAATCATGCATGGTAAGATCAATGAACTCACGAAGTCCATGGCTTTGGAAGTCTAACTCTGTTTAGGATTACCATGTAAGAGGTTTATCCTTAATAATCACAGAGAAACTAGTCACTTTATTTATTTCCCTTTTTGCTTTGACATGCTAGTCCATTTCAGGAGGCAGATATGCGTGGGGTGTGTGTGTCCTATTAAAATTCAGCAAATTATCCATGACTCAGTTCATATTTTTAATAAAATGCTATTATTGTTTTACACCCATAAGGCTCTGTCTCAAGCCTCCTGTCCCCAGTGACCAGCAGTGCAGGGGATATTTGGGACTGCAGTGGGAGGAGGGAGATGAGAAAGTCACCCCAACAGGGAGGCATCCGTCCATCCATAGAAGTACTCCTGTGTATCCAAGCTCATATGTATCAGTCTGACTCATGAGACTCCAGCAAATATATCCACATATTTCTGAGTGACTTTTTGACAAGTTAGGATAGAGACTTTTAAAAAATGAAAGTTGAAGTTCAAGTGACAGTGGCATAAAAGTATGGAGGTTTGCGTCCAGTAAGATTCCCTGTTAATCTGCCTAATGCACTGTATTTCATTGTTCCAATGGGGCAGCTGTGTCTCTTCAGTGAAAAAAAAATCAGGAATGTTGCTGCATCTTACAGAGTTGTTTAAGGTTTAAACTGTAAGCCGTTACAAAAGGTTGAATTAGCTGATGTGGTGGGATGATTTAAAAAATAAAATAACCAGTAATAAATAACATGTCTCAGCAGGCAGGAATTGGTTCATGTATGCAAATTGGCCCACTCTACCCGAAATGAACACAATTTCTTTAGCTTTCTATAAATTAGAGTAGGTTTTCTACTCAATGTTTTATGTATCACGTTATGTTAGCATAAATCAGTCACCAAATCTTCATGCTATATTCACTGGGTTTTCTGGCTGTTCACTTTGGAGCATAAAGGTAGTATAATAGATAGTGACACATCCATAGTGCTTGGTAAAAGGTAGATCTGTGTCTGTATTCCTTTTGAAGGCAGGTGGGGATTTACATGAACAAGTGTTCTTCCATTCAAAGCTGGTACACTAGCACTACCACCACTCCCAGTCCCCACATAGAAAATTCAATGTCACGGAGAAAGTTCAGCACCCTTCTTCCAAGTCCATTGTGTGCATCTGAAAATACTGGTGGACAGGAAGAATTCTGCTGTTTACCTGAGAAAGGACTATTGAGAGTGTCTATTAAGAAGGCAAAAGGGAGCAGAGAGAAGAATCTGAGAGGATTCTGAAATCTGGAACTGGAAGTACTTTCCTGCGTGAGGGCAATACCTCCTAGGAAAGGAGGTGGGAGGGGTGATCCCATCAAGTGTTAAAGATGGAAAATTGGAATCTCTGTATATATTCCTCCCTCACAGACCTTTCCATTTTTTGTTAAGTAAGCTTGTGCATATTTATTTAAGTAGTGACAGCAATGTGATCTCTTTCGACATCTATAAACACCTGCCTGTAAACAAAGCTGCTACAGTTTTGTGACAAACTATTTTAAACTATTATACAAAGTTTTCCTCATTCCTCTGCCTTTTCACCTGACAAGTTTAAAAGTGAAACCTTCATGATAGTCTGACTTGGCCATTTCCCCATGGGAGTAAAATGAACCAAGTTTATATGTGGTGAGTTCATATCAGCCACACGTGTGTCATATGCAGATGTATAAAGTCAAACAATTTTTAGTTGCTCTGCAAAATAGGCTGATCAAATTTTAACCTACAGTGAATAGATTTGGGGGGGGGAGAGAGAAGAGAGGTGCCACTTTGCAAAGTCAAAAGGGAAGGGGGAAAGCATCGTAGTAGCCTAGCTTAAAAAAAGTTGTATGTAAGTGCATCGAACCATCCACTAAAGTGGTATAGATTAGAATGGGTCTACTGCTTGAGTTGGTGCTAAGACATTGTCACTTTGTGGCCCAATCCAAAGGGGAATGGAGGAATCACTGGCTGCTTCCGCCTCGCGATGACCACGCCTGGAAATTGTCAGCCATACAATGCATCTGCCGCAACACACACACCCCCGGGACCATTCGCACAAACAGTCCCGGTAAAGACAGGGAAGACGGCACAGCGCTGCGCCGTTGCCCAATAGACTTACCTTCCCTGCGACCTTCTGGCACATTGCCAAGGCCAGGGGACATGCCCCCCTGCCCTGTGCAAACACTCCAGAGTCGCAGGGCAAGGGGGGCATGTCCCCAGGCCTCGGCGACACGCCGGAAGGTAGCAGGGAAGGTAAGTCGATTGGAAAAGGGGGGATGGTGCCTTCCAGCCGCTGTTTCCAGAAAACCTCACTCGGGGATCGAGGTTGGAAAACAGCGGCTTCGCACCGTTGGAGGGAGCGAGACCTGCACGGCTGCGATGCAGCTGCGCCCCCCATGCGAACAGCTCCCTAGGGACGGCGTTTTTGCCGTCCCTAGGGTGCTGTAAAAGGCCTATGCGGAAAGGGCCACTGTTTGGATGTAGAACAGGCTTGTGCCAGCATCACAAATCTAGTTTTCTTGTAGGAGAGAAGGAACCATGATCTCCTGTGAATTCTCTCCTTTCCACGTTTCATTGGCTATGCCACAGACTGATTGTCTGAACTGTTGTTTGTAAGGATAAACTGGTAATGTCTGTATCTGTTCCAAGGTAGAGGCTTTCTTCACCCCTGATACTTGAGGCCTATTAAAGTGAAAGATGTTAAAAATCAAATCCACATGTTGCTACTTAGTTACAGCCCTTGTTTATGTAAAGTATTTTTCTTGCGATTATGACAATCCCTAAAATGTAATCCATTCTAAAACCATCAAAACTCACAAATGAACACATCTCTGAGGAAAACTCCTCTTTGACACAATTATATTCAATATACTGAAAACACATTTTTTTCATTTCTTTTAAAAACAAGAAGATGTAGTGTTAAAAAATCCTAAGTGTTTTGTAAAAAAAAAAGACCATAATAATTTTATTTCATCTTTACTGCATGCGCTCAAGATGTATAATGACAATATTGGGCATTTAAATTGTTAAGCTGTGATATTATTGCAAAATTATTCAGATTTAGAACATATAATCATTGTCTTCCACAATACTTCCACAATTCCACTTAGCTTCATTTCATGTAAAGAAAGTCTGTCCAGATATACTCATTATGCTTTATGTTCACTTATATTACCTTTGACTTCTAAGCAATGTGCAACTGTGACACCCAGGCCTGAACAGCGGTTTTCCTTGCCCAATCCCAGGCATGTTTTTCTCCAGTCTCACATGCATACTGTTTCCTGTTTTACTTGTTGCCGATATATTTGTGCAGTGATAAGTGTCACTCTGTCACTCTTCTCACATATTTCAAAGCTAATTAAGATTAATGCTGATTATGTGTCAGAACTGATTTGTGGAAACAACTAAGATTTGGCATCTCTTCCAGTTTGTAGAAGGCTCCTGCTATGTGGGAAAATGGCATCTCTGTGCTCTCACATTACCAGCTTGCAGATCCAATGGCTACAAGTATGAATTACAGTCAGTGAACTGATAGGGGCAAGGAGGAGGCAGCGCGTAGCCAATAAGATGCTTTTGAGTCAGATTTTTTTTCCTCCTGGGCACAGATAGCAATGGCTGCTTAGTGTTCCCATACCCCTCATCTTTGTTATCAGCTGAAGAACTGTTGGAGCTGGATTTTTAAAAGATTAATGTGGTCCAGGGATCTTACATTCTTATGGTATAGTCCCAAGCACAGTTACACCCATCTAATGTAATGTTTAGGACTGCACTGTTAATTGCTTCCAAGAAGTTCCCAATTTTGTGTAGGCTGGTCACATTGGACAGTAAAGTTGCATGATTCTAGAAGGGAGTAGTTCTTAATGACACTAGTGAACTTGGGCTTCCGTATTAGATGTCTGATGGTGTCATCAGGATGTACTCAAGAGTATCTCAAGGTGGACATCGCTGTATAATTAGTCCACTCATTAGGGGATATTTGGGGGGGGGGTGAGATATGTAGATTAGAGAGGATGATTGAGTGTCAGGGCTTAAGGCACACATTTTCTCAGACTGAGGGAACAGGTCAAGCCAAAGTCAGTAGTGATATAAGGTCCAATGGAAATCAGTTGACTTCCGGGGTCAACTGATTGCTGTATCACTGAAAGCCAGTCCACAGCAATGGGGTGCTGTAATACCATGTGGTTTGAGCCAGCAGTTCTACTTCTTTGTATGTTGTCTGGTAATCCAGGAAATAAGATGCTTATGTCCTGTTGTCAACATTCCCAGTTTGAGACCTTGAATGAATCATGGAATCATATAATTGGAAGGAGCCACAAAGACTGTCTAATACAACCCCTTAATGCAGAAACAGCTAAAGCATATCTGACAAGTGTTTGTCCAACTGTTGCTTAAAGACTGCCAGTGAGGGGGAGATCACCACCTCCTACGCAGCTGATTCCACTACTGAACTATCTTTACTGTAAAAAAATATTCTTAATGTCCAGCTGATACCTCTGTACAGTGGTGGGATCCAAAAATGTTAATAACAGGTTCCAATGGTGGTGGGATTCAAACAGTGGCGCCGCCGCACACACGCACCTCCAGTCCCTATTGGGCAGGGAGGTTGCTTTAGTAGCCCCTTCTTGGCACTCAGAAAAAATTAGTAACCACTTCTAGAGAAGTGGTGAGAACTGGTTGGATCCCACCTCTGCCTCTATACCTTTTATTTATACCCATTATGGTGAGTTCTAGCCTCTGCTGCCAACAGAAACAACTCCCTACTCTCCACAGACAGCCTTTCAAATAGTTAAAAGAGGCAATCATGTCCCACCTCAATCTCCTCTTCTCCCAACTAAACATTCCCAAATCCCTCAGTTTTACCGCATAGAATTTGGTCTCCAGACCCCCGAGTATGTTTTTTTTAAGTATTTATTTTTTATCCGTTGATACATCCCAAGGGATGTTGGTACATCCCATGTATCTGTTGATATATCCCAAGATTGTATTAGCCTTTTTTTTTGCCCCTGCATTATACTGGATGCTCATATATAGCTTATAGTCCACCTGTATCCCAAGATCTTGTTCATATATACTTCTACTCCCCATCTGGTACACCCCCATCTGGTACACATATTTCTCATTTTTGTTACCCAAATCTATAGAACTCTGCATTTATCCTTATTAAATTATATCTTGTTCACAACTGCCTGCTTTCCAGTAAGTTCAGATCTCATTGAATTCTACCTCTATTCAGTTGAGTTCACTGTTCCTTTCAATTTGGTATCATCTGCAAATTTAATGAGTAATCCCTACGCCCCCTCATCCAGAATATTTTTTAAAAATTGAAAAGTACAGGGCCCAGAACTTGCAGAATTCCATTGGACACCTCCTTCATACAGATGAAATGCCATTAACAACTACTATTTGGGTGAGATTTCCAACCAGTTTCCTTAGGTGGATCGGGAACTGGTTGGAGAACCTTACCCTTTGCACCTTTTGATATATCTCCTCTACATGAATGCTATGCTACATTGAAAGGCCAAATATTGTACAAACAAAGAAAACAGTGGGGGTTGTGATATAAAAACATTTTGTATTTTCTGGTTCCTTAAAAGCTCAGGGATGAAATTATGGCTGCCATTTAAGATGAGGGATGAAATTACAATTGCCAAGTATGTTGGATTTACAAACAAATTTAAAACAGAATTCCGTATTGATGCCTAAAGTTTGGGGTTTACAGATTAAACACACACACACATGCTCCAACATGTGAGTGTTGGCAGATAAAATGTAACAGATTTATTATATTTATGGCTCAAAATTGTTTGCTAATGTTTCTCAATAGTATTAATCGTTAAAAGAGACAAAAACTTGCTATCTGATTAAGGGGCTTGCAATCATTTTAGAAAGAGTTTAAATGAAACAGCTTTGTGGTCACTTTGGAATTGTCTGTGGGCCTTTCCCCACTTACCTTAAGCCCCGCGCTTCTTGAGAAGAGTAGCGCGGGGTCCCCCGGCACTCCCCACGACAGGGGCGGCAACAGAGCAGTCGCCCCGACGCTGCCGCTGTCGCACCCCCTCAGTGCACGGCATCCTAGGCGCTCTTCTTAAGGGCGCCTTTTGATGACCCCGTGCAGAGCGCAGGGTCGTGGGGACGCCCGGGCGCGCGCCTGGGATGCCGCACGCTGAGAGCAGCGCGCGGCATAGGGGGGATCCAAGAGAGTGGGGAAAGGCCCTGTATTCTAAATAATTTGTTGTCATCTTTAAACTTTGTTCCATTGCTACGTTACCTGATTCTTATTCCACAGCTGCTACATCTTGTGAGAGGCCTTTAGATGATAGAAATCTTGGTTTCACTGTTCTTTTGGAATTCTTTGAACCATCTGTAAGCATTTAGATAAACAGTAACTGTTTTTCCTCACCTGACCTGGGTTAGCTGATCATTCTTTTGTTCTACTGTTTATGATGATGATAATGGCAGGAGTTGTAGATTAGGAAATAAGCAAGGCCATTCTAACCACTGGCATCAGTGGAACAGTGCAACTCTGCTTCAAATGGCACTGAAGATCTATAAACTACCATGAATCAACAGTCTGGAAATGGTTGGTTTGAAGCAAACTACTTTGCAATTAATCTGAGATTCTTCTATCCCCTGAATTATTTGTTACCAACCACAACATTTGCATACACAATTTATACTTCGAGTTCATTTAATTGTAAACATACAATGTTTGAAATTTGCTGAATTCTAAAAATAACAGGCTTAACACAGAATATTTTAGTTGATTGGCAAAGCAATCCTATGCCGAGTTCAGTGAGAAACAGGCTTAGAATGAAGTAGTTTGGCATAAAATTACACTGTAAAATGGGGAAAAGGCAAAACTCTTTTCCCCTCCCCCCAAAAACCCCAAATTAAGCAGTAAGAATGTACTTCTTGAACAAAGGTACACTTTAAAAGAATTGAAAATGTACATGTTTCTGCATTCCTGGGACAAACTCAAGCAACAATTCTTTAAAATGATTACCTATGATGAAACATAAGCGCCTTGAGATTTGCAGGAATCTTTTTATTATTACAGCAACTTAATGTCATCCCACTAGCAATGCTCATATTTTGTTAATCCTTTCTTTTAGGATACATTGCATGCTGTAATTTTGGGCATTGTAATGAACTGAGAGACTGCATTGTAATGTATTTCAGTTAGGAAAGTGGCACTTGAAAGAAATTGGTTTTGCTATACACATGATGTGAAACAATCAATAGTGCTTTAGTCTGACAAGCATTGTCAATATCCATTGTCACAGTTCAGAAAGTCATTAATGGATAGTTCTTCAAAAACCAATGTGCTCAACACATGTCCAAGGTACTGAGATAACATTGTACTGGGCAGGAATTAATCACAGGTGGTAAACCTTGGGGGGTTGAGAGAAATGTTTTGTGAATTGTGAAATAACTTCAGGAAGAACTTACATTCGTGCTTTACTGAAGATACATATTCACTTGGAAAGCTTGGCCTATTACTGTCTTTTACACTACTTTAGGAAAAAGTTACCTTTTCCCTCTTCAGGATTGTGATTGTGAAGCAGTGCTGTTGGGGATTGGTGGATGGCACATTTTAATCCATAAATGTTATCAGTACGTTCCTCCAGTAAATAAGAACATCCTTTGATTGTAACAATATAATTCCAAAATAAAACTGGGAGCAAGATGTGAGGAAAAGTTATGTTTTAATTGAAAATTTTTGTTGCCGTCATCCTATAACACAACCTCAGGAAATGTAACCATCATCATAGTGAATTTGGCCAAATCTGAAGATACTTACATGTGGTGATTGGAGCTGTGAACAGACAAGTCAGATCTTTACACAAGCTGAAAAATGCCCCAGGTTTGCAAAAACATGTACCGTCTTTTTTAAAAAATAAAACCCAAAATGATAAAAGAAGCATCTGGAGCTTTAACAAAATAATTCCCAACCAGCTATGGCTGGGCAACCACAGCATCCCAGGCTAGGTTTCTATATATGGAAAAGGCATAGGGAGGGGTGAGCCCCTAGAGCCTAGACCCATGGTGGCGAACCTTTGGCACTCCAGATGTTATGGGCTACAATTCCCTTTCAGCCCCTGCCAGCATGGCCAATTGGCCATGCTGGCAGGAGTTGATGGGAATTGTAGTCCATAACATCGGGAGTGCCAAAGGTTCGTCACCACTGGCCTAGACCATCTTGCAGCCTCTGGACCATCTCTAATGTTGCTAGAAGGAAGTTTACACATCCTTCAGCTGTCTCCAGAAGCACATCCAAGTTCTCACATGCCATTTGGATCATGGGAATAACAACAGCCAGTACTGACATGCCAGACACAGGCACCTAAGGACCTTCACAGTCTGAGAGATAGTCAACCACTTGTCTGGACTGAGTCTTTCTGTACTATTTAAGTCTTATGAAACAAAGTGCAGAGGGCACACATCTGCTCCTCCAAACCCTCAAGCATAGCATGGGTTGAGTTCCAATGAGTGTTGATGTCACCAAACAGGCAGTGCTCCGGCACATCATGCCTGGTTCTTATGCAACAGATGGGCATCCTTCACACTGTGTGAGAAGTAACCTGTATGATGCCAGTATTTCTGGAGGAGATGCTGGAAGGCACATCACAGCATCCTTCCTGAGATTCTCTGCAGAAGCCAGATCCAAGGCATCCTTAACCATGAGGTGAAGAAGGTGGGCCTCATAGTAAAATCCCTTCAAGCCTAATGTCGTTGCCACTGACCTAATGTTTGTGCTGCCATTGGTTGTAGCAAAGATCTACAGGCATAGCCCAGATGAAGTTAAGCCCATCCAAGACTCAATGACCTTAGTGGTAGATACATCTGTACTTTATTTAGATCCAGATCTGTGTGTATTTAAATATCTGTGAATCTGTGAGCATATAGAAAGTGAAGCAAAGCATGAAATACCTGGGGAACACAATAACATTTTGTTTATCACTTCTCTTTTTCAACGTGCCATTGCATGTTTAGTCTCTGAAATGGTTATTTCTCTTTTTACAGTAGGGCTGAGTGCCTTGGAATTTTAAGAGACAACTGCCAAGGGTTGTTCTCATTTGAACCCAAGCATTCTAAAATAGAACATGAACAAAAGGGCCAGCCATTAATTGAACACTAATCTCTGTATTCTATGATACATCATCCTAAGAATGCTACCCCTAAAATGGGAATTTTATTTTTTTCATAAGTGATGGATTATTGTCCCATGCTGTGAATGTTCCAGTAAAAGTGTCCTTTTATACATCCTTCGTGATTACTAGCTCACAGAAGTATGTGTGGGGTCACTTCAGTGCTGTGGGAAAATGGAACAGTCCCCTTTTCAAATCAGTAGTGAAATCAGAAGCAAAGTATGCTCTGATTATCATAGGCATGTGTTTTAATGTTGCTTTCCTTAATTGGATATCCAGTATTTATCTAAAACAAATAATCTGGCACATTGTTCTCTCTTGACAGCAGCAAAAAGCTAAACTAGCCTCCCGCCCCAACTATTTTTAGTTTGATTCTTAATGTCAGACTTGTAATGCGAGCCACAATATTCCTGGATTCTCCTCTTATTACACTAGATTGTTGAGCATGCCTTGGAGTGTACATTTTTTAATAATTTCATTTTTCTCTCATAGGATTTTCAAGACTCCTCCCTTTAAAAGTTATACTTCCCACAGCTCTCCAAGGAACAGGAATAGCTATTAAATCAGTTTTAAGAATGTAGTGCCAAAATGTTTGTATCTTCAAGCAGACACATTCAGGAAAAATGTTTTGTATATCAAGTCCTCCTCTAAATGGCTTTTCATCCCAAGAGTATCCTGGCAGTATTGGGTAGGAGTGTAACAAGCATAGAATTTAGCAATGCTTATTTATGTTTTTAAAAGTGCCAGTACTTAACTGCCTGTGCATTTAGTCACACCCCCTGCAGTCAGTGAGTTGCTTTCTACTCCTGGTTTATCGGTTGCCCAAGACATCTCCCCTCCCCAGCTTCTGTTTTGAGGCCAGGTCGGCCATGACCAGACTGATCACTTATGCATGGCTTGGCCCATCCTTTCCCACATCCTTCATCCCTGCATGGTGCCCACTAATGACATCAACAGGTGTGATGGGATACTAGATTGGCTAATGTGGGCAGTAGGGATGCCAGCCACCAGATGGGACCTGGGGATGCTGAAATTACAGCTGATTTCCAGACTATAGGAATAAGTTCTGCTGGAGAAGATGACTCTTTGTAGAGAAGACTCTGTGGCATTGTACTACACTGAGATCCTTGTGCTCCCCATGCCCCACCCATAAATCACCAGGAGTTTCCTTACCTGGATTTGGCAACCCTACCATCCCCTGCCAGCAGCCAAGGGGACCTCGCAACCCTTGTGGGCAGTCATACACCTTAGATCCACCTGCCATCTTCTCTGCTGACCTCTGAACTGTGACCCCTAACGGCTGCCTCCAAAGTTATATGGTTTCAATAAAGTTTGTAGGTTTGGGGCTTACCAAAATGAGTCTGTTTCTGTGTATCTGTGTCTTGAACTCAAGTGTGCACATACACCCGCACAAACCTCTGTATCCTCCCCTCAGATGAAAGGGGAAAAAAGCATTGATAAGTACTTTGAGAGATCACTGGGATCACTGAGACCATCTTTTAACAATTGCCCCCCACTGAGGAAATACCCATTTATTAAGGAATTGTAAGATTCTTTAGCAGAAGCCCAAGCTCTAGATCATTTAGACCAAACCTATTCACATTGATTGAACCCCCAACTCTCATCATCACCATGTTTCTGTTGTGTAGCCATGCTTTCTATGATGGATATATGATGCATTGTCACCCCTGACATAGAGTTTCTGATTTCTCCCACTATTTCTCCTGCTATTGTAACATTGTTCATCCCGCCGCTTTATTTGTCTAAGAAGTAATAAAAAGCACATTTTAATTTGCAAGTTTCCACGATTTGTGAACCTTTGGGATTCATTCAATATATACACAAATATATTGATAGTTGTCCAATAACTTACGAGCTGTGTTAATATGACTCCTTCAACTCACAATGTTTATTCATAATAATATTAATCAGATTCTTTTTTGGATCATCCCACACATCAGACAGCTGGATAGAAGACGTAGTCAGTGTTTCCTACAGATTTCCAGCAAAGCTTTCCATGTTAAAATGAAGCATTACTTACGGTTGTCCTTGGTTTGCTTTTAGTTTTCAGACTGAACTACAGCATTTCTGACATAACTGAGAGAAACCAAGTTAAAAGCAGATTAAAGAAGTTTATCAGTCGAAGACCTTCACTGAAATCTTTGCAAGAGAAAGGCCTCATTAAAGGTGTGTTGTCTCTTTCTTTTTAAAAAGCCATTTGTAAGTGTGCTTGCTTCCTTAAAACTGATAATATGCCTGTTTTATTTATACCTATGTCGGGTATCAGAATGTAATTATGGTGATTTTCAAAAAGTTTAGGACATGCTTTGTCCCCATGTGGGTAAACCCACGGGAAAGAATTGGCATAGTCTTCAATGAATCTCCCACTCCACTAGCTTAAAGAAAAGTTACAGCTGGATGAATACTAAACTGGTAAGAATGTTAATACGCAAGACATAGGACTACGTGTCTGTGGAATGGACAGCGCCCCAGAAGAGCTTCATCAGTCCCTTCCATTGTGACCAACTATGCCCATTCATGACTTGATTATGCTTTCTGTTTAGTGTAACAAACCTGCTGCTGATTTAGAAGAATTCTTGTAACCAGATTTTATAGCTCAACCTTATGTTTGAAATGGTGAAAGATTATGATGTGTTCGGTTTGCTGTGCAATAAATATCTGGCCTTTCACTTTTCAAACTAGTTGAGATAGTTCATTCATAGAATTGAAGAGAACAAAGGGATACAATTAATTTCCTTAGCAGTGAACGATATGTAAGCTGAGATTAGTTTAAGACTAGTTGGAAAGATCTC
Source organism: Sphaerodactylus townsendi (assembly GCF_021028975.2). Classification (NCBI taxonomy): domain Eukaryota; kingdom Metazoa; phylum Chordata; class Lepidosauria; order Squamata; family Sphaerodactylidae; genus Sphaerodactylus; species Sphaerodactylus townsendi. The sequence continues at coordinate 46,375,671 of NC_059426.1, read as the reverse complement.
TCTGAACCTCAGACTCCCAGTAGACCAGTTTTCACACCTATATAAGACACTGTACGTAATCTTGAAGTTTGTGCGTCTAAACATCTTCTGTTTCCCCAAATAATAGTGCCTTCTCAAGCTAAATAGGCGTGCCTTTTTTGTTGCATCACTTAAGTGAGCCAGCCTGCTACTGCTGAGGAAATCCTCAGAAAGCAAGATGACAGCTGATCTGGGAAGTAGGATGATTCAAAATGAACAGAACATGCCCACACATTTGACAGATTTCAGAAAATGCATTCAAGACAATGTGCAAACAGAGGGCATCCTCTTATCTTTTTAAGTTTTCTGTGCAATGGAAGATCTGTACAGGGCTGCACAAAGGGTTCCTAGCCCCTGAGGTGAGGATGAAACCCCTGCTTATATGGAACTTCCTATGAACTTTTGAACCCATGCGTGATGAAGTTGCTTAACCAGGACGACTGTGCCCAAAAGAAAATACTTTACTATTGTACTTTTATGGACATGCCTGAATAACATCTGAAAAAATTGCGGTATTTAAGCAAGGTCAACTTTCATTTGGTCTTCTAGAATTCTGCTTGCAAAATTCACCCAGCCATCAGTGAGTGTGCTAAAACCACAACTGCTCATGCAAATTAGGTAGTTAAAGGCTCTTTTGCACCAGCTGTGCACAGCCTTAGCATACTAGATGTTCTGGTTGTTTTCCAGCAATTTGGAACTAATGGAAAGGCCTCAGCCAGTGCAAATTAGGGCAGCTCCATAGAGGAGGAAAATATGGCAGATTAAAGGAATAGAGTAAAGGTGGGGATTCATTTGCTTCCTGAATTTAACCAGTCCGATGAGTCTGCGAGTAGTGGTGCTGCATTGACTGCTTGCATTGGGTTAATTGTATTAAATCCAGTAGGATATTATTAATGTAATTATTTAATGAATGACAAGACATTTTGGTTCTCCTGAAGTTCAGTGGCATACTGACTGCATTGGAGGCAAATTTACATCAAGAGTGCAAAACTGCTGTGACACATGAACAGGACCAGATTTCTTTAATGTTTCTGGCCACCTGAATTCTAATGGTTTGGTTTGGTATGCCTAAATCTTACTTCATTCCAACCAAATCCCTGTCCAAACAGAGAAGTTACCTCTTTTGTCTGAAAAGGCATAAACTTGAAGCTCAGAAACAAAATCTTTAAAAAGAATTTAAGTGAGATTACTACTTCACTGCCCTTCAAATAGCTTAATGATGTGCAGGATTGCGATAAATGACAGAATCTTCTTGTTTGAAATCAAATGTTCAAATTTTATTTTTGCCTGCAAGTCACAGCCGACTTATGGCAACCCTATAGGGGTTTTAAGGAAAGAAATGTTCAGAGGGTGTTTGGCATTGCCTGCCTTGGTGCCATGACCATGATATTCCTTGGAGGTCTCCCATCCAAATACTTGGCAGGGTTGACCCTGCTTAGCTTCTGAGATCTGACAAATTCAGGTTAGTGAAGGCTACGTGATTTTAAATGCAAAATGCTTATGGTGCTTTCTGTGTAAACAGATTAGAACCACATTTCAGTGGGTATTATGAGGCAGTTGAGCTTGATAATGTATATGCCCTTTGTTCATATCTGGCTTCTCCACATATGCATCTTGACATTTAAGATCTGTTACTTTTGGAACATTTTCAAGTAAAGTGAGGTTTGTTATGCTACCAAATTGTCAGGATCTGTCCCATGCGCAGTTCCTGAGTGCAGAAATTAGTTTTTTTGTCTGGATGTCATGAACAGCATTGAAGCAGGCTTTACTGAGTTCCACTACACATTCCTTAGTTAATGTTTTCTCCATCCATCCATCCCTCCGCCCCTATCCCTCGGGATCCCAGCAGGGCGAAATCACTAACAACATTCCCAAGCAATGCAGAGTCTCCAAGGTTATCCCAGAGACAAGCGGGTACTGGCCGGCCCCCAAGGATGAGAAAGTTACTGTGCATCTAAAACAAAGAAACACAAGCCAGAGATCCCTGCCCTCCCACCTGTTGCCCCCCCCCCCATAATTTTGGGGCAAGAACCAGGGGAGAGCTGAAATGTTAACAGATCTTAACAGGGTCTTGACACAAATCCATTGGGCCATTCTACAACTTGTATGACTCAGGTGCATCGGAAAAACATAGCACATATGTATATTTGGTGTATGAAAACTGTGCATCCTATTTCCTTCACAATCAGCAGTTAGAACAACCCACTTTAATTTTTATATAGTGGTGCTGTTTAAATCACCAAGTGTGGTAGAATGTGGGTGGGGTCTGAATTCAGCAGAACTTACTTGCTTTTTGACTGATTCTTATCTACCCATGTGAGTTAGCATGTGAAGTCAGGTGTTTCTTTTTATTGAGCCTGAAATCCATGGGACCATGTCAGTGAAATTTCTGTTGCTTGCCCATCTGATGTCTTGAATTCTTCATTTCAAAATATCTTCAGGCCATTTGACATGGGTTTTATCCTCTGTATGCCCTGTGCAACGTCTGTCCAACCAAACTGCAAACTGCAAGACCAACTACCACCACCTATCCTCAGTGAACATCCCATTTTTGTTAAGTCCTGGCAAACTACAATAGATAGTGGGTGGTCTGAACGTGGCTTGGTGTATAACAAGTTGTGGTGCCCTATTGTACATCATCACAGTTTGTTTTGTTGAATATTAAAGAGAGGATCTCCATTGTCCTTTTCCCATGTAAATCAAAGGCACAGAAGGTCCTGATTTGAAATGTGGCATGGGAAATGAGAATTTTACTCTTTCCTCTTAATGGATTTTTGATCCCCAATGTCTCCCAATAGATGCCTGTTGAAGAAAAATTATAGTGTCTTTGTATGATGCCAATATATTGTTCCATTGGGACAAATATCAGATGAGGATTTAAGGTTATGGTAATTTAAGGTCATGGAAATGGTGCAGGTTGCTGATGGGTGACTATATCACTGAATCAAGGCTTCGCAGCTGCCTGATGATACTGCCTTGTGCCAAGTGAATCAGCAGGTCTGTTACAGTCAATATAGTGTGTTCTGATGGGCAGTCACTCACCAGGATCTCAGCAGAGGTTTCATCTATTGTATCGTCCTTCTGAGTAGATATGTCAAGGGCAAAATGTAGGCCCTTCTGAGTGAAAAACGGGTGTTCTACCATTAAGCCATGATCATGAATCTATAGTGTGGCTTGTATGGTTTGATCCCAAAAGAGTAGAGGCTAAGCTGTAATTTATTCACTTTGTTTCTCAACTTTTTTTGTTTGTTTAATAAAATGTAGCTGATGAATCTCCTTTGGTGTTACATAGGAATCAGATGTGATATTAACCAACAAATCCAGGTTCGTTAACATAACTTGAATCCATCTTTTAATGTGTCTCCAAAGGAAAAACAACAACAGCAAATGGATGTGTTTTCAGAGGGACTTGCTTTAGAATCCTGATTTACCAGCGTAATCTGGTTCTTATAGGGGGGTGGAGGATCTTGCATGTTCAATGCTCTGCCATGCTATTTCTGCTATTTTTAGCACTGGTTTTAGTAGCAATGGAATGTGTTGCAGAGAGAAAGCATGTTAGTTTCCTACCATGAAGTTTCATTAGGATTATGTTCCAGCCATGCAAATGAGTTAAGATTCGTTAGCAGAGCTTAATTCCAATCTCCAGTAAGTCTATGTGAAATGCTCATTTGATAAGGTTCCTTCATTGTCTTCAGTAGAGTTTATCCCTTAATCTGGTAAAATTGTATGAAAATGCAGTTGCACTGCCTACACTGACAGGGAGCACTTTTAAATGTTAATTTTGTTAAGGCTTGCATTAAAATATTTTTAAAGTAGCAAAATAGAACGTGACGTTAAAAGAGTTGGCCAAATTTCTTATCCTAGATTGCAACCTATTTAATTTTTATACATGGGTTTAGGTGTTTCAGAAATTGTTTATTGCCTCTCTCTCTCTCTCTCTCTCTCTCTCTCTCTCTCTCTCTCTCTCTCTCTCTGGTGTTAGAGAAAGGGGTAAGTTGGAAGAAGGAATGTTTGCACCTCTGGGTGAATTTTTTGCTCATATACTGTGGTGTTTTGCTTTTTTTATTTCGTTTCAAAGCTGTTGCCCCTTTTGATTAAGACTGTTTCAACTTTCTTGGCAATTGTATAGAATTGAAAGGGGCAAAAAGATTTTAAAAGTGAGAGTTTAAAATGTATTTATTTATATTTATTTACTTATAGCCTGAATTCCTTTCTGAGATTTGAGGCAAATTACAAAAATTAGCAATACAATAGAAACAGTATAAGACATAAAATAAACAAGGTAATGAGATTGGGTTATAAAGTGAGAAAACACTGCAATTAAAATAGTGTAAGAGCTGACAAAAAATGCAAAAACTGGATTACAGAAATTAGAAAGCAATGCACTAAAAGAATAGATACAACAAATGTGCCATAAACTGTATTGTTTGTTTCTTTGTGAAAGCGTCCTCCTGAACAATTCCATCTGTCCATCTAATAGTAATGGGTACCTAACCCACTCATCAAAATGGAGCCACACAGAAGTACTTTTCTGCAAAACTAGGAAAAGCAAGTTTGCAGAATAATATATTTTGTGTTTTTAAAATTTGGAGAGGGGTTAAAAAGCTCCCCATATGTCACAACAACTATAAGTATGCTGACATTGCAGAAACAGTTGGGGTTCTATGGTGTATTTTCATATCAACTCAAAAGACCCCACAAAATACAGTGGCAGAGGGAGTCAGAAGGAAGCATCAATGGGGAGTTAGAGCTTGGGCTTTCTTCTTTAGCTTGTCTGCTTCTCACCGCTCTTCTCTGGCAAACATACAAGGGGAAGGAAAGACAGTGTTTATAGGCAAGTGGCTGGCAGTATGGGAAGAACAACGAGAAGAGTTTGGATTTATACCCACCTTTCTGTCCTACAAGGAGACTCAAGGTAGCTTACAAACTCCTTTCCCTTCCGCACATGCAGAATAATGTACTTTCAATCCACTTTCAATCCACTTTGAAGCTGTGCAGAATAGCAAAATTCACTTGCAAACAATTGTGAAAGCGGATTGAAAGTGCATTATTCTGCATGTGTAGAAGGGGCCCTTGTGAGGTTGGTGGGGCTGAGAGAGTTCTGAAGAACTGTGACTAGTCCAAGGTCACCCAGCAGGAATGTAGGTGTACGGAAACATCTGGTTCACCAGATAAAGCTTCGGCCACTAAGGTGGAGGAGTAGGGAATCAAACCCGGTTCTCCAGATTAGAATCCACCTGCTCTTAACCACTACACTGTGCTGACTCTGAAGCAAGTGTGAGACCAAGGAGGTAATGTTCAGTGAAACAGTGTTAAGAAACAGGCATGAGAAAAGGTTAACATTTTCAATAATAAAATATTTTAGCATGCAATATGGAACATATGGTGTATTTTTGGCTCCAGAATCAAAGCATTTGTTATAGTCTTAGACTTTTTAAAACAGTATTGTTGAAGACTTTCACAGCCTGAATCAACTGGCTGCTGCGTGTTTTCTGGGCTGTGTGGCTGTTAGGTAGTTAGGAGCAAAAACTACCAGAACATGGCTACACAACCTGGAAAACCCACAACAACCAGTTTTTAAAATAAATCTTGTGGAAATTAGATCACTGCAATTGTGTTGACATGGGACACTCTTGTGTTATCATGGGAGGGGGATACATGTGTTTTCCTTTCTCTAGAATATATACATCTGAGTGTCAGTCCTGATGTTTTGAGTGATTATGTCATAAATGCACACATGAAGTAATCTAAGGATATGTCCTGTGACCAAAGGGGATGGGCAGGCAGTAAAACTAGAAGTGGGGAGCCAAGCAAGTGTTTGGGGGAAGGGAACAATAGGAGAGTGGGTGAGGGGATTCAGAAAGAAAGAGTTAGAATGGAAGGAAGGAGGGAGGGGAATGTAGATATTCCTTCCCATGAACATCCTTGAGATTGCCCTCTTTTTAAAAATTGTGTTTTTGCTGAAAATACTCAAAGCAGCACAAAGTATAGAATCAGAAATCACAATCAATATAATAAAGAGCAATTAGGGAAAAAAAACATTGGTAGATTCTGCAACCAAAAAATGAAATGTGAGTTGGAACAACAGCATAAGTTTTGATACTTTGTCCTTATTAGATACACTATGTGCAAAAAAGGCCTTGTATAACTACAAGAAAGGCCTTGTATAACTACTGTAAGTTGTGTGGACTTTATAAAAGACTATGATCCTGAATACAATTACCAGAATTACTTTCACTCATATGCAGTGATGCACTGGGATATGATGGGCTTGCTCCACTTGAGCTTTATGTACTAGATTATATTTGTAGTGGGGCCTATATACATCTAAGAATGTGCAAGTAGAAACATAAATGAATTTAGAGCAGTTCCACTTGTGCAATATCTTGTGCAATGCTTTCCTCACTATATCTGATAGTGCCCAGAAATTAGTGTCAAATCTTGCACAAGCAGAGTGACAGTTCAGGATATGCCAGTGTGAGAGAGCCATTGTAATGTAGTGGTTAAAAAAATCAGATTAATATCTGGAAGACACAGGTTTGAATCTCCACTTACAAAAGCTCCCCATGAAAGCTCACTGGATGACCTTGAGCCAGTCACACACTCTCGGTCTAAACTACCTCTCAGGGTTGTTGTGATAGAGGATAATGATGTAATCCGCTTTAGTTCCCATTGGATAGAAAATAATTAAATACATTAAATAATTTTAAATTCATTTAATTACATTTATATCCCACACCTTCCCTGGCAGAAACCAGGCTCAGGGCAGCTAAGTTTAATAGCGCAAGCGGGCTGGCATGACGTTTTTTTTGCACTTGCATGAGAGTCCCACCATATGTTGAAATATTCCAGTGGATCCAAGCCACTGAACACAAAGTGCTTAGGATTGAACTGCATGACATACATACCATAAAACGATCTGTATCTCATGAACAGAGTTTATCCATGAATTCTGTGTATATAACCCACTATGAAAATATAAAGTTAAGTGTACAAATATTAGGTTGTGGCAAGATGGGCATGCCATGGGAGCAGATAGAGTTAATGCAGCCAGTATTCATGACACAGGACCCATTGAAGTTAAGTGATAGGGTTCAGTTACAGTACCAATAAGCCATAGATAGTTGTCTGATAGGAAACATAGACAAGATTGCTCCTGAATAAGTTCTACTGATTTCAGGCGTGATTTTCTTACCATAAATGGGTTTGTTTATTGCGTTATTTCAGTAATAGCCTGCCTCTAGTCTCTTCAAGCTGCCTAGTAGCATAGAGTCATAAAATATTAACATTGCCCCCAAATTCTAAAAAGCAGTCAGCAAAATTAATCAGATACCACAGCAGTTGCTGGTTAGGGTCATAATTATTTTCAAGATTTTTTGTCTAATGATGGTAACAATTTAACAGATTATCAGCAGGAAAAATAGTAGCTTCACAGATTTATTACAGTTATTTAAAAAGTAGCTGTGTCAAGTAGACAATGTAATTTGATTCAGATAGGTGGATGACATTCATTTTCTTTTATTTAAAATATTTATATGCCACTTTCCTGTTGTGCACTCAGAATGGTTTGTCATACCTCAAGGGTCCAAGTGTTTTGAGGGCTACATCAAAATGATGTTACATGATAATCTGTATACTAATAGTGAAGGTGAAATTTAAGGATACTTAAATCTGGTGAATTGAACTATGAACAGGCAAGATACATCTTCACGCAAACCTGAAAAAGGGCCCTGGTTTGCAAACCTGAAAAAGGGCCCTGGTTTGCAGAAAAATTAAAACAAAACATTGAGAGGTTTAAAAGCCCTGAAAATGATAAAACGAGGTCCTGTAGCTTTAAGCAGTGGATCTGCTCAATGGCTATTGCTATGCAACCAAAGTATTCCAGGCTTAGGTAAAGGACAGGAAGGGGGCAGATCCCTTTTCGGGCCTATGTTGGCCTTTGAGGAAGGACTCATTGGGACCAGACCTGGCTAGGGTTGCCAGCTCCAGATTAGAAAATTCCTGGAGATTTTGTGATGGAGTCTGAGGGTGGCAAAGTTTCAGGAGGGGAGAGGTCTCAGCCGAATATAATGCCATAAAATCCATTTGCCAAAGCATCCATTTTCCTCCAAGGGGACAGACCTCTATCATCTATAGTTCAGTTGTATTTTTGTGAGATCTAGTCTAGGCCGTATACTTGGAGGTCAGCAACACTAGGCCTGGAAACAACCTTTGGGTGACTTGATACCACCCGTCTTGCATGACTCAGCTAGGCCTGGCTGCTTGCTACTTTATGAAAACCAGCTTATGAAAGCCAGTATGGTTTAGCAGTTAGAGCTTCAGAGTAATGTCTAAGAGACCCAGGTGGAAACTCCCTGAGTGATTTTGGACCACTCACTTTCAGCTGAACCTACTTCATAGGGTAGGCAAAAAGGAGGAGAGGAGAATAATGTAAGCTGATTTGGTTCCTACTGAGGAGAAAGATGGGGCATAAATGTAGAAAATAAATAATAAATACAGCTGAAGATGGGAGGTAGATAGAAGGTAGCTTGGTGAATGGCCGAGAAGAAGAGAATGAGACAGGGAAGAGGGCATGGAGGTTGCCAGAAGAAGGCAAAGAGGAAATAACTTTGGGAGATACAGGGGATATTTATGTACTCTCCACAAGTCCTTGAGGATTTCTGGCATTGCAAGTGGGCCTGGCCAAATGGCTGGCACCACATAACTGGTCCATAGTTTTCCTAGCTTAAGGCAGTTGAAGGGGGAGAGGGAAAGCTTAAAACAAAGGGGCAGATAAAGGTAGGCAGGCTGTTGGGTAGGAAGTGGATAGGGTTGCCAACTCTAGATTAGGAGCGTGTGGAGGATGGGGTTTGAGGAGGAGAAGAACCACAGATTGATATAATGCCATAGACTCTACCCTCCCAAGTAACCCTTTTTTCTAGGAGAACAAGGTGGGCTTTGGAGATCACCCAGAATTACTACTGATCTCTAGGTTCCAGCGATCAGTTCTCTTGGAGAAAATGACTACTTTGGGCTCTGTGCCATTATATCTTTCTGAGGTTTCTTTCCTCCACAAGCCTTGCCTTTCCAAGGCTTCACCCCAGGGATGGAGGGAGAGGGAACTGTGCCTGGGGCACAACCTGCCCGCATGCCCCCCTTGCATGCGCCTCACCCAATGGCCCCAGCCTGCCCCACCCCTCGCCATTCCGTCCACGGCACGCCTGTGGGAGTGGGGTCTGGTGCGATTTTCCACCCCCACGTGACACCAATGGCGTGTGCCTGGGGCATGGTGCCCCCCCCCCAGCCCTGTTGCATCTTCGCCACCACTCCCAAATCTCAGGAATTTCCCATCCGGAAGCTGGCAACCCCAAGGAACTGATTGCTGCAGTTGGGATATCTGTTGTGATTCCAAGAGTTCTCTGGGTCCCTCCTGGAGGATGGCAACCCTAGAAAGAGAGAACAAATCAGGAAAAAGCAAGAGGCGATGTGGTCTTTCAGGAAAGGTAGAGGAAATAGCAGGAAAGGTAGAGGAAATAGCAGGGAAATGAGATGTCTCCCTCAAGTCCTCGTGGGTTCCCATTTGTTAAAACAATTGAGCTAAATGAGTAAAACATTGTTCTTGTATAGGTGATTCAGAAGCTTCAGATTTTTAACAGAGGAGCATATGAGTCTTCCTATCCCTACCATTCCCTTTCTCCTTCACTAGTACCACCTCTTCATCCTCCAGATGAGACTGGAACTTCATGCCTGAGAGTAGTGCCACAGCCTCATCGCCACAATGGGGTGAAGGGTGCTTTATTCACTTTCTCCAGCCAAAAAAGGAAGAAGCTGCAGTGTTAGCCAGGGAGGGAGCACACCCATTAGTGGAGAAGATCGTGGATGGCTTGAACCAGCATTAAAATACTTGGCAAGCTCGGCTGCCTGTTCCATTACAAAATTGGTGAGATTTGTCTGGTACTCCTCTTACTGTTTCATGTGCAGCTTTGCTCAAAGGCAGTGGCTTCAATCTCACCATAAATTTCCTGTGAATGGGGAAGGGGCAGTTTTCAGTTTAGATTCCCAATTTGCTCTCATGCTGTTTCTCAATGTCCCCTGTATCCCTGGAGCAGCATTTCAGGAAGCATTTGGGATTATAGGGGAAGAGAGAGGATAGAAAGTCCTCTTCATTGACGGAAATGCCTTCTGTTATTGGAGATTTACTGCAAGATCCCAGTCATGGCCATTTATGGAAGTCTTAGTTCCCAGGTTTTGTCAGATGCCTCTCAAGAGGAATAAAAACAAGCAAAAATTCAGACAACTCCTTTTCAATCTACAAAGAAAATGAACCGCCCAGAATTACAAAATGCACCACTTGATAGTGTGGTCTGCTTTCGCAAATAGCTGAGAGCAGTGAAAATGTATGCAGGGCCTTGATTCTGTGATCTTGTTCTGAGTTCTATTTTACCATCCTGTATAGCAGTTTTTCTTTCTGAAAAACAATATAATAAAATAGATTGTGCTGGATTGTGAATCCTAAAATCAAATCCTCTATCAGCGCTAAGCTACACAATGTGTTTGCGGTGAGAGGGGGAATCAAATCCATACCCACTGACTTGCTGTATCTATATGTACTGCTTCAGAGCTATGTAAAATAACTTATTGATGGGGCCATTTCAGCACAGTATAGCATGCCCCCATTCTGAACTGACTCCAGGTGATTTTTAAAATGACATTTCCCACAGTTGCTATACGGCTACAAGGACAACAGGTTGAGTTCTGTTTCCTCAAAGGACTCACCAAAATCCATGTTGTGTGGTTGGGCATTCAGTTGTGAAGAATATGGAATAGACTAGAAAAATGGGATATCTCAGCCTAACCTATTTCTCGCAGTTATTTCAAGGATTGAATGGATTCACTTGTGTGCACTGACCATAGATCCTTGGAAATGTTTATATATGTTTATATAATTAAAATATTTATATCCCACCTTCCTGTTGGCTCAGAGTGGTTTCCTCGCTATTAAGTATTACAGATTAAAACCAAATAAATGAATTTATACATATTCGTTTTCGTGCTATTTTCAGCCAGTTAAAAATGGTAACTTAGATAAACTGCAGTATTGCTTGTGTCAATTTAATTTGCTTTATAACAGTAAACTTTCCTTCGTGAACTTGATGGGGCACTTGAAGCTAGGTGGGCCATTCACCGCCACAATAATCGTACTGTTATATGCCTCAGACCTTCTGAATGACTATCTCATGCCCCCCTCATGTCTCCTTTAATATCCGTATACAAAGCTGTCATGTTCTCTACTACCTCAAATGGTTGGTTTTTTATGAGCATATATCAGCAATGTGTAACATGACCTGTGTTGCTGAGCGCATTGTGAATATATTGCTCGTCTTAAAAATGGTTGTTGGTTTTTTTTTCATAGTTTGGTATTGACTAACTGTCAGTGTTTGATGTATGGTTTACCAGCCTGATGTAGACTTATGGTTAGAGCTTAACTTGTTAGTTCTGCTTTTGCAGCCAATTCAGAATAACTACAGATGCCTCAAGATATTAAAATTGACTGCTCAAATGGACTCAGTGTGGGAGTTTCATTGGTTTTAAATTGATAACAGCTGAAGGAGTGAATGATTAAAGCTGTATAAGGGCATAGAATGCAGCTCTGTTTTTCCTTTTCCTTTTTTTTTAACAACTTCTTGTGAACAGCTTTTTGTATGGGAATTTTCTTTACCATAGTAAAAATACTTCATTACTTGATTTTTTAAAAAAAATGATGAACAAGTACATTTCTGAATCCTGAGAAACTGGAATAAACTTTGAGAGGATGAGGCGGGTGTGTATTCAGAAGGGAGCATTTAAAGTTAAGTAGCATTCCATAAGGTGGTAATTGTATCTATTTCCCAGACATTTGAGCTAAATAAGCCAGATAGAAAACATAAACTGTCATAACAAGAGGTTTGGAGTGTTGTGTACATCTCCTCTTACCATCGCCACCCCTTCCTCTGTTATAAAAAGTGGCATTCTAAAGAGCTTTTTTGTTCATAAATCAAGCAAGGTCCCTTTGCTTTCTTTATTCTCTTGGGAGCAGTTATTGTTTTCATTATCAGGGAAGATGTTCTGGTTGCTTTCTTGTCATGGCAAGCTTTCAACATTTATACATAGAACAGAGAAACATGTTTACAGAACTAATCTTGATGTCTTTAAAGATGGGAAGAAAAATGAAGGATGTGAGCTTCTAACAAATCACCCCATTTGTAAACATTTTAAGCGTTCTCTAGGTTAAGAATTGAGGAAGTGAAAACCTGCAAGCTGCATCTAGACCCCTCTTAGAAGCAGCTTATCTGGACCACACTGACCTAAACAACTACCACCCAGTGGACAACATGGGGGGGGGTATGTGGGGGGTAAATAGGCTTCATGTGGTTTTGGATGAGGCAGATTATCTAGACCCATTTGGATTCAGCCCTGGGTTAGGGATGGAAACAGCATTGGTCACCCTGATTGATAATCTTCATTTGGGAAAGTGACTCTCTCAACACATACAACAATATCAACCATGGTATCCGTCTGGAGAGGCTGGCTGAGATGGGCGAAGGGATGAATTGGTTCCAATCTTACTTGATTGGCCAACTCCAAAAGGTGGTGCTCAGGGACTGCTCTTCAGCCCTGTAGCATTTATGCTATGGGATTCCATAGGGCTTTATCTGGGAGAGATCATAAGGGGATTTGGAGTAAAGGTTCCACCCAAACATGGATGATTCCCAGCTCTGTTTCTTCTGTGTATTGTCGAAGGCTTTCACGGCCGGAATCACTGGGGTGCTGTGTGGTTTCCGGACTGTATGGCCATGTTCTAGCAGCATTCTCTCCTGACGTTTCGCCTGCATCTGTGGCTGGCATCTATCAGATCCTCTGAAGATGCCAGCCACAGACAAATGCTGGCTAGCATCGAGGAAAATGCTAAACTACCGACCCCAACCTATTCCCACACAGCACCCCATCTGTTTCTTCTTTTTAACTGGGTCAGGTGGGTCTGTGGAAGTCCTCATCAGGTACCTGGAGATTTAAAGACACCTGAGGCTCTATCCAGACAAGACTGAGATGCTGTTGGTCAGTGATAAAATTGCTTCGGGACTTGTGCAGTCAGCCTCTCACTGAATGAGAGGTTCCTACTTTGGCAGTGCTGCTGGATCCTGTGTCCTCCATGGCATGTATTGCTTTTTACCCATTTTTGCTAAAACTCAAGCTACAGTTGTTCCTCAAAATGCATGATCTGGCAGCAGTGATCCATGCTCTGATTGTATCCAGGTTGGATTACTGCAGTGTGCTCTATGGGAAGCTGCCATTGAAAATGGTCCAACTTCAATTGATCCAAAATGCAGTCGCCTGGCTACTGTCAGGAATGGGATGTAAGGAGCATATCATTCTGGTGTTGCAAGATCTGTGCTGGATGCCCAGTTATGTCTGAGCATAATTTAAAGTGCCAGTGCTTATTTTTAAAGCCTTAAAATAGCTTTGGTTTAGGAATCATTTCTTCTCTTAAGGTTCAGCATTAGATGTTTAATGTTTCTATTAGTGAAGACCTGTCTCACAGACACTTTCCACCTTCAAAGGCATGGTGGGAAGCAACCGGAGACAGAGAATTTTCTGAGATGGCACCTTGCCTGTGGAATGACCTACCATGAGCCTTGCCTGACAGTTAAGAACATAAGAAGAAAATATAGAAGGCTTTCACGGCCGGCATCACTGGGGTGCTATGTGGTTTTCGGGCTGCATGGCTGTGTTCTAGCAGCATCCTCTCAGCATTTTTATTTATTATTTATTTATAGAAAATTATATCCCCCTGTCTGATCTCACAAGGGCTACCAAAGCAGCTGATGAATTGAAACCTATGTAATAAAATCAGAACTCTTAAAAACACACATCACTACACCATTTAAAATAGAGCTATAATAATACAGATAGAAAAGCAACAATTAAAATATTTGTCGGAAAGGGGGTGATCACTGAAGGGAATGCAAGATGAAAGAAAAAAAAAGTATTTACCTCCTGGCAGAAGGACAGACAAATCTCTCTACGGAGAACATTCCAGTTTCCCCCTAGCACTGGATTTTAGAAGTTCTGTGTTTCTGAATATGGAGGTTTCCTGCATTACTGTATTTTAGACACCTGGCCAAACATTTCAGTTTACCTGGACTTTTAATTAGGGGGTTGATCTTTTAGCACCATCTATATACCGTTTTCTACCTGGCAAAGGCTTTTCTTGATCTGATAGAGTACTCCATCATTTGCAGAGACCTTATAGCATACACATATGGCCTCACATTACTCACTGATTGGACTTCAGATGTTGTCAGTGACATCAGCATGTAATCAGATCTGACTAACTAAGTAGCATTGTGATGTCATGGCATACAGTACATAATTCATGACTACAGATATGTAGCGGCAATATTGTAGCTAATGAAGTTAAACTGAAGTGCAATTATTGCTACCGTAGTTGAAAACTTTCCCTAATGCTCTGCTGTGATGACGGGAGATTCTTGACTAGCTAAGACTATTCGATGAAAAGCAGATGATAGTTGAAACGACAGCAGTAAATAGGATTGAGAAAAGGTGAGCATTCTCAATAAATTTAAGTGTTTTCCTATGCGGTATGGAATTAATGTCATATATGTCATAAGGCAGAAAGGTGAGATACAAATTCTGTTAAAAAAAGTAAATAATAAAGTATTTTTAGCCCTTAATCAAAACATCCATCCTTGCCTTGAACTCTGTATAAGCAAAACTTATGGAAATGAGATGATCACAATTGTGTTAACATGGGGCACTGTAATAAACTGGAGACTTTTTTTTACCTTATAATATATATATGTCCATCCAGGTTTTTTGAATGATTGTCATAAACCCTGTATAGATGGAGACTGAGGACTGGCATGAGTATGCTGGCCCTTTTTCTGACTTCTGTGTAATTATCAAGTCATCTAGATTTATATGGAGCACCTTATTCTTAAGTGAAGTGTACCCCTAAGTGAAGACGCAAGGGATAATATGGATTAAATTAGGTTTATTGAAAGACTGACAATCAAAAACCTATGAAATGTCAAATTAACATCTGCTGCTCCCCAATCAGAGTGAGCAGATTCTAACACAGGTGACCCAAACCTTTTTGAGCCTGCAGAAGCAGTTGATATTCTATTATAGCATGGTAGTTGCAGCCACAAATGGATGGCAGAAACTGGCTGCCACAGGAAGCAGAGCCAGCCACAAAATGGCTGCCTTTCATCCCTGACCTTCTTGCAGCTCCTTTGCTCTAACTAACCTTCTAATGAGCAAGCAGATTGGTTCCCCCCCGCCCCCAGCCCTGCCCAAGAGTTACCTGTTTCTCTGACCTCATTTCTAAACTGCTGGGTTTAGACATTGAGGTTGAAACCCCAAATCTGTCAAACCAGTCTATTCTATTTCCTGGAAAAATAAAATTATTTGAGAAAGGATTTTCAAAGCATTCATAACGTGTTGGAAGATGAAATATAGTTCCCTTTGGGAGGAGAATGTAACATAGCCCACTTGAGAGCCCTGTGAGAAAACTTGAGAGCCCTGTGAGAAAACCAATCTAAGGGTTAATATGCCACTCCTCAGTGTTGTGCAGGCTACTATATGGTTAGTTATCCATACTCTCCCAAGATCATTTCATTGTTTGCCAAGAAACATTGATTACAGAAGCCCTATCAAAGGACTCTGCCCCAATTTTCAAAGTGTCATGTTCTGCTGGAAAGATATGTGGAGACTATCTCTTAGTTTAAATGATGATCTTATAGCCACATTGTTTAAACATTTTAAACTGCCTCTATTGAATGGTTTCCCTCATAGGTTTGATTCATTTTGATTCTGCTGACAAAGTTCCCATTACAGAGTGCTCTTTTCATAATTTGTCAAAAATATAGAGCAGAGATGAAGGAGGATAAAGCTAATTTGTAATCTGAGAGCACTAACCTGGTTATGCTGACAAGCTTCGTGACAAATGCCCTCGGCTGGCCAGAGGTTTTAAGTTATGAAGCTCAAAAAAAGCTGTATTATGAAGTTAAATGCAAATTCATTTTGTAAACAACACAATTTACAAGTGTTGTCAAGGGTCAGGGCTAATTTTTTTCTTATCAAAACACCGTATTTCCCTTACAGTGAAGCAAAAATATCAGCTTACATGTGAGATGTCTGCTTCATACAAAACCTTGGAAGAAATACTATGGGAAAGGAGAGGGGGGGAGATGGGGGAACTGATCATCTAAGCTATAGTAACTGTAAATAAGCAGTACTGAATCTCATCAAAAAATAATAATTCTTAGCTTACTCAAGGACCTAAAAACCATTAAAAACACAATAGTTATGGAACTTAATAAGTAGGTACCTAAAAGAAACCTATGGAAGAGAGGGAATCCCAGTAAGGGCAGCAGCTCTCTCAACTCCTTTGCCACTGTCTCATTTACTAATAGCACAGTTTGTCAATTTTGCTGGGATGGCAGTGGCCGTGCATTTCTTGGCTTCCCCACCAGTGCCTCACTTGCTGACTCACTGTGCTCCCATGCCTCAGTAACTGGCTACAGTGGTGGTTCCTTTCTCAGCTTCCCCTTCTCGATTTCTCAGTTGCTCCACCTATCTGCAACATTCCCTTTGTGGGAAGTTTGTAAGAAGAGCTCTCCTTTTGTGTTCATGGTGGATTTATCAGTTCACACTGAGATTTAGACCTCCTCTTGCATTTTCTTTCTGCGCTGTGGTTCTCCAGTTGTTAATCTTTTCCTCACTAAAGAGTGCTGCACTGCATATTGATGTAAGGAGCCATGAAACAGTGGTGTAGACTTGGTGCCAAACAACATGGAATGTTGGAAATCTGTTATTAGACCACTGATACGTTAATTTATTTTACTTCATTTATAATTTACCTCTCTTCCCAATGGGCACTCCAAGTAGCTTACATAATTTTCCTCTCCTCCATTTTATACATTAAAAAGTATGGGGGGGGGGGAATTCCTGATGTAGATTGGAGCTGGGGAATTTAAATATCCAGCCCCTGTCATTTTCTTGATTGAAAATGACCTCTCAAATTGTTTTAAGCTCCAGTTGAGAATAAGATGGGCACAGTATGGATACAGGAAACAGAGTTAACCTCCCTTTCCTCACCCCAGAGTCCCAGTCCATACCTGGTATTTATGACTGCTTTTGAAACTAAACTACACTGACGCTTAGTCAAATTTAGCAATCACAGACTGAAAATAGTTAAGATTACCCCCGCTTTTTCATATTGTGCATTGCTTTTTGAAACTATTAGGTTCATTCCGCACATGCAGAATAATGCATTTTCAAACTGCGTTCAGTGCTCTTTGAAGCTGTGCGGAATGGCAAAATCCACTTGCAAACAGTTGTGAAAGTGGCATTATTTTGTGTGTGCAGAAGGGGCCTTAGTTTTCTAAAACAGAAGCCTGAACATTTCCTCACCCAAAATTAGGATGGAACAATCCTTGAGCTTATGTGTTTTTTACTCCCTCCCCTCTCTGTATTTTCCTTCTCAGTTTATTGCCCACTTGCAAAGGATCTCTCCATCTCTTGGATGTGCATTTTAAAGTGGTTAGGGGGCTTGAGTGTGTCGGTGAAACTGAGATGAACACCATTAGGAATTGTCAAAAGTCTAAATTCCTAGCAGAGTCACCCAAGACAGAATGGTCAAAACTGAGACACCAGACTAAAATCCATCAACTCTCTTCAGAAATGCTTGCCTACACACCAAGACTGCAAAGAGGCTTCAGATTGTGGCTTGCAAACTTTGTTTTGAATATTATCTAATTTGGAAGCAATGATATTAACTGGAGGGTGGTGGGTGGAGAACACTATCATACGATTAGTTCCTTAAGCACCAACCATGATTTGGTGTTGTATGCAAATTCTTCAAGCTAATCCAGGGAAGAATCATCAGGCTTTAGACTGAAGATTTAAAATGTTTAAAAAGTTCAAAGTCATATTTCAGTAACTCCTGGCCCAATCCACTAGAGTAAATTATGACAAAATTCAGTTAGAAGCAATCTTTGCAATGAAATTATTTAGTCATAACTAAGTGTAATAATCAAGAAAAATGCAAAAACCTTAAAAATTAAAAGGTTAAAATGAGGAAAAATTTTTAAAAAATATTTCCTGTATGTAATTTGTGGCAAACTTACAATACTTGAATCAACTGAAACACTTCCATGGGGACAACAATTTTACCACCTGTCTTCTGTAAGTCTACTTCCTTGCATATGTATAAAGTGTCCCTATGTCTGTGCTGCTCTTTCAGTCTGGTGTTCTCTTTTGCCCTCACTAGATCAAGTTTTTGGTTCCTGTTTAAAAAATCTGTGTGAACATGATGGCTCCATGGTCCCACCATTTGTAAAGCTGTGCGTAAAAGCTGTGGAAAAACGAGGTGAGTAACCTGCCATCATTTTTTCTAATCTTTTTTCCCTCACTTTTTCATCTATCTTTACAACTGAGGCTGTTCAATTAACAATTCTAGTTTACTGTTCAGGGAACCTCTGGAGCAAAAAAATACTTTTGCATAAAATCCATTTTTTATTTCCTACCCATCTCTTTCTCCTACCCATTTTTCTCACCTTCCACCTATTCTTGTAGTTTGTTTTGTTTACTGTAGCTTGTAAGTAACCATTTTAGGTTTCTTGCCAGTTGTAATTGCTAAATGTGTGTGATTTTTTTCCTTGTTTACTGGCCCAATTTAGCTCAAATTACTTAACCGGTAGACTGAGATCGATTGATCTTGGGATTAATCTGGGTCCATACTTGTAAAGGAGATCTCCAGAGAAGACTTTGCAGAAGAAGACAATGGCAAACCACTTATACTTGGTCACTTGCCTTGAAACACCTCCAGGGTTGCTAGTCTGTTGTGACCTTATGGCACTTAATATACACAGACACAGAGACCATTCTAATTTAGTTACCTTCCCTATTTTGTTGCTACTTTTCTTCCATCCTTCTGCAGACATAGACCAATTCTGCACTGGCGCTGTGCCTCCCAGGGAGGGTACGGTTCCTGTGGGACAGAGATTTCCGTACTGATGCTATCCAAGTTGTGGTGCCAAAGATCCTAGAAGCCCCACAGTTAGCAATAGGGGGGATACCCCAATGTTTCCCACCCACTTCACGGTTTCTGCTCCTTCTGGGTGACTTCCTGTCAAAAGTCAAGAACAAAGGTTGCCTTGGGGGGGGGGGGGTAATCTCTTTAAACATTATATCTATATTTATTATATCAATATCATTCAGGCTGCTTTCATCGCTTTTGTATTTTAGGAAAATGCCAACTATCAATCCCTGCAAGTAGTGGGTGAAAAAAACGAATGTAGACCTCCCCTCCGCACTCCCCGCATTTCCCTAAAATGCAAAAGCAATGAAACCAGCCCGCACCATATTGATATGAGAAATGTTGATATCATGTTCAAAGGGTGTTAAAAAACAGAAAAAACAATCTTCTCTATTGGCTTTTGACGAGGGAATGACCGGAAGTGGAAGCAGGCAAGTGTACAAGCCACGTGGCAGGCATTGGAGCACCTTTTGCCACCAGAGGGAGAGAGAGCTTGCTGTGCAAACCAAATAAGATAGCAGTTATACAAAAGACAAACACTTTATTTGTGGTATAAAAAATGGCCATTGCCATGAATTTATTGGCATGACAGAATAGCAAGCGTAAGGCGCAGCATGGGGTCTGATCCTTGTGTTGGGCAGTCCAGAAGGCTGTCCCCCAACCGGGGTTCCTCAAACCCACCTGTTTGAGGAAATGAAACACGAATCGTTACCTGGCAGCAATGTGCAGAAAATATCAAATGGGTGGTGGACCGCTGCCTGAACATTTCCCCCATTTACTGTGGGGCGCAAGCCAGCTCAGCCCACGCCTGGGCGTTAAGTGCCATGGCTTGCTCCACCCCAAACCTCGTAAGGAGGTTCCCAAAATGGTTAGCAGGCAGCTAACCTGGCCAAGGATCAGTCCCCCATGCGCAAACCGCCACAGAGCTGGGCTATGCCCTGCTCTCGCCAAACGCCCCTATTCTATCAGTCAATTGTACAATTCCCACCTCAGGCTGTGGAGCCAAAGGTCCATTCCCCACTCCAAGAGGTGGACCCCATCTTTCCTTTAGAGAGCTTCCCATTGCAGCCAGGCAAAGAGGGCCTACACGTGGCCCGCCCTGGCTTTAAAGACGGTGGGCGGCAACGGGGTCTGGCATCAGAGCCACGTGACCCGTTCTGCCCCTCACGGCCAATGGGGCTGGGAAGGAAATGCGGTGCCCTTCCCCTGGCAGCAATGGCGGCCCAGATGAGTCTGGTCCGCTTCTTTCACGTTTAACCAAGGAAATGCAAGGAGACCCCATTGCAAAGGCACTGTGTGGTTAGGAGTGTCATGGAGAGTGCTCCATGCATAGTGGGCTATAGTTTTTTTCAGTCCTTTATTCCATGTAATTTTCCATAGAAGATGAAATTACCCAACAAAAGTTATATATATTATCACTTTTATAAAGCTTTATCCCCCACCCGCTGCATATTTGCAACCTCTTCAGGGGATCTAGGGAATCATATGCGAGACACAGATGTTTTTAGAATAAGTATAGGCAATCTCATTGCCTAGAATTTTCTGAGTGAGAGTCTAAAATCAATAGAACCACACCAACAAAATAACCATGAAGGTAATCATAAAGCAAAACATTGTTTTTATCTCATCATTATCTGGCATTACTTTGAATGATATAATAACATTGGTGTAGAATTATCTAATCTGGGAATTCACGTTTTACTCGTTTAGCAGAGAGAATTGGGAGAATTATAATTCACAGAACGTTATATAGTATGAAATAAGACAGTATCAAAACAGAAATAAGCAGCATAGCTGTTGAAAGAAAGGAACATATTTATTAAACAAATCCCCCTTTACAGCCTGAATAGTTTTAGCTATGAAGAAAGGAAAATATGGAAGAAAATATAGAGGTCAGTTGCTCAGAAAATTGGCTTTATTTTCACAACAACTTTATGGTTTATGATACGTATTGTGGCAAACATTTAAAAATTGCTCAGTATGTTCAGGTCTAATTTTATTATATATGTATTTAAGATGAGGTTTGTTTTTTACATTCACTGTTCTCAATCATTTACCTGGGAACTGTTTTGCAGATTCCCACAGGGACCAAGGTGGGATGTGACACAGACTGACCTTGCTTGGCCTAGCAGTGAGTCTACCTATCAGTCCGGGAGGTCTCTGCTTATGTATGATTTTCCCAGCCTCCCTGGCATTCTTTGACCTCCTTCCTGTGCCCAGCCAATCAAGCTTATTTTGGCCAGGCAGAAGGAAGGGCCCTGGCTGGGGTACCTCACCAGAAGGTTTTTCCCTCCAGTTTGCCCAGATAGGGTATTAACTTCTGCCATTCTGCTGACCCCTCAGTTGGCCTCTGATACAATAAAATATATTGATGCAGTGAAACAATAACATCACTTAACCAAACATTAGCCAAAAGAAGAAACCCATCTATAATCATCAAACTATAATCAACAGGTAACAAATACCTTGATCACTAGAAGCCTGTCTGAATCTTTAAATCTTTCATTGAATCGAGGGCATGCCAATCAAATTTGCGGATGACACCAAATTAGGAGGGGTAGCTAATACGCCCAGAGGACAGGGTCAGAATTCAAAATTATCTTGACAAATTAGAGAGCTGGGCCAAAACTAACAAAATGAATTTCAGCAGGGAGAAATGCATGGTACTACACTTAGGCAGAAATAATGAATTGCATAGATATAAGATGGGTGACACTTGACTTGGCAAC
Source organism: Sphaerodactylus townsendi (assembly GCF_021028975.2). Taxonomy (NCBI): domain Eukaryota; kingdom Metazoa; phylum Chordata; class Lepidosauria; order Squamata; family Sphaerodactylidae; genus Sphaerodactylus; species Sphaerodactylus townsendi. Next base: position 46,353,843 of record NC_059426.1, on the reverse strand, counting down.
AGTACATGTGAAAGAGATCTGGGAGTCTTGGTAGACCATAAGCTGAACATGAGTCAACAGTGTGATATGGCAGCTAAGAAAGCCAATGCAATTCTGGGTTGCATCAATAGTTGTATAGCATCTAGATCAAGGAAAGTAATAGTACCACTCCATTATGTGTTGGTCAGACCTTACCTGGAATATTGTGTCTAGTTCTGGGCACCACAATTCGAGAAGAATATTGACAAGCTAGAGTATGTCCAGACAAGGGTGACCAAAATGACAAAAGGTCTGGAATCCATGCCCAATTAGGAGAGACTTAAGGAGCTGGGTATGTTTAGTTTGGAGAAGAGAATGAGAAGAAGAAGAAGAAGAAGAAGAAGAAGAAGAAGAAGAAGAGGAGGAGGAGGAGGAGGAGGAGGAGGAGGAGTTTCGATTTATATCTCCCCTTTCTCTCCTATAGGAGACTCAAAGGGGCTTACAATCTCCTTGCCCTTCCCCCCTCACAACAAACACCCTGTGACGTAGGTGGGGCTGAGAGAGCTCCGGAAAGCTGTGACTAGCCCAAGGTCACCCAGCTGGCGTGTGTGGGAGTGTTTAGGCTAATCTGAATTCCCCAGATAAGCCTCCACAACTCAAGCGGCAGAGCTGCGAATCAAACTCGGTTCCTCCAGATCAGAGTGCACCTGCTCCTAGCCACTACGCCACTGCTTAAGGGGTAATACAATAGCCATGTTTAAATATTTGAAGGGATGTCATGTTGAAGAGGGAGCAAGCTTGTTTTCTGCCACTCCAGAGACTAGAACATGGAGTAATGGATCCAAATAACCAGAAATGATATACCACTAAAACTCGAAGAACTCCCTGATAGTAAGGGTTGTTTGACAGTAGATTACATTTCCTCGAGTGGGGCAGAAATCTCCCTTAGATGTTTTAAGCGTAGGTTGGATGGCCATCTGTCGGGAGTGCTTTCGTTACAGGTTCCTGCATGACAGGGGGTTGGACTGGTTGGCCCTGGTGGTCTCTTCCAAATCTATGGCCGTTTCCGCACAGCGGCAGAAGGGGTCGGGTCGGCGTAGATGATGCCGACCCGACCCCTCTGGGACCGTTCGCATGAGCTGCGCCGTTCGCAGAGCTGCGCCGTTGTCAGGCCGACCTACCTGCCCTGCGGCCCTCCAGCACGTCGCCGAGGTCAGGGGACACACCCCCCGCCCTGCGCGACCGCTCCGGAGTCGCAGGGCAGAGGGGGCGTGTCCCCAGGCCTCGGCGACGTGCTGGAGGGCCACAGGACAGGTAGGTCGCCCGGACATGGGGGGAGGGAAGGCGCCTTGGAGCCACTGCCGTTCGCATGGCAGCGGCTCCAAGCCACCGATTTCCAAAAACCTCGCTGGGGAAGCGAGGTTGGAAAATGGCGGCTTCACACCGCTCGGGCGGCGCGGCTGCGAAGCAGCTGCGCCCCCTGTGCGAACGGCTCCCTGGGGACGGCGTTTTTGCCGTCCCCAGGGCGCCGTATTCCGCCCCTGCGGAAAGGGCCTATGATTCTTTTAGTACCCTCTTAAAAATACAAAGATCCTGCATCCCAGGAATTAACAGGCATATAAAAGATGAATTCACTAATCAATTGTCAGTAATTGTTCTTAGTAAGGGGGGGAGGGAAAAACTATTTTTCAAATATCTCAAGCAAAGGCCACCAAAGACATTAATGATGAGTAATGTGCCTTGAGTTTAAAGAAGAAGCATATACATAACCAGTTGTGTTCATACAGGACCAATCTCATATAGTTGCTGATATCAAAAATTAACGTGGCTGTCTCATGCTCAATCAGCTATAGCCATGGTTGTAGTCCATAACATCTGGAGTGCCAAAGGTTCGCCACCACTGAGCTATAGCCTGCAAAGGAAGCCCCACAGATAACGTATTACAGTAGTGGGGGCTAGGGCACCCCCAGCATTCATGGTTATAGCAGCACAACTAGCTATTTTGCTTGTTATCCAAAATCAGATTTCTGCACAGGCAAACAAGGCACTGATGGTATTGCCGGAGCCAGTGGTCCAGGAAAAAGAAAACATGGCTGGTGCCCATCATCATCATCTCCCAAACCTATATAGCCAGTTGCTGAGTCCAAGTCAAATCTGTGTGATGCTGACAGTGCTACTCAGTCTTGGCTTGCTCCAGTCATGCCTCCAAGTCAGAGGCATAGCTCCAAGGGGACGGGGGGGATGCACCGGGCGCGCACCGGGCACGCATTCAGGGTGGGGCGGAGGCATTCCGGGGTGGGGCGGAGGGCGCACCGGTGCATCAGGTGCTTTTCCCCCTTGCTACGCCTCTGCTCCAAGTGCAACTGTTATTTCTGCCCTCCCCACTTTCTGTTTACTGGCATGCCAGTGTGTTTGGCTTTAGATATCGCATTTTTTTCACAAGTTGGGCAAAAAAGTTTGCTAAAATAATAATAATAATAATGCCAGTAATAAACTGTGGTGCTTTTCCTCATCAAAAAACTTTACATGCATAATCTTAGTCATCCCTGCAACAACCCTGCAAGATGGGGCAGTATTATTATCACTGTGTTATAAAGTGTTTAGAGTGGCACTCCGTGGTTGTGGCAGGTTGGTAATATCACAGTTTACATTGCTAGAATATTGAAAAGATATTCAAATAAGTTGGTTAGCTATTGGTATGATGATGCAATTAGTATATAAGGAAGCATACAAAAGCTTATTGTCATTGTTCCAGTTTGATTTGTATGCTTTGTCCCTTCTGCTTACTGGAGCCTTAAACCAGCATATGGCTTTAGCCAGCAGAGATGTATATAATAACTAATCTTTGTGCATGTGATAAAAATCCTGTTTTATCACTGTATTTATAACTTTGTACTTGGTATGCAGTTTTCTATTACTGTGGACTTGGATTACAGTTCCTTTGCATTTTCTTTTGCTTTGTTTACTCGACGAATTGTTTTCTCTGAAATCTGGCATAGACTATCGTAGGGCAGCAGTAATTTATGTGAAGCTAAATCCAATGTTTATGAAAGCTTCTGATGACATTTTAAACTGGGGTTGGTATTAGGAAGCAGCATGTGGAGGTGCCAAGTCTCCCGGCATGGCTGGGACTCAACAGATTTGAAGCCTTCCTCCTAATGGCCAGATCTGCCTCCAGCCAAGTTATTCAACTGCAGAGTCATGGGAAATACTTATGTACCAATTATGAAAAAGGCACATTTAATGAAAACTGTATGTTTACTTCCATAGTCTTAGTAAGACGGCTAAATACTCAGCACAGCTGGCATATTGGCTGCTCAAGGGAAGCTGTGTGCCTCCGTGCCCCCGACTGCACACTGTTACTGTACACAGAAACGTTTCACACATTCTGTTTAAGACAAAGCACAATTCTAAGAGGAGCATATCTTACTAACCTAAACCTTAGAACCAACAGAACCAAGTGATTTAACATAATAGAGGCAAGAGGCAGTTTGCTTGCTTTTATCAGTCTAGTTGGAGATTTCTTCGTACAGTTATCATTTCCACATTAGCCTGTACACTCCAACACACGCCAGCTGGTTGACCTTGGGCTAGTCACAGTTCTTCGGAGCTCTCTCAGCCCCACCTGCCTCACAGAGTGTTTGTTGTGAGTGGGGAAGGGAAAGGAGTTTGTATGCCCCTTTGAGTCTGTTATAGGAGAGAAAGGTGGAATATAAATCCAACTCTTCTTCTTCACATTGCTGAGGTAGGGGCACTCTGGAAATCCGCATAAAATTTTTTGGCCCTCCCTTATTAAAGAATAAGTCTGATTTATTTTATTTTATTTTAACTTTTAAAAAGAAATTGTGAATAATTATGGTATTAAAAGATAACATATGTTGATAGTATACAATACATATATGTTATGCATATCTGAGTTTCTAAACTTTTTCTGAGTTGTCTGTTGGCCTTTGTGTGTCATCTGTGGCTTCCGCAAAACTCCCAAAAAAGACCCATTTAATTTCTTATAATGGCCTGCAATATATCAAAATCGCAATGGGGGAAAGTTGCAATATGGAAGAGACAACTGTATTGTAACGTGAGATTCTTGTAATATCCAGTGACCAACTTGAGCAAGTGTTAACATGTGAACAGGCAATAGATAATCCCAGGTAGAACATTCGAATCAGTCATATAGGCTGAACTCAGCTTTCCACACTTTGCCAGGATAAACCAATAACTATTCAAATCTGTTGTGACATTAGATAAGCAGAGGGCAAGAGCTGAGGGTAGATAAGCAATGCCTGCTTATCTTAGTTAATATTCATATTAGTACACATTCTTTGATCATATTACAAACTAAGAACATGATAAGTAACAGCAATGTTATTATTATTATTATTTTAATGTCACAGCTGCCAGTTTTTTATCTGGTTGTTGGCCTTTCATTACAATTCAAGTCTCACCTAGAAGCCTAGGAGTTGTAATGTATCGGTGTAGTATTCGTGCAGATCCCAGCAAGGCTGCCTTCTGAATCTGACAGATGTTGATTTTGTCAATTTGAAGATGTTTCAAGTGCTGCCCTAGCATTTTCGAAATGGCACCCAGATTACCACTGGAATGACCGCAGCTCATTTGTTCTATAGTCGCTGTGTTTCAATTTTCAAATCATGGTATTTAGTGACCTTCTCATGTACATTTTCAATGAACCTGCTGTCACCAAGGTCTTATATGTTGATGATGGTCACTTTCTTGTCCTCAATCACTGTGATATCCGGGGTATTATGTGCCAACACTTTGTCCATTTGGGTCCGAAAGTCTCACCTTCTCATTTTCTGTTACTTTCTCTGGACAATGTTCCAATTAGTTTTTAGCTGTCCTAATGTTGTAATTCCTGCATAAATTAGGCTTACCATGAGAGAGAAGGCAGAAAGGGTTGTGTTAGTGCTTGGCTCTTCTGACCCTTTCTTACATCCCCAGGTTAACGCCGATCAAACTTTGGGATCAGGAAGGAATCTTCCTCCAGGCTAGGGATCCTAGAGCAGTTGTGCCCCCCTCAAGCTGCAGGCAGTGGAATCAAGCAGAAGTAAAGAAGGGTGGAATTTGATGATGTCATGTCAGATGTTGTATATTAGTGGATGTCATAAAGGACAAATAAAGGAGAAAGAGGAGGCATGTGGCAGTTGTTTTAAGTGGCAGCCATTCATTTGCTTTATATCTGGTTCTGCGTTTGAAGAAGAGTGCATGCATATGAAATCTTACACCAAAAATAAAACTTTGTTGGTCTTTAAGGCACTACTGACCCAAACTTTTTTTTCTGCCTTTACCTACTTTTAGGATTAAGATTATGCATATAAGGTTTAGCATATCAGAAAGCATACCTTTCATGGAAATTTGCTCCAGGACACCTCTCATTTCAAAAATGAAGTTTTATTTAATGGGGGGCAGTTTATTCTGTACCTTAAAGCTGCGTCTCTGAATTGAATTGAACTCCATGGGAACTGCTTCTGGAGGTTTCTTAGTATGGGATGGTCCATGTTCTTTTTGGTCTGTTGATTTTTAGGCTGATGTGAGGGAATGATGCTACTGCGTCTATCTTGGAATTCCTGTGATGAAAGCTGATGACACTCTTCACCTTCTGATCCCATACCTTGGCTGCCAGTCTTTGCAGGCATGGGAGATTTCTTATTAATTGGAAATCACATCTCTGTTGATTTTCTTTCTCAAGCACAAGAAGCTATGGCAGGAATTATGTACAAAATTACATATTTGACTCCCTGCCAAAAAATATTCCTGAGATCCATAACCTTGTGTAAAGATTTAAGAAAGACCTTTCGTCCACTTCTGAGAAGGTCTCTTACTTTTTTTTAAATAAAGTTTTATTTCTGAACTTTACTTCTTAGCAGCTGTTATATTTTTTTGCTATCGTTTGTTTGACAGCATCCAGTTATAGGTTCCGATGTCTGTTTAAAGAAACAGGGAGGTTGTTGGCTTTAAAATCCCCTTACTGCTTGTGTGTTCAACATTTTCCCAGGCTTTTCTGCATAGTTTGCCAAGCAAAGGGACTGACCTTTTGTAGCAAACACTTTTTCATTTCAAAATGCTCACTTTGATTTTTGTCCCATTTTATTCTCATTCCAAACTGTTTACAACCCACTAAAAATGACTGTGAATTATATGTTTGTGTAATGGATTCCTTTGTGGTTGGAGAGGAATGTTTACTTTGTGCAATTAGTTATCTTTGGGTAGATTACAGCGACCTGGAAAAAAAAAGGCTAAGATGATTATGGTACCTTAAGTATTTCCTTTTGTTGTCTCTTGCAGTGGTCATTGAACATGTTATTTACTGAGTTCTGAACTATTTATGCCCTACAGGAGCAGGCAAGACCTTCAACACAAATTGTTTTGCATCCACCTTAAATTGCGGGGAAAGATTTCAAGCATTAGATCCAAATTTTGAAGTTGTGTGCAAAGAGAACAATCTTTCGGATTATAGAAGGGCTCCTTTGAATCCAATGCCACTGTTTCAGTCCAGTTCCTTAACTAGGGCCCCTTCCGCACATGCAGAATAATGCACTTTCAATCCACTTTCACTGCACTTTGCAGCTGGATTTTACTGTGCGGAATAGCAAAATCCATTTTTAAACCATTGTGAAAGTGGATTGAAAGTGCGTTATTCTTCGTGTGCGGAAGGGGCCACACACACCAACCCACCCTGTAAGAGACTGGCAATTTAGAGAGCTTAAACTTGGGTGTTTTGTAGGCAGAAGTAAGACCCCATTGTTTCCGATATTTTAAGGCAATTTGGAAGAAGCATTGCTGCTTATGATGCATACACTTATCCTACTTCAGCTCTGGTAAACAAATTTGCAAGATTTTGTTTGTTTCAAAACCTGTTTAAGCAGATGTGCAAAGAATTATGTGTCTGGGAATTGAAGCCACTTTCAGCTACTTAAAAACTAGAGCCTAACCAGCTTACTTGAGTTCAAATCACAGACACTGCAGAGCAAAATGATCACCAATCAGTTCTGAAAAACCAATATTTCATGACCTGTGGCACATTATCAAATGTTTTCCTATTGGTTCATAAAGCACATCTGTCTTGTAGAGTCAGTGATGATACTGACAGAAAAAGTCACTTGGATGGTATCATAATATCGTGTGTCACACATTACCAAAAAAGAAAAAAAACTCCTCATGACTCTTCCCCCAAGTGTGTGTTGGGGCTGTTAGTTTAACAAGAAATAACATAAAACCTTGCAAATGTTCATAGTCATTTCAGAGTTTTCCTTCACATTGTCCATGAAAACTATGCATTCTGAACATGAAATAAATACCCAAATTAAGAAGTATTCAACATTTTCAAGAAGAAATTAATGATAAACTTATTTGAGAAGAATACTATTCATTTTAGTTATGTTTGTATATTTATTTTATGTACGACGTTTCCAGTTACATCAGAGTAGTTGCTGTCTATAAATATTAGCTAAAATTCAGTCAGTAAGCCTTCGTAGAGTAAAAGCCAGTAACAAACAAAATCTAAACCATATTAAATCCAAAGGCCTTCTAAAGAGTTCTGTCTTGCATCATCACTAAACTGGAGCAATGGAGGAACAGCGTATTTCTTAGTTGCCCATTCCAAAGGTTGGAAAATGCCACATAAAAATTGTTGGCAGAGTTCTGGTTACACAGAGAAGGGGCAGATTAAAGGTAAAGTAAATGTTTATTAGGGGTGTACATTTCAGATAGGAGCACTGTGGCTCCCTCCACACATGCAGAATCTACTTCCACAATTGTTTGAAAGTGTATTTTGCTATTCTGCACAGTAAAATTCAGCTGCAGAGTGGATTGAAATTGGATTGAAAGTGCATTATTCTGCATGTGTGGAAGGGGCTGAGAGCCTGCACCTACCTCCCTACCTGGGGAAGGAGGGAGAGAATCTTTTGAGAAGAATGAGGAAATTAGACCGGAGAATATAAATCTAAGGATAGACAAAATGTGGCACAAAAGGACGGAAGGATCTCTAACTTTACAGCCCTCTCTGAACTGACCACTTACCCGTCCTCTGCTGGTTCTTCTTCTCAGTTCCTTTGCACACTAAACATTGTTAGTTCCAACAAGAATTTTCTTGCCCCAGCAGTCACTTTCTCACCTCTTGGCACTGGCGTAATGCCCATTGGGCAAGGTGGGCAGCTGCCCAGGGCATCACCTTGTGGGGGGCATCAAAATGCTGGGTTCATTTTTGGGTATTTTAGTGGTTTTCCATTTTTGGCCTGCAGGTGGCGCAGTTTTTAGGCTAGCGGCACCAAATTTTCAGCGTATCATCGGGAGACTGTCCTTATGCTCCCCCCCAAGTTTGGTGAGGTTTGGTTCAGGGAGTCAAATGTTATGGACTCCCAAAGGGGGTGCCCCTATCCCCCATTGTTTCCAATGGGAGCTAATAGGAGATGGGGGCTACAGTTTTGAGGGTCCATAACTTTGGCCCCCCTAAACCAAACTGCACCAAACTTGGGGGGTATCATCAGGACAGTCTCCTGATGAGACCCTGAAAGTTGTGAGACTGTGCCTTCATAAATGTGCCCCCCACAGCCTGCAACCCCCATTGACAGCAAAGCAGAAAACTCAATGCAGAACAAAGATTCTTGGGCAAATTTCTAGGATGTTCCTGCAGGGGGTGCATTTTTGGATGTATCGGCACCAAAATTTCAGGGTATCATCTGAGATGACGGCACCCCCCAAGTTTGATGCAGTTTGGTTCAGGGGGTCCAAAGTTATGGACCCTCAAAGGGTAGCCCCCATCTCCTTAGCAAAGAATGGGGGATGGGGCACCCCCTTTGAGGGTCCATAACTTTGGACCCCCTAAACCAAACTGCACCAAACTTTGGGGGTACCATAAGGACAGTTTCCAGATGATACCCTGAAGTTCTGGTGCCAATACATCCAAAAATGTGCCCCCTGCAGGAACATCCCAGAAATTTGCCCAAGAATCTTTGTTCTGCATTGAGTTTTCTGTATTGCTGTCCATGGGGTTGTAGGCAGGGGGGGGGGCATTTCTGAAGGCACAGTCTCAAAACTTTCAGGGTCTCATCAGGAGACTGTCCTGATGATACCCTCCAGGTTTGGTGCAGTTTTGTTCAGGGGGGCCAAAGTTATGGACCCTCAAAACTGTAGCCCCATCTCCTATTAGCTCCCATTGGAAACAATGGGGGATGGGGCACCCCCTTTGGGAGTCCATAACTTTGGACTCCTTGAACCAAACCTCACCAAACTTGGGAAGTAGCATAAGGACAGTCTCCTGATGATACGCTGAAATTGTGGTGCTGATATGTCTAAAAATGCACCCCCTGCAGACACCAATGTCCTGGTGCAAAAATAAATTTGGTCGTGGTGGAGTGGCCGCCCATGGGGGGTGGGGGGATCCAACTCAGGTTTTGCCCAGGGCTACAGTTTGCCCAGGGCTGCCTCGTTACGCCCCTGCCTCTTGGGACAAAATGCAGGTCTAAATTGTATTGGAAAAGATTATACTGAAAGCTTATACTTCATGTTGTACTGAATCTTTAATATGGCTAAGCTTTAAAAAAAATGGAATCTCTCAAGTGGCAGCAGCATAATCTGACCAAAGGACTACCTACGGCATAGTTTCCCGTTCAGCCAGGTATGATAATGCTTCATTTGTGGGAGAGGGATAATCTGTTCTTTTTTGACAGACTCTGTGCATACTTTTCTTAGAATTCATTATCTGCATCACCATAAGTTCTGAAAATCCACACAATTCAGAAAATGGTTGCCTTTCCCTGATCTCCTAACTGGAGAGTAGTAGCTGGGTTCCTTGTTGTAGAGGAGGACCTCGAGAAGTCTCGGCACAAGGAACAAAAAGGCCCCACTGAATGTCGGTGTAATGTGGATGGAGAGGAGACTGTCTTTTTGTGAGTGAGCTTAGACAAGGGCATGTGATTCCTTGAATCAATGTATGGCTCAGAATAGGGCCCAGTGCATTTTTAATCTGGCTTTGGGAGTCCTGGGTGCCTTTTAATTTGAAACTGCCTTCTGGAATTTCAAAGGAACAAATAGCACTGTTTGTCTCAAGATTGCAACCTCCCGCTCCCCAGTTTTGTATCTTACAGAAAGATTCCAGTAACTCTTCTTTATGTGCATGTTACCCATCCTTCCCACCCATCCTTCATGCTAAGTAATAACTATTTCACATTTAGCACTGCCATACGTTGCAAATTCTATCTTCTTCTAACCTTTTGAAAGAACTTGCAAATGTGTTTCTATGTTTCATATACAGAACCTGTTGCCTCTTTTTGCCCCATTTTATTGTAAATTCACACATACCACGTGATTACATGGTACAATTACCAAATACACGAAACTGGAATCACACATTAGCTATCATAAATAATCATATCTGGAAGCTGTAGGGCATAATTGTATATCTGTATAGTATTTTGTCCACTACCTCTACTTATTTAAGGTTCCTAGCCATCCACATCACAATTTTAAAAGGTGTTGTGTCAGCTACATTTTTTGTGCAGTAGATTGTGAACTCAGAGTAAAGGGTGTCACTTGCCAGTACCGACATGTCAATAACATATTTGAGTAGTGGCATATTACTTGTGTAGTGGCATATTACAGTGTAGCACAGTTAGAACTTCACATTTTGAGAATTGCTCACCTACATAAACTGTTCATCTTCCAGTGCAATGTGCCAAGTGGATATTTACATGTCTCTGTTAGACCACAGAATGCAATGGAACAAGGATAAAATTTTCACCAAAAACAAAATATGGTTGCATGCTCCTTATTTTCCCAAGCAGTGAATAATTCCAAAAGAATTTAGTTTCCATGGCTTGGGTACTACCAACTTTTCTGCTGCTATAAGAGGGAAGTTGAACCACTTTTGATCCTGAAAAGGCTATGGTAGGCATAACTGGATGTGGCATAACTGGATAACATGGGTTGTGGCTTCAGTCAGCAAGAGAAATGTGGACTATCACATAGTGCCATGGTGGTGAACCTATGGCACTCCAGATGTTCATGGACTACAATTCCCATCAGCCCCTGCTGGCAGGGAATTATAGTCCCTGAACATCTGGAGTGCCATAGGTTCACCACCACTGATAGTGTGTCAGTACCCTGAACAAAAAGGTAGTCAACCAAAACCTGCAAATGTAATAGTTCTGAACCTGGTTTTAGAAATTCTCCAAATGAAATGAGAACATTAAACAGTATATGAAGCAGACGGCGGGGCAGAATCAACCCATTAAGTAATGACGAAATACAAGTGTTATTTATTTTATTTCAGAATTTATTATTTTCTGCCCAATTGGGGAACCAAGCTAGCCAGCAATTAAAAGCAGAACTTTATAAAACCGTTCACCAAACCAATGTGAAACCAAGAGTAAAATCCATTGTACAAAAATGCAGACCCACGATTTAAAACATGGGGCAGGAAGAAAGGGCCCCTAAGAGAAGGCCCATCAGAACAAAAAAGTCTTTACCTGCTGGAGAAAGACAGTGATTTAAGGGGACAGATGAATATCCTTGGGGATGGAATTCCACAGTTTCCATGCCACAACTGAGAAGGCCATCTCTCAGGTTTCCACCTGCATAATCTCAGAAGGCTAGTGCACCCAAAGCAGGTATCAAAAGATGACCATAGCAGTCAGGTAAGTTCATATAGGAGTAGGCAGTTTTTAAGGTATGCTGGTCCCAAAACATACAAGACTTTAAAGCTGAACACCAGCAGGTCGCGGTCAGAAACGAACGGGGAGCCAATGTAGATGGAACAAAACTGGAGTGATATGGGCCCTACAAACCATCGGAGGTCTGCAGCATGCTGGCTGCAGCATTCTGTATTAACTGAAGTTTCCAAACACTTCTTAGGGCGGACCCATGAAGAGCAGATCACAGCAGTTTAATCTAGATATTTCCAGGCATACCCCAGAATGGCACTATCTTTTCTGCTCATCTGTACTATATTTTTAATATGATGCACGAGGCTTGTTTTTAAATAGTTGAACTTAGCTGTAACTGCAGTTCCCAAAATGTGTGAAGAATGCTCTCAAAGGAAAGGATTCTAGAGACCTCCAGCACTCAGGAATTGCCAGCTGCAGTCTAACACCTATTTACTTATGTCCCATTAAAATCAGCAGGGGTTGAGTTTGAATTACTGTGTGCTCGATAGCAGCTTTTGTTTTCAAAGCTGTTTCCAAAAGGATTGATTTGCTGGTGACTTGTATGCTAAAGCAGATTTCCAAACAATCACAGTCCAAATGGGAGTCTGGGCCCATCCTTGCGCTGATCATACGAACTCCAAATCTGCTGCAACAGTCGGCTTGGTTGTTAGAGCAGCCATCACCGCAAAAGAGCAATAGTGGCTGAGAACCTCCTGTGCCATAGCTACTATACCTCTCGCTTCCAATCTGGCGGTATCACTGCGCACCATCCAAAAAAACTGTCTAAATTTAACAAAGAAATATTCATATCTGAATTGTTACCCTATCATTCACAAAAACCAAGAGCAGGGTGGCAACTTTAACAGGATTTTATTCCGGGAGTAGCTTTTGTGGACTAGATCCCATGTCTCAATTTTTGCTATGTTAGGCTAGCACAGCTATTTTTCTTCAGTCGTATCACAAAAAGATTGTTCTAGAAGAGGGCACCACCCACACCAGGGTGATTTTAGAACATCTGGCTCAGCAACTTCTATTGATAAGAGGTCTAGAAACGTTATAAACAAATATCTCTTTGCTGCCATCTTGCTTGATAACGAGCATGGTCTGAATCCACAAATGAGAAATCTACTCTCTCTCTCTCTCTCTCTCTGTGTGTGTGTGTGTGTGTGTGTGTGTGTGTGTGTGTGTGTGTGTGTGTTTACTGCCTAATTTACTAAGCAGAGTTACACCCTTCCAGAACCACTGAAGTCAACGGGTTTGAAGAGGATAACTACTTTAGGATTGTGCTTCAATTTCCTTTATTTTAAGGTTGCTTTAAATCAACACTGTTCCTAACATTTGTTCCTTTTCCCAGGCCTCCAGCTTTACATAGTGTTTCCAGTTACCTTCAACAGCAATAGCCTGAAAATGCAGAGATCATATTGCTTTGCTAAACGATCTGAGCTCTTAGTTCTGCTAATTTTGAAGCATACATTCCTTCCCACTTTGGGATAATCTATTATACTTGGATCCGGGCATGCACTAAAAGCTAATACTTCCATGAAAAATGTGCAATTTGTACAGTTTAACTTTTGACGAGATCCTTGAAGTCTTTTACGATTCTGCCTGGTTCCAAGATTTCTGCTCCTTGTTTTTATATGCAGCTGAAAAGGAGAGAAACGAAATGATGAAAATGTATGCATTAAAAGATTCAGCTGTTCAGCATATAACCAGCTTTTTCAAGGAATAGTTGTAGATTGTAGAAAAAAAATATAATTGAAGGTTCTAAAATATATTTTTATAAGCCACTGAGTGTCTTGCTCAAATGAACGCAACTGAGTCTAACAAAGCACATTCCAGCTATTTTGCCATGCAAGTTTGTGATATAAAAAGACGTTTATGATTTTTAAGTAAAAATTAGGAACAAATGAATGCAGTGCAAATATCTTGGCAATGATTGCTGTAGGAGTTCTGTCTTCTGACTCATTTAATCCCACCACATCCACCTTTCTCAAAGCAAGACCCAGTTAATAGTTTTGTGTAAGATCCAAGTTACAGTTGGCTCAGAAAGGGGGGGAGTCTGTATGTCTGTGTCAGTTTTTTGTTTGTTTCAAGTGTGTTTGTTGTTGCATTTAAATCAAATTGCTACAAAAGGCAACATCAAGGAAGGCCCTAATGGACAAATAACAGGAAGAAAGAAAAGGAAAATAACTTATTATAGAAGTAAAACTGGAAATGTATGAGTCTAAGCTACATTATAAGAAAATTAACAGGAGTACAATAATGGAAAAAGACACGTTCCTGAGCCTCTTGCCATCTTTGTCATAGTTACCTGATACCTGCTTCATTGAGTAATTCGTTCCAGAGAAATGTATCCAGTGCTAGTAGAAAGAAAGCATTAGTATGCCAAGCCTAGCCAGTAAAAACAAGTGGTTACTGACTCTTCACCACAGTAACATTTTGCTGTGACAGGGCCAGATTCATACCTGGGAGCATTCCAATGCTTTCACTGGCATGAAAGAAAGGAGGCATTTAATCCCCTGCCTTTTTCCTTCCAAAGTAAAATAAGTCTGTTTGTAACCAGGTAGAGTTAGTAAATTCCCAGTGAGAGATTCGTTAAGCACTCATTGATCAAACGGTTGTAAACAGTCACAACAAAAAGGATTCCTGTATGGAAGTTTCAAGTGGCTTTCTCAAAATACATGGAGAATTCCACAAGCTGTGTTTATGTTGATTTTAAAAATCATTTTAAAAACTAAGGCTGGCCATTGACGTTTTGACAGTCCTTAAAAGTGGAGCTCTCAACTGGGGTTCAGCAGCGGGAGATGCATGCGCAGAATCTGGTCCAAGAAAGGCCAGCTATTGGTCCCAAAAAGTAGTTAAGGGATTGATACTGACTGTGATCTTGTCACTGCCACCACTTGAAAGTAAATCACAGCTATAAGAGATGTTGCATACATAATATTTTGAAATTTCTTCAAAGTTTCTGTTTTTACTCAAGATTGATTGCAACAAGTCATTCTTCCCACAAAATACAAACCACCTTGAAAAATACCAATTTAGTTATTGTTCTTTATTTCCAGTGTATAACTAGAATTTCCAGTGTATAGCTGATATTTGAACACTAGAAAGTAAGGAAGCTGTGAAAAATCTCAGGGGAGAGGCAGTTTGTAAATCCCACCAGACCACTTGAAATATTCTCCTTTGAGGATACTTGAAATTCTCAGGGAAGTGAGGTGGCTAGTTTCACTTATGCCTCTCTTTTTTTTCTTTGCATGATGCTGGAGAGAATTTTTTTTAATGTTGGCTAATTTAGAAATTTGTATTTTTCTACACACCAGGGGAGTTTGATTTAAATAGAAATCCCTTCTCTAAGGTTGACCTGCTGTGCCCCGAATTATGCATACTGCAGTCAGACAGTTTACTGTTAGTTTTAACAAATGGGGGGGGGGGGATCTACAAGAAGAGGAGGAGGAAGAGGAGTTTGGATTTATATCCGCCCTTTCTCTCCTGTAGGAGACTCAAAGGGGCTTACAATCTCCTTTCCCTCCCCCCCTCACAACCAGCACTCTGTGAGGTGGGTGGGGCTGAGAGAGCTCTGAGAAGCTGTGACTAGCCCAAGGTCACCCAGCTGGCCTGTGTGGGAGTGCACAGGCTAATCTGAGTTCCCCAGAAAAGCCTCCAGAGCTCAGGCGGCAGAGTGGGGAATCAAACCCGGTTCTTCCAGATTAGAATGCACCTGCTCTTAACCACTACGCCACTGTTGCTACGCCACACTGGACTCTGACCAAATTGCTGGAGAGGGATGGAGGAAGAGGGTGGAGGGGATTTCTCCCCCTCCCTTTTTTTTAAGGCAATGGGTCAACCAGGCATGACAGATGCAGAAAAAATTGTATTTGGGGGATCTGATTTTTTTGGCTCAGTTTTATTGCTGCCCTTTTCCAGGTAACCCTCCCCCCATACCAACAAGGTATTTGGGGCGGGGGGTGATCTGTTTTGTGTTTATTAAATGCCCACCCCTACTTCTTGGGGCTTCTATGAGCAATTAACAGCTTCTATGAGCAATTTTGTGGTGAAATGCCTTCTACTCCAGAATTACTGATAAATTTTCAGCCAAAAGGATAATTCTTGGGCCCTAAATTAGTATATACCAGGGATTTGTGTTTATTCCAATGTTTAAACCCCTGCTGACCCTGCTGTGTTTGCAAATGCAGAGTATGCTTTCCATTTACTTATTAAAGTTCTCTTCATTAGTTATGTGATCTATCAGATGCCTGTGAACCACATTAAGCCCCATTTGATCCATGCTTATCAAGAACTGGGCAGCTGTTAAGCCCTGTTCTTCTAGAGAGCTCACATAAGAGAGGTTGGTCCCTTTTGTAACAGTTGTGAAAAAAGAGTAAGCGGTGCCATGGTCTTCAAGAGACAAAAGAGGAGCCAAAGTACATAACCCTCAGAATGAGCCCAAACCTAAATTGGTTTGCTGGTTGTGGTGATAACCTAAGAGATAAGTTATAGAATCATAGGGTTGGAAGGGGCCATAGAGATCTCCTTGCTCAGTGCTGGATCAGACTAAAGTGGGGAGCTCAACACCTCCCTAGGCAGCCAATTCTACTGCTGAACAACTCTTACTGTAAAAAAAAAAAAATCCTACTATGCAGCCAGTACCATTCTGTCTATAATTTAAACCCATTGTTGCAAATTCTATCATTTTCTGCTAACCGCACCCTCCTGTCCTCTAAGTGACAGCCCTTTGGATATTTAAAGAGAGCAATGATTCCCCCCCCCACACACACACACACACCCTCCTCTTCTTTAGACTGAACATCATCAAGTCTCTCAGCCTTTCTTCACAGGGCTTGGTCTCCAGGTCTCTGACCATCCTCATTTGTTTCCTCTGTACCAACTCCATTCTGTCCACATCCTTTTTGAAGTGAAGTCTACAGAACTGCACACAGTATTCCAGGTGTGCCTGGCCAATGCAGTGTACAGTAGAACTATGACATCTTGAAATCTGTGAGCAATTTAAGGTTCTGTAGGTACACCCCAAGATTCATTTAGCCTATTTTACTGCTGCATCACACTGGCTGCTCATGTTTAGCTTACAGTCCACTCAGACCCCAAGACCTTGCTCACATACACTACTGCCCAGAAGTGTATCACCATTCAGTATGTGTTTCTCATTTTTGTTACCAGATGTAGAAATAGGCACATATTTGTTGAATTGCATCTTGCTCATATCCACCCACATTTCCAGTGTGTCCAGATGTCATTGAATTTTCTATCTTCTGGAAAGTTTGCTGCTCATCCTATTTGGGTGTCATCTGCAAATTTAATGAGAAGTCCATCCACCCCCTTATCCAGATCATGTATAAAAGTATTGAAAAAGTAATGGCCCGGTGGTACTCCACTAAACAGCTTGTTTCATTCAGATCAAATGCCATTGACAACTACTCTTTGGGTATAGTTCCCTATCCACCTAACCGTCCTAGAGTCCAGTCTATAGTCCCTCCAGTTTACCATCAGAACATCGTGTCAGAAGCTTTACTGAAATACAAGTAATTGACATTGACGGTGTTTCTTGATCCAGTAAGCTTGTCACTCAATCAAATAAGAAAATGAGGTTGGTCTGGCAGGACCTGTCGTGGACAAATTCATCCTGATTTACCCAGATCATCAAGTTGTCCTTCAGATGTTTGCAGATTGGTCCCTTTAAAATCTGCTCCAGGATCTTCCCTGGGACAGGGATCAGATTGTTTAGTCTGTAGTTTCCTGGATTATCCCTACTCCCTTTTTTGAAAAATGTGATAAAATTTACCCTCTTCCAGTCTTGTGGCACATCTTATCCTAGAGGTGTATGGTGGGAAAATGTGCCAGGGGGTAGGTCTCAGGGGTGGGGGCCCACCCTCATGAGCCCCAACCCGCAGGTCTCACCTCCCCGCTCCCAGCCAGCAGCTGGCAGTCCCTTCTGCTTTCCACTCTGGGGAGAGCAGAAGCAACTGAAAGGCTCCATCCTCGGCTTTTATAAGCACAGGGCAGGATTGGGGGCAGAGTGCCGCCCCCAAGCTTATAAAAACTGAAGAAAAATAGACATTCAGCCTTTCTGCATTCCTTCTGTCAAAGTTTCTCCATTTTCATCCAACAGTGGGTTCATTGTCTCTTTTGTCTAGCATTTGCTCCTCACATATCTGAAGAAGCTTTTCTTGTGGTATCAAGCCTCCCTGACCTCAGTGTGAGCTTTGGCCTCTCTTGATGGCTGACTTACAGTGCCCAGCAGCCTTCAGATACTCTTTTTGGAGGTATGCCCTTGCCTTCATATCTTGAACATTTCGCCTTATTTCTCCTTAGTTCATCATGGAGTTCTCTGATCATCCACAGTGGCTTCTTGGATCCTCTATCATGTTTCCTTCTTGTTGGAATAGTGATGCCTTGAGCTTACAAGAGCACTTGTTTTAGGAGAACCCATCCTTTATCTGCTACCAATCCTTCTGTACTTACCCATGGAATAACTCTCTTCATGCCTCTGAGTTTGTTAAAGTGTGCCCTACTAAAATGTAAGAGACACATAGCTATGAATTTCTTTGACCCCTCAAAGCAAAAAAGAATTCTAGGAGGATGTGGTCACTTCATCTCATCTACCAACTTGATACCCTGGTAGCTTGCTCTATCATTTGAAAAAGGAAGTTGTCAGACAGGCAGCAAGTAAGTAGAAGAAGGGGTAACTTGTTGAGAGTCAAGAGGCAGGTTGGCTGAGTAACTTTCTCATTCTGATGGTGCTAAAATGGACACAAATTGCACCAAGCTGATGTTTCACACATGTGACCAAGAATGGCGCCTGTGGGCAGAAGTGTATTGGGATGCCATGCATGTTAAGTAGATAAATGTACTTAAAATTGTTCCTTTGAAATCAGTGAGAATTGCTTTTATGTGTTAGTTTAAGATCAGAGTGAAAGTGGCTGTTGGTGATCCTTGTTTGTGTTCCTCTGAAAATTCAGGTAAGTTTAAGATATATGTGCAAAAGGGGCAAAGTTTGATGAGATTAACAAGGCTTGGAGAAATGGTTCCCTTCTTCATATCTACTGTGTGGAAAGAACAGATCTTAGCCAGATGAAGAGAATATGTTTCAGCTGCCTTTTACTGGTAAATTCATGTTCTTCAGTTGTGTACCCAGTAGGGAGTTGTCAAGCTGCATGTGATTTTAAGCTTCTTTCAGCTAAATCAGAGAGTCAAGTACAAAGTGCAGTACTCAGGGGTATCATGTGGACCTTGAGAACTCTCTAAGGCATTCAAAGATCCATAAAATAGTAAATGGATTACACAAGACATAAGTGTATAATAGTCATACATGAAAGTTATAATCTTGTTGCTTAACTCTTTCAGGAAATTAATGTGTGAAAGAAGAAATTGAGACTAGATCATGTCTGTTCCTTCTAGCAGTAAATATCAGTCACCTGTACTTTACTGCTGAATTCATATGGTTTCAGAGGGAAATGGATACAACTGGAATAGTACTGGCTTTAATACATTTCTTTTAGATATACTCAGCTTCTCCAAGTTGTCTTGAAGTTATCTCCAGCTGGTAGTTGAAGTTATCTCCAGCTGGTATAGCTCACTAGTGTGTGAGGAGCTCATTTTTCATCTCTGTTTGGTTAGAAGGTTAGAATATATTTTGCTGGGTTTTTTAATCCCCATATTGTCATAGGTTTAGCAGATTATCATAAGTAGGGGACCCACAAGGATATCTCATTGTTTCCCCTCCACACACACAGACACCCCATTTCCTCTTTCTCTTCCCTGGAACCCCCATGGCCTCTCCCCTTTTCCTGCTTTCTTCTTTCCTTCCCACCCACCCACCAACCGTATCTGCCCCCATCTTCAGTTTTTTCTCTTTCTTTTCCTCATCCTGGCAGCCTGCCCCTGGGAAAACTATGGACAGTTGCATGGTACTACCTGCAAGGCTGGGCCCAGTTCAGTGGTGCTGGCTACCAGGCCAGGCTCAGCTGCACAGTTCTGGCTGCTGGGCTAGGCCCAAGATTTAGGGGTACCCACAAACATGTGGGGTGTACCTTATTTTTCTCTGAATCCCCTCCCCCATATTATTTTCTCTTTTGCTCCTCCTGGCAGACTCAGCTTTCCCTGTTTCCTTTTCTCCTTCCTATCTTCCAACCTACCTTTAATATGCTGTTAAATTTATCTGCTGCCCCATCTTCTGCTATATTTATTAATTCATTTATACCCCATCTAAAATGGGGGCCCATACCAGTGTCATAAGAACATAAGTCCATTCTTCTTCTACCATCCTCTTCACCCTGTGAAGTCAGGGAGCCTGGAATATGTAAGTGGCTCAGGGTTGCCAAATGAGCTTCCACAACAGTGGTGATTCAATCCTAGGTCTCCCAGATCCTAGACAGGACCTCTAGCCACCATACCACACTGGCTTTTCCATGAAGTAGCTGGAGTTGAATAGTAGCAAGCAGTCAATCCTGGGTGAGCCATACAAGTCAAGTAGTGGCGAGTCCCTTGATGGTTGCTGCTGGGTCTTGCCACATCTCTAAGATTAAACTCTCTACAACTGAAAAAGCTTTTTTTTAATATTATTGATAAATTATAAAAATGAATTTTCAAGTGGAATGTTAGATTGGAATGAAATAATGCCTCTGGGGGGGCGGGACTGGCATATAAAACAAGCAACATTCCCTTTTCATTCAGTATGCTGTAGTATTAGACTTGGGAGATATCTAAGGATAGGTTACCATTCCACCATGGAAGCTTGCTAGGTAACCTTTGTTTGGTCACACACTCTGAACTTAACCTGTACAGATAATATGGAGGAGAGAATGATATAAGCTGCTTTGGGTCCCCACTGGGAAGAAAGCTGGAGCATCAGTGAATAAATAAATAATACATATACTTAGATTGAATGAATGGTGGTGTTTGCTTAACAATTCAGTGAATTATTATTCTTTGAAGAAATTTGACCATATCAAATTTGTAAGGTTGATGGATCTGCATCGTTCTAAATCCTAAACTGCAATCCTCGCAGTGTTTTGTGGATTTTGTCAGATACATCCAGGTGGACCAAAAAGGACACAATACTAGTATTAGTCCAGAAACATTTTCCAAATAATTCCAATTATGTTCTGGCATCCAAGGTTAGCATTTTTGCCTTAAACCACCTTTTCAAAAATTGTTAAGTCTGGACTCCTGTTTTTTCACATATCAAAATACATATGTTTTTAAAAAACTTAAAACTACCATTTCTGTTGAATGACAGATCTATCATTTATAACTTAGGTATTTTATAACTTTCCACTTCTCCTTCAGCAAAAGTTTAATCATTTGAAAAGTAAGCTGCGATGAATTATGTGATAAAATACGTGTGTGAAATCACATTCAATAACAGTAATAATAGATAAGTTTTTAAGTGTCTAATTTCACTAGAACAGAATAGAATCTTTCCTCTATAACTTCAGCAGTTTACATTAATTGGAATCACCTGCCTTGCCTCTCATAGGCCCAAAATGTATTTCATACAAAATTGATTGAAATATCTGTAGCTTCAGACACACACAAAACAAGATTTGCATACAGAGTATCAAACTGCCAATACTTCCCATTTAAAACACATACATACCAATGCATTTTCATGATCATTCAAAGGTTTTTATTTTTTTCCTTTGTCAAAAAAGAAGACATTTTGAGAATTTTGTTGAAAGAGTAGAATGGCTTTGTTTCTGATCCCATGATGAGTGAAAGAAATGTTTAAGAAAGATCACTTTACACTGAGATTCATGCTGAAATGTGATGACTGTGATTCAAGCCAAGCCAAAAATTGCAGCTCAGAATTAGAAAGGTTGGACGTGGCTTGGGAATCCATTTTCCCACATTCCTGAATCTCAATCGTCCCAAATAGTGATTAAAAGAAAATAGAGTGGGAAACAATGAGGTCATTTTTGTTTAGTTGGAAAAAACACCCCTAATGATAGAAAGATAGCAAATATATGTAGGAAGGGCAACTACACATTTACACTGAAAGCATCTTCTTTTCTCATGGTTCTTTGATGATACATTCTATATTTTGAAAAGCTTGAAACGTTATCTTTTTAATTTATTACTATGACTCTTCCAGGAAAGTCTGTTGCTGTGTTTTTGATTCAACTAAATTTTGTCACATGGCAAAAAGTGCTACACAGTAGAAGTTAGATGAAGGTCCAGATGAAGTTGATTTGTATATTTAAACTACTTGTCTGTATTCTGATGAGCAATATACTATTTAAATTCAGCTTTTCCTCTGGTTACTCTTATCCCATGTACATAAAAGCCTAGTAAATATTCTACCATCAAGCAATATGAAAGGGTAAATTGTAAAACACTAGTAGTAAAGCCCGTTGTTTGAACAAATACAACAGGCTCTAGAAACAGGCTCTAGTTAACAGCACCCACCAGGGGGACCAAAACCCTCCTTTCTGTCCTTCCCACTTGGTCCTGCAATTTACCAGATTATGAAAACCTAGCCTAATTATTCAATTTTTTAAAAAAGCTTACTTACAGTTCCCCCCTCCCCCCACACACACATATACACACATAAAAACAAGCTCCTCTAACTTTGCAAACAGACTCTTCCAACTCAGCTGCAGTTTGGCAGAGTTTGTCCCATGTTCCCAAGCAGGAAGTTCTTCAAAATTCACCATAGGGACCTAGTTCTGGTAAGAAGAAGGGGAGGGGAGGAGAGTGTGGATTCTTCCTGCACTTTTCCCCATTTTCAGGGCTCATTGCCATCAGAGAGATGTGGCGGGGTGGGAGGAGATGGCAATGACTTCTTACAGGGTTGCTGGAAAGTGTAGTCCTTGTCCCCTGAGAGGAGTTGGAATCTGGACTCTTTGGATGGCTGAGGACTACACTTCCCAGCAGACCTTGCTTTTTCTGGTTCATTGACAGGAACTTGCTGCCTAAATATATAGTTATATAAAGGGGGGCAGCAAGACTCATGGGTATACCATTTCTATGGGTCATGTTTTCTTCTGCTGTCCTTTTTATAATGAGTTGTGGGCAAAGATTGTTCTCCCCTTCCTTGACAAATTTCCAGCTTGTTCAGAGAAGGTTCACTTGGGAAAACTGTTAGCCAATGAAAATCCAAATATCTCAAAGCAGGTAACAAATTTCTGGGCCTATGTAATTAAAACTCATGGCTAACTTGCATTTTAAAACTAAATATTGTTATCTTATAAGAAACATTATTGTTATCAGAAACATTAGTTTTGCTTGTAAGTTTTAATGATTATATTTTCCTTTTATTTTTCTATATTTTTATAGCAAATTAACATTTTTATTATTTTTATTGTTTCCCTTGCATTCTTTCCATTTTATTATTTTGGAACTTGGGTTGTTTTATTGACTGTTTATCATTGATTTATGACAGTAAATCAATCTATCAGTCAATCATTGTTAGAAATATAGGTGTGTTGACTGTGAATCAAAATACTCTGCAAGCTACAAGATTATAGATAGTATTACAGATGAGAAATATACATTTTGAGAGACTGATAACAAATATGTTATTCTTAGCTAGACAGTTCTTTTCTTAGTCTTGTTTATGCTTAACAACACATAAATTGTACTAGCTATTGTTAACCTTCCCTCCTCCCCTAATGCGCTGCACAAGCAACTAAGGGCTTGGTTGATGCCTCTCAGCATGAATGGCATTCCATCCAAACCCATCTGGCCAAACAACAAATGGACTGTTACAAGAACAGCCCTTCCTTGTATGATGCCTCAGGATGGTCACCTGCCCTATATTGAGCAACCCTATTTTTGCCGCCTCTAATAATGGACTAACTGCCCCATGCCCAGCAGCCCAATCCAGAGTGGGCAAGCAAGAACAGCTCCACTGTGGCACTGCTCCGCTTTTTCCAAAGGGCTTTCCCATGGTGCAGGAAGCCCAAAAAGCAAAAACCCAAAAACTGGTTCCAAGAAGCCCCCATAGAGGATAGTGGAGATATGCTGCGAAAAATGTGGCCTATCTCTGAGGCCAGCTCTGCCAGTGCACAGGAACTGGATGGGCAGTGGAAACCAACTATGGTCAGCTCCACCCCCAGGCCCACCTTCAAAATGCCCTTGGGATTAAACAATGTCATCCCTACCCATGCATTTGTCCCTTGTGCTTATGGGATGCTGACTCTGTTCAAGACCCATCCCCTGGATTGGGCTGCCTGCCTAGTTATACTGTCTCCTAAATGCAACATGAATTAGGCAAACAATTATCCCCTGAAAAGGCAAACCAGAAAGAACCCAAAAAATCCTCATGGACTCTGAGGTGACTGACCAACCCAATGCTGGGTGGGTAGATCAGCAGAACATAACAGTTGCCTTTGTGGGAGTGGCAGAGAGTCTTTATAAAGGCTTCCAGTTTCCCTTCACAATGGATGGGCAATTACCAGTTCTGCCAATAGTGACTTGTGCCTCATTTCCTAGCCTTAACAGAAATGAATGAAATTGCCTGTGTGTGTGTGTATTAAGCAAATATTTCTTCTGGTTTTTGCACATTTTATAAGATTCATTCATGAGATCTGTGCATCTTGTTTAATATAAACAAAATTTTTTAAAAAATCAGTAAAAGTCAGTATTTTAAGCAGATAGTTCTAAATCAGTTCCAAAAGCATTTTTCTCTATAAATATTGAGCATTTTTTAGCATCTTATGCTGTTCAAATTGCTTCAAGTAAATACCATTTTTTGATATTGGTTTTAAAATGAACATCATCTTGAAGGAAAAAATGCTTCGCTGACACAATTTTTGTCAGTAGGGGAACATCTGGTTTTTCTTTTGTTAGTTTTAAATTATAATGTTTCATGATGATTAGCAAGCTCCATTGAGACATGAGGAAAGGTGTGATATAAATATTTTAATTGGTTAATTAATATAACAGCCTGGCAAGGTAGGCAGATAGCATTTCCTTCTTGAGGAGGGGCTGACGCTGATATGCTTAGGCCACCTGGCAATTTCGATGCAAAGGCCATTTTTGAACCAGAAGTTACATTCCAACTCATTCTTCTAGACATTCTGGTATATTAACTCTCCTGTCAGTTTCAGAGTGCCTGTAAACATCAGTCCATAATGAAAAAAACAAAAACCTAATGGTTAATGGTCATTTTTCCAGTTAAGCTAAAGGGCCAGTCTGCCCTTTCTGTCGTTCTCACAGAGATATGGTGGAGCCAACACCCTGCCAGTACCTCATGTGAACTGAGTGTTTGTCCTGGAATACATCTCAAAATCCTGGAGTTCTTTGTCAGATGTGTAGGAATTCTCAACAAAAAACCTTTCCTGAATGTAGAAAATTTGAAAATGACTATTCTAACCCAGCCGTATTTAATAGGGGCATTACTATATATGGATAATACTCTGAGAGACAGAATATTTAATTCTTACCCCAGATATAAGCCGGAAAGCTTTCGAGATTTATGGTGGGAATGAATTGCAACAGCTGCATTTTTCTTCACTGAGTTTTTGAACACCATTTGGATTACGATTCCTGATTTTGTTTCCACCCTGTTCTAAGCCCCTTTAAAGTAAAAAAAGGAGGGGGAAATATTGATATACTCTAGTGGAAAGCCCCATGATCTGTCTCAGAGATAAACACCATTTTGAAACATAAGAAGATCAGCATATACTAAAGTAGGAGTCAGATTTTATTGCAGTGAATGTGTGTTATTGCAGAATGTTTTTTAACACTAAACTTTAATGCCATCCCTAAACAGGAAACTTTGAAAAGACTTTTGTCTTATCTTTTTTTCCCCCAAGTACTGAAGCCTACCATGAAGAAACACTGACAGCCGAATAGGGATGTTTTCCTTCTTGATAAAGGTGCCCGTAGAAGCTGAAGTTGTTTTCTTTGAAAGCTGTTCAGAAGCTCAGAGCAGAATAATGTTAAAGGCAGAACATCTTTTAGTAAAATATTCACAGTCTCTCTCTCTCTCATTCCCTCTCTTCCCCAACCCCCGCTCATACACACAAATGGCCTAAATATATTTCCAAAATAAGCAGTTGTGAGTCCTGCTGCGATAGCACAGTAATAAAAAGGATGTCCAAATTCACCCATTTATATTAGTTTTGTTTGGCTTTTGGAGTACTTAAAGCAGAAGGTCTGTGGCACGTGTACACTGTAATTGGGGTAGTAGCCTCAATTTTGTCCTCAGTCTGTCATATTGTGTGTTAAAGTGTCCAAATGAAATGTTAATTGGAGCTAGTTTCACTGGTGCACAAGATGATTCTTCAAGATACAGTATCGTTCAGATTGCTACTTTTGCCTTATTCGTTAATAGTGGAAAGATTTATGAAGAATACTAATTTTAGACATGTTATCGCACTCAACTGTAATCTGAATTGTCTCCAGTTGCAGTTGGATAACCGCATAGTCCAAAGTCGATACTGAGAAATCAGTTACTCTGTACACAGTATCTGAGGAATGTATCAGCTTTTGTAATGTATATTCAACAGATGAAACCTTTGCTGTTTATTTGGGTCCACTGATCATTAGAGGGAACGCTCCAAGCCTGCCTGTGCTACAATTTAGGGAGGATGATTGTTAATGCTAAACAGATTTTACCTTGAATAGGATTTGAAAACAAGTTGCATAACACGTCCTGGTTAAGAGGAACCCAGTTACTGTTAACCATGGCTAAAGTCAGAACCAGCATATCCCTTCACCAAGTCTTATTGATTTACCTTTTCCCCCATTGATTTTGCTCAAACACTAAAGAGCACTAACATCATTGTCACTGTGTTGCTGGTGATAGAGCCACAATCTTCTGCTGCTGGTAATTACACCCCTCCCTCTGTCCCATCAGTTGTCTGGAGGATCTGGCAAATCTAGGCTAGTCCCTTTCATCCAGAGCAGCATCTTCCATTTTATTCTCAAAATATCCCTGTGAGGTTGAAAGGGACTAGCCTGGTTGTTAACTGTATATTTCCTCAATGCCCTCTATATCCACATTTGTATTCAGCTCTTTGGTTTACTCAGGAGCTAATGCAAATGAAAAGGGTACTTAGGTGGTTATACTTGGCAGCAGACTCATGATGAGGTATCAAGGACACATTATAGAGCCCATTTAAAGACCTATGAAATGGCAGTGCAAGCAGCTAAGAAATCTTTCACTTCTGCTTCCATTGAGTCTGCTAGTTCATGCCCAGAACAATTGTTTAGAATGGTTCAACAGCTGATCTCCCTCATGGGCAAGTCCAGAAGTAACAGTGATTTGGCCTTTAGCTGTGACTGATTCACAAACCTTTTTTTTTTTTTTGTAGACAAAGTCTTGAAGTTCCACTAGGATCTCTCCTCCAAATTTACTGAAACTAGTGGACTGGACACTCTGTTGCCATCATCTAGTTCCTTTTTGAATGTATTTTGTCAGCTTTCATTGTCAGATGTTGACTCTGTGAAGACAACAACTTGTTCCTTATATCCCTGCCCATCATGGCTCATAAAAGCCAGCCAGGATGTGATTGGAGGCTCCCTAAGAGAGATTAATTTGTCTCTTTATCAGGGGTGTTCAGAACCCAATAAAGAGCTCTAAGCAGGCAGTGGTATACACTGGAATGCCCCCCACCCACCCATGGCCTTCCCCATTAAGGATAGTAAAACTCCACACCTTTGCCATGTGCATAACTGCCCATTCAACTTATTGCAGAAGAGTTTATAGTCAGAGAGGTTACTGCGTATCATTCCTTCCTCCCACTGTCACCTCTATAGCCAACAACAATAATTGATCAGATGTATTTTTTTTGTTCAACTGAACAGAAAGAGTACATCATGTGGCTGCCCCCAATAAAGTGAATTATTATCAAGAAGTTCACTGACATATATATTTTTCCATATTTGTTAGGATGTTTATATTTTCTTGACAGACATCTTAAATACAATTCTCACACAAGCCAATATGAAATATGTTTTCCTTTTTCAGGCCTGGATGTTGACGGAATATACAGAGTCAGCGGCAATCTGGCAACGATACAGAAGTTACGATTTGTTGTCAATCAGGGTAATTCTCTCACCTTGGTAATGTTTTGTTTAGTATTTATCTGTCTGAAATGACACTACCGTGGATTTCAGAAACTATGGTTCATTAGTGGCATGGAGTGGTGAGTGGCATTTTGCACAGAATGGGCAGAAAAGCACAAAGAGATTCTGCAGTCAGAGAAAGAGTGGGGGAAGAGCAATAGTAATGTCATAAAGAAAACAGGTTATGAAAAGAATAAACAAAAGAAAAAATGGGAAATTAAAATTTCAGGGGTAAATTATTAGGAAAAATAATGATTTTATTTTTTAAAATGGTTTTACGATTGTATTGATTTTCTGCAATAGTATAAAATGAACCTAATATTTTTCAAGAGACCTTAACAAAAATTAATTTCACTCTTCCTTTAATGAACTCTGGTTAGAGTAAGTGGTTCTCCCTGCAGTTTTCCCCACACTGTGATGCTGTGAGATAAGAAAGGCTTTGGCTCTTTCCGCACGTGCAGAATAATGCACTTTCAAACTGCTTTCAGTGCTCTTTGAAGCTGTGCGGAATGGCAAAATCCACTTGCAAACAGTTGTGAAAGTGATTTGAAAACGCATTATTTTGCGAGTGCGGAAGGGGCCTGAGAGACTGAGCTTCATCACCAAATGGGGGTTTGAACCAAGGTTTCCTCAGTCCAACACTGTAACCAATGGAGCATCGTTGCTTCCTTTATGCAGAAGACAAAGAAGGCTTCATTCTATAGCAGTGCAAGCCATCCCCATATCTTTAGTGCAGATGATGTCCGTCTTGACTTACCATTTTATAAACCACCCAA